>NC_041382.1:86130243-86220571 GCF_002162155.2 Triticum dicoccoides
CCCGTCGTCCCCGCCCGGCCCGTCCTCCCGTACGTCGTCCCCGCTCGGCCCGTCCTCCCGTATGTCGTCCCCGCCCGGCCCGTCCCCGTCCCCGTCGTCGCCGCCCCGTCCCCGTCCCCGTCGCCGCCCATCGTCGTTGCGCCTCGCTGGTGAGCTGCTGCCCCGGCCGCCAACCACACACACACACACACACACATTGTTATAGAATTGTTAGCAATCTTTCTGTTTTTTAGTTATAGAATTATTAGAAATGTTAGTTTTAGTTATAGAAATGTTAGTTATATAGAAATGTTAGTTATATAGAAATATTAGAAATGTTAGTTATATAGAAATGTTTTTAGTTATAGAAATATTAGAAATGTTAGTATTAGTTATAAAATTTAGAATTTGCATATATGAAATCACAATCCATCATTTAAAAAATGTTACTTTACTTTTGCGGCATATAGTATTTGTTGTCGACGATGCCCGGCCCGCATCCTCGCCGTTGACCCGTTCGTGACGACGTCCTGCTTCAGAGGACCCATGTCCGGGACTGGGCTCCGCCGGGCTGGCACTGGGAGGTGCTACCTTCAGGGGAGCGACGCTTGGTGAGGAACCCGGCCCCAGGTCCCGTCGTCGACCCTCATCTCCTTTGGTGGCGTTCGCATGGGCCACTTTCGGTGCGGAGGGAGCCGGCCCCGCCGGAGGTGGTACGTCACCGTGTCAGGGAGGAGGACGAGCACGTCCATCGCTACATGGCTGCTATGGACGTCAGGTTCTCCAATACCTGGCAGGTTCTTTTGGGAGATCACCCGAGCTATGATCCAGTGATGGTTCCTTCTCTTTGGTTGTCCACCGCCCGCACCTCAGGAACCGCGAGTGGCCTAGATTACTCTGTAGTATTCGATCTTTATTAGCTTGCTAGCTAGCTAGTGATGTATTCGATATTATATCTATTATTCGAGACGATGTATTCAAGATTATATCTATTATTCGAGACGATGTATTCGATATTATATCTATTATTCGAGACGACGTATTCGAGATTATATCTATTATTCAAGACGATGTATTCGATATTATATTCGATGATGCTTATTATGTACTATGATTGATTCAGTTTTTTCCTTATTAATTGATTGCATCCATGCATTGTAATTTGAATATATTTCTTTTGGATTAGTTAAACAAAACCTACGGCGGACAATACCAGCAGAGAGGGAGAAGAGGCCATGTTCAATATCATACGCAATCCTCGCGGGCCAGATGATGATCAGAATGAAGAAGATTATGACGGCTCCGAATATCTAAACAACACCGGGAAGGGTGATATGATATTCGATCGCGACGACCGAATTGATGAAGTAATGAACTATGAACATGACGAAGAAAATGTTGATCTTGAAACAACAAAGACCGGCTAGGTATATATATTTATATAAGCAGGCATATGGTGATCATCACATGTTTTAAATGACTTGAAGATATATTAACGAATCGATCTTTCTTCTTTCAGCCATCCGGATCGAGCAAATCTTCAGGCAACAGGAAACGAGGCCCGAACAAAAAGTTGAAGGAGGGCGTAAAGTACAATATCGAGGCCATCAAACCTAATGGCGAACCATTAGCGCCTAAGAAGATTGCGGACAAGTTCATTCGTCAGTGCGGAGTTCTTGTGAAGGACCAACTCCCGATCTCCCTTCAAGAATGGAGAGAGCCAGCAAAGCCACGTCCAGGAGTTACTTTTGTCGATGACAGACAAAAACTTCTGCTTTGGGAAACGCTCATGGAACATTTCACCCTACCAGATCATTTAACAAATGCAGATGTGGAGAAAGTCAAGGACGCTGCTCTTAGGAAGATGGCGCTTGCATTCAAGAACCACAAGATTCGTGAATGGGCCAAGTACGTCAAGGGAGGAAGGAAGACTCTAGTATTCAAGGGAACACTAGAGAAGCAAAGTGCTCATTGGGACGATTTCGTGAAATTCAAGGATTCGGAATTATCTAAGGAACGGTCGAGAATAAACAAGGCCAATGCCGCAAAAAAGGATAAGTTCCATAAGCTGGGGCCAGGTGGCTACGCGGTGGGAATGCCTAAGTGGGATAAGTCTAAGAAAGAGATGCTGGATGCAGGTGTCACTCCAGAAACATTGAGCTGGCCCCCCACGTGCAGGACTTGGTTCTATGCGCATGGGGGGAGTTGGACCCGAAGACAGGCAAAGTTTCGAAGAAGGCATGTCTGGACGGAGCCGAAGATAAGCTACTTGTTGCAATAGAAAAGGCTCGATCGGGGGTGTTCGAGCCCAACAGAGAGAACGACGAGCTTACGCGTGCCCTGGGAAATCCTGAACACCCGGGAAGAACACGAGGCATGGGTGCTATGCCATGGTATGAGGGGTTTTTGGACTGGAACGCCGACTACAGAACCCGTGCGAGAAAGAAGATTGCGGAGGAGAAGAAGAGGAAGATGGAGGAGGAGCAGAGGAAGCTAGACTATGAATGCCTTCAAGGCCTAGAATCAGCGCACACGGACTTGGCAGTCAAATTCCAGCGGCAGCAGGAGCAGATCGACTCACTTAGCCAGCAAAGGGGGTCTCAGCAGCTAGCAGATGATCCACCATTGGATAGCACCGTCCCATCCATGCCGAGAAGCAGCATGGGTTCCGCCCCGGGCGACGCATTGCTGGATAGCTACCCAGTGGATGACATCATGGAGAACACTAACTGCGAGCTACACTTGAAAATGAAGAACATATCCATGAAGGTGGCGGACGCCCTTGCTTTTATAAATCCCCCCGAGGCAACCTTCCATTGCAACCCGATTCCAGCGGGCTATGCTCGTGTCTTGGTTGATGAGGTGGTGGACCAATATTCGGGGCTAGAGCTTGACATTCCTGGAGGTGACGATAAGCACACACTGGGAGAGGCCAACCATCGTATCATCCTATGGAGAAAGGATTGCATCATCTTTCAAAGGCCACCGACACCGCGTCATCCGACTCCTCGTCGAAGTCCGCCATCGAGTCAGCAGACTCCCGCTCCTTCAAGTCCACCAACGCGTCAGGCCACTCCTCCTCCAAGTCCGGCACAGCTTCAGGCCACTCCTCCTCCTCCAAGTCCGGCAAAGCGTCAGGCCACTCCTCCTCCAAGTCCGGCACAGCTTCAGGCCACTCCTCCTCCTCCAACTCAGCCACATCAGCCGTCTTCGCCGCCTCAGCAATCACGGAAGAGAGCCGCATCAGCTATGGTGCGTAGCGGTACAAGTCGAGGTAGTACTGGAGGTATAGGCGGAGGCAAGCGATTTCAATATGGTCCAAGCCTCGCGCCTCTTCTGCAGAGGCCTTATGACAAGTCCGAGGAGGAAAATGTAGTCATATCGAAGGCCGAGGTGGAAGCCCATTTTGCACCGAAACCGCCATCGCCGCCAAGGGAGAAAGTGCCTGTGGAAAAGATTGACCACTTCATTCGTATGGCTAGAGCACCAGCTCCCAAGCCTGTTGACACAGACTATGAGCGCCACATCAAGAAGTTAAATCGAGCACGTCTACAGAAAGAGGCGAGCTCAAGCTCGAGCAAATCAGCTGGCAAAAGGAGCGGTAAAACCGTTCCCCAGCTGGGAGATCAGGCGGCGCAATCAATCCCCCCGCTTGTTGTGCCAACAACACATGAGAGTAGGCGCGCCCAATATTATTGTGGGCAAACCGTTAACGTTCCCGAGGTGGGCGATGTGGTAATAACCGAGGAGCATATTGCGCAGGCTGAAGCGATCCGGATCACTGTTGGACAACTCCTTGATATCGAGCCCATGTCTCCGACTAGAGAGGAGGAAATAAAACGGAAATATGTCCGGGGCTAACCTTTGGTCGAGCCAGATGAGGTCAAGAACCTCCCAACGAGAATGTATGAATTGCATCGATGGTACATGGACATTACCAAGATTTCCAATCGAGAGTTCCTCATGGTGAATGTCAAGGAGGAGCATTACTACCATGAGAAAGCTCTGGCCGTTGAGTATTCGGAACTGTTTCAGCTATACAATCAAGACGCACTCGACAAATCTATCGTCAGTTGCTATTGTCTCACTACTTAAATACCCATTTATTCATTTTCTTTGTCGGCGGGCAGGGCTTGGGCAAAGTTCATCAGGGCCACTCCAGGCCCATGGAACCAAAATCTGAAATGGTATCGACCCCAGGTAAGTAATTAAGTAGTACTAGTTAGCTGCCATCTCTTTAATTATCATGCTTGATTAATTATTATATGATCAAATTCCATTCTCGTAAAGGCCCTGAAGCAGGTGCCGGGGAATAATTTGTGTGCATACTACGTTTGCGAGAACATTCACATGATGGTGTTCGAAAGGAGCAAATCTCAAAGACAGGAGTGGGTACGTTTGTCAGAACACTATTCACAATTTTTACACCATTATCGATATCTAGTCACACAACTAATACACATGCATATTGATCTCCTTCTTAACAGTTCAAAGAGGTGCGGGAGCAGCTCCTACCAACGGAGCGCATACAAGCAATTCAAGAGGAAATAGCGGGATTTTTGCTCGACCAGGTCATAGATCCCAAAGGAGAATACTATTACCCTCTACCGCCCCCATGAACCACGTCCAATTGTTATCGTGCTCCAAAGGCACCAATTAGGCTAATGTCACTGGCTCCGAAGGCACCAATTAGGAGAAATTGTATATATATATATATATATATATATATATATATATATATATATATATATATATATATACATGTGTGTATATATGTGTGAATTAATTAATGGTGGTTGTGAGACATTCGATGATATATATATATAATGATCGGTTCTACTAGAAATTCTATTTATATATATGCATAACGTGTACAATATGTAGTATCGTAAAATACCAGCAAAAGAAAAATAATTAAATGGAAAACACAAAATTAAATGAAAAAGAAATCATAAACCCAAAACCTCCCCCAACCTTTTAATACCGGTTGGTGACACCAACCGGTACTAAAGGGCTCCCTGCCCCCGAAGCTGGCTCGTGCCACGTGATTTCCCTTTAGCACCGGTTCATGCTGAACCGGTACTAAAGGGGGGGGGGGCTTTAGTGCCTACACTTTAGCGCCGGTTACGAAACCGGCACTAAAGGGCCTTACGAACCGGTGCTATTGCCCGGTTCTGCACTAGTGCTACTTGTCACGGACGTGATGCCTATATACATGATCATGCCTAGATATTCTCATAATTATTCGCTCTTCTATCAATTGCTCGACGGTAATTTGTTCACCCACCGTAATGCTTATGCTATCTTGAGAGAAGACACTAGTGAAATCTATGGCCCCCGGGTCTATTCTCCATCATATTAATCTCCCGTCAACAAGTTATTTCTGGCACCGTTTATTTTGCAATCTTTACTTTTAATCTTTATCATAAAAATACCAAAAATATTATCTTATCAACTCTATCAGATCTCACTCTCGTAAGTGACCGTGAAGGGACTGACAACCCCTTTATCACGTTGGTTGCGAGGTACTTATTCGTTTATGTAGGTACGAGGGACTTGCGTGTGGCCTCCTACTGGAGTGATACCTTGGTTCTCAAAAACTGAGGGAAATACTCACACTACTTTGCTGCATCACCCTTTCCTCTTCAAGGGAAAACCAATGCACTTCTCAAGAGGTAGCACTCCACTAGGGCCCATCAAGGCCCATTAGCCCCCGGGGGGTTCCGATAACCCCTCCGGCACTCCGGTTTTCTCTGAGATCACCCAAAACCCTTCTGGTGTCTGAATATAGCCATCCAATATATCAATCTTTATATCTCGACCATTTCGAGACTCCTCGTCATGTCAGTGATCACATCCGGGACTCCGAACTACCTTCGGTACATCAAAACACATAAACTCATAATACCGATCGTCACTGAACGTTAAGCGTGCGGACCCTACGGGTTCAAGAACTATGTAGACATGACCGAGACTCATCTCCGGTCAATAACCAATAGCGGAACCTGGATGCTCATATTGGTTCCTACATATTCTATGAAGATCTTTATCGGTCAAACCGCATAACAACATACGTTGTTCCCTTTGTCATCAGTATGTTACTTGCCCGAGATTCGATCGTGGTATCTCAATACCTAGTTCAATCTCATTACTGGCAAGTCTCTTTACTCGTTCTGTAATACATCATCCCGCAACTAACTCTTAGTTGCATTGCTTGCAAGGCTTATAGTGATGTGCATTACCGAGAGGGCCCAGAGATACCTCTTCGACAATCGGAGTGACAAATCCTAATCTCGATCTATGCCAACTCAACAAGTACCATCGGAGACACCTGTAGAGCACCTTTATAATCACCCAGTTACGTTGTGATGTTTGGTAGCACAAAAAGTGTTCCTACGGTATTAGGGAGTTGCATAATCTCATAGTCATAGGAACATGTATAAGTCATGAAGAAAGCAATAGCAACAAACTAAACGATCATTGTGCTAAGCTAATGGATGGGTCAAGTCAATCACATCATTCTCTAATGATGTGATCCCATTAATCAAATAACAACTCATGTCTATGGTTAGGAAACATAACCATCATTGATTCAACGAGCTAGTCAAGTAGAGGCAAACTAGTGACACTCTGTTTGTCTATGTATTCACACATGTACTAAGTTTCCGGTTAATACAATTATAGCATGAATAATAAACATTTATCATGATATAAGGAAATATAAATAATAACTTTATTATTGCCTCTAGGGCATATTTCCTTCAGTCTCCCACTTGCACTAGAGTCAATAATCCAGTTCACATCGTCATGTGATTTAACACCAATAGTTCACATCTTTACGTGATTAGTTCACATCTCCATGTGACTAATACCCAAAGAGTTTACTAGATTCAATAATCTAGTTCACATCGCTATGTGATTAACACCCAAAGAGTGATCATGTTTTGCTTGTAAGAGAATTTTAGTCAACGGGTCTGCCACATTCCGAGCTATATGTATTTTGCAAATTTTATATGTCTACAATGCTCTGCACGAAGCTACTCTAGCTAATCGCTCCCATGTTCAATATGTATCTAGATCAAGACTTAGATTCATCCAGATCGGTGTCAAAGCTTGCATCGATGTAACTCTTTACGACGAACTCTTTGTCAGCTCCATAACTGAGAAACATTTCCTTTATTCCACTAAGGATAATTTTGACCGCTGATCAGTGATCCACTCCTGGATCACTATTGTACCCTATTGCCAAGCTCTTGGTGAGGTACACAATAGGTCTGGTACACAGCATAGCATACTTTATAGAACCTATGGCTGAGGCATAGGGAATGACTTTTCATTCTCTTTCTATTTTCTGTCGTGGTCGGGTTTTGAGTCTTTACTCAACTTCACACCTTGCAACACACGCAAGAACTCCTTCTTTGACTGTTCCATTTTTTAACTACTTCAAAATCTTGTCAAGGTATGTACTCATTCAAAAATATATCAAGTGTCTTGATCTATGTCTATAGATCTTGATGCTCAATATGTAAGTAGCTTCACTGAGGCCTTTCTTTGAAAAACTCCTTTCAAACACTCATTTATGCTTTCCAGAAAATTCTACATCATTTCTGATCAACAATATGTCATTCACATATACTTATCAGAAAGGTTGTAGTGTTCCCACTCACTTTCTTATAAATACAGGCTTCTCCAAAAGTCTGTATAAAACCATATGCTTTGATCACACTATCAAAGCGTATATTCCAACTCCGAGAGGCTTGCACCAGTCCATAAATGGATCGCTGGAGCTTGCACACTTTGTTAGCACCTTTTGGATCGACAAAACCTTCTGGTTGCATCATATACAACTCTTCTTTAAGATATCATTAAGGAATGCAGCTTTGACATCCATTTGCCAAATTTTGTAATCATAAAATGAGGCAATTGCTAACATGATTCGGACGGACTTAAGCATCGCTACGGGTGAGAAGGTCTCATCGTAGTCAACTCCTTGAACTTGTCGAAAACCTTTTGCAACAAGTCGAGCTTTGTAGACAGTAACATTACCGTCAACGTCAGTCTTCTTCTTGAAGACCCATTTATTCTCTATGGCCTGCCGATCATCGGGCAAGTCAACCAAAGTCCATACTTTGTTCTCATACATGGATCCCATCTCAGATTTCATGGCCTCAAGCCATTTTGCGGAATCTGGGCTCATCATCACTTCCTCATAGTTTGTAGGTTCATCATGGTCAAGTAACATGACTTCCAGAACAGGATTACCGTACCACTCTGGTGCGGATCTTACTCTAGTTGACCTACGAGGTTCGGTAGTAACTTGATCTGAAGTTTCATGATCATCATCATTAGTTTCCTCACTTACTGGTGTAGGAATCACTGGAACTGATTTAAGTGATGAACTACTTTCCAACAAGGGAGCAGGTACAATTACCTCATCAAGTTCTACTTTCCTCCCACTCACTTCTTTCGAGAGAAACTCCTTCTCTAGAAAGGATCCATTCTTAGGAACGAATATCTTGCCTCCGGATCTGTGATAGAAGGTGTACCCAACAGTCTCCTTTGGGTATCCTATGAAGACACATTTTTCCGGTTTGGGTTTGAGCTTATCAGGTTGAAGCTTTTTCACATAAGCATCACAGCTCCAAACTTTAAGAAACGACAACTTGGGTTTCTTACCAAACCACAGTTCATAAGGTGTCGTCTCAACGGATTTCGATGGTGCCCTATTTAACGTGAATGCAGCCGTCTCTAAAGCATAACCCCAAAACAATAGTGGTAAATCAGTAAGAGACATCATAGATCGCACCATATCTAATAAAGTGTGGTTACGATGTTCGGACACACCATTACGCTGTGGTGTTCCAGGTGGCATGAGTTGCGAAACTATTCCGCATTATTTCAAATGAGGACCAAACTCATAACTCAAATATTCACCTCCACGATCAGATCGTATAAACTTAATTTTCTTGTTATGATGATTTTCCACTTCACTCTGAAATTCTTTGAACTTTTCAAATGTTTCAGACTTATGTTTCATCAAGTAGATATACCCATATCTGCTCAAAACATCAGTGAACGTGAGAAAATAACGATACCCGCCACGAGCATCAACACTCATCGGACCGCATACATCAGTATGTATTATTTCCAATAAGTTTGTTGCTTGTTCCATTGTTCCGGAGAATGGAGTCTTAGTCATCTTTCCCATGAGGCATGGTTCACAAGCATCAAGCGATTCATAATCAAGTGATTCCAAAAATCCATCAGCATGGAGTTTCTTCATGCGCTTTACACCAATATGACCTAAACGGCAGTGCCACAAATGAGTTGCACTATCATTATTAAACCTATATCTTTTGGCATCAATATTATGAATATGTGTATCACTACGATCGAGATTCAGTAAACAATGCACCTTTGGGTGTATGACCTCAGAAGGTATTATTCATGTAAACAGAATAACAATTATTCTTTGACATAAATGAATAAAAGTATTGCAACAAACATGATCCACTCATATTATGCTCAACGCAAACACCAAATAACATTTATTTTAGGTTCAACACTAATCCCGAAGGTAAAGGGAGTGTGCGATGGTGATCTTATCAACCTTGGAACACTTCCAACTCACATCATCACCTTGCCCTTAACTAGTCTCTATTTATTTTGCAATTCCCGTTTCGAGTTACTACACTTAGCAACTGAACCAGTATCAAATATTGAGGGGTTGCTATAAACACTAGTAAAGTACACATCAATAACATGTATATCAAATATACTTTTGTTTACTTTGCCATCCTTCTTATCCGCCAATTATCTAGGGTTGTTCCACTTCCAGTGACCATTTCCTTTGCAGTAGAAGCATTCAGTTTCAGGATTTGGGTCTAGCTTTGGGCTTCTTCATGGGAGTGGCAACTTGTTTGCCATTCTTCTTGAAGTTCCCTTTCTTTACCTTGTCCTTTTACTTGAAACTAGTGGTCTTTTCAACCATCAACACTTGATGCTTTTTTCTTGATTTCTACCTTCATCGATTTCAGCATTGCGAAGAGCTTTGAGAATCGTTTCCATTAGCCCTTGCATATTATAGTTCATCACGAAGTTCTAGTAACTTGGTGATAGTGACTAGAGAACTATGTCAATCACTATCTTATCGGGAAGATTAACTCCCACTTGATTCAAGTGATTGTAGTACTCAGATATTCTGAGCACATGCTCACTCGTTGAGCTATTCTCCTCCATCTTGTAGGCAAAGTACTGTTAGAGGTCTCATACCTCTTGACACGGGCATGAGTATGAAATACCAATTTCAACTCTTAGAACATCTTATATGTACCGCGACATTTCAAAACATTTGTGTAGTCCCGGTTCTAAGCCGTAAAGCATGTTGCACTAAAACATCAAGTAGTCATGATACCGAGCTTTGCCAAACGTTCGTAACATCTGCATCTGCTCCTACAATAAGTCCTTCACCTAGCGGTGCATCAAGAACATAATTCTTCTGTGCAGCAATGAGGATAATCCTCAGATCACGGACCTAGTCTGCATCATTGCTACTATCATCTTTCAACTTATTTTTCTCTAGGAACATATCAAAAATAAACGTGGAGCTACATCGCAAGCTATTGATCTACAACATAGATATGCAAAAACTATCAGGACTAAGTTCATGATAAATTAAGTTCAATTAATCATATTACTTAAGAACTCCCACTTAGATAGATATCACTTTAGTCATCTAAATGATCACGTGATCCAAATCAACTAAACCATGTCCGATCATCACGTGAGATGGAGTAGTTTTCAATGGTGAACATCACTATGTTGATCATATCTACTATATGATTCACGCTTGACCTTTCGGTCTCCAGTGTTCCGAGGCCATATCTGCATATGCTAGGCTCGTCAAGTTTAACCCGAGTATTTCGCGTGTGCAAAACTGGCTTGCACCCGTTGTATGTGAACATAGAGCTTATCACACCCGATCATCACGTGGTGTCTCGGCACGATGAACTGTCGCAATGGTGCATACTCAAGGAGAACACTTATACCTTGAAATTTAGTGAGAGATCATCTTATAATGCTACCGCCGAACTAAGCAAAATAAGATACATAAAGGATAAACATCACATGCAATCAAAATATGTGACATGATATGGCCATCATCATCTTTTGTCTTTGATCTCCATCTCCAAAACACTGTCATGATCTCTATCGTCACCGGCATGACACCATGATCTCCATCATCTTGATCTCTATCAATGTGTCGTCACATGGTCGTCTCACCAACTATTGCTTTTGCAACTATTGCTATCGTATAGCGATAAACTAAAGCAATTATATGGCGCTTCCATCTTATGCAATAAAGAGACAACCATAAGGCTCCTGCCAGTTACTGATAACTTTAACAGAACATGATCATCTCATACAACAATTTATATCTCATCACGTCTTGACCATATCACATCACAACATGCCCTGCAAAAACAAGTTAGACGTCCTCTACTTCGTTGTTGCAAGTTTTACGTGGCTGCTACGGGCTGAGCAAGAACCGTTCTTACCTACGCATCAAAAACCACAACACAGTATAGTGATTGCTTTCTGATCTTCAGAAAGAACCATGTTTATTGAATCCGATTCAACTAAAGTTGGAGAAACAGACACCCACTAGCCACCTGTGTGCGAAGCACGTCGGTAGAACCAGTCTCGCGTAAGTGTACACATAATGTCGGTCTGAGCCGCTTCATCCAACAATACCACTAAATCAAGAATCAACTAGTGACGGCAAGCAATATGTATATACCCATGCCCACAATTCCTTTGTGTTCTACTCGTGCATATAACATCTACGCATAGACCTGGCTCAGATGCCACTGTTGGGGAATGCAGTAATTTCAAAAAAAAATCCTACGCACACGCAAGATCTATCATGGTGATGCATAGCAACGAGAGGGAAGAGTTTTGTCCATGTACCCTCGTAGACCGTAAGCGGAAGCGTTATGACTACGCGCTTGATCTAGTCGTACGTCTTCATGATCCGACCGATCCAAGTACCGAAAGTACGGGACCTTCACGATCTGCACACGTTCATCTCGGTGACGTCCCTCGTACTCTTGATCCAGTTGAGGTTTAGGGAGAGTTCCGTCAGCTCGACAGCGTGACGATGGTGATGATGAAGTTACCAACGCAGGGCTTCGCCTAAGCACTACGATGATATGACCGAGGTGTGTAACTGTGGAGGGCGGCACCGCACACGGCTAAGAGATTGTCTGTGTATCTGGGGTGCCCCCTGCCCCCGTATATAAAGGAGCAAGGGGGAGGCTGACCGGCCCTAGGAGGGCGCACCAAGAGGAGGAGTCCTTCTCCTAGTGGGAGTAGGACTCCCCTTTCCTAGTCCCACAAGGAGGGGGAAGGAGGAGTGGGAGAGGGGAAAGGCAAGGGGGGCGCCCCCCCCTTCCTTGTCCTATTCGGACTCAAGGGGAGGGGCGCGCGGCCTGCCCTGGCCGGCCCCTGCCTCTCTCCACTAGGGCCCATCAAGGCCCATTAGCCCCCGGGGGGTTCCGGTAACCCCTCCGGCACTCCGGTTTTCTCCGAGATCACCCGAAACCCTTCCGGTGTCCGAATATAGCCGTCCAATATATCAATCTTTATGTCTCGACCATTTTGAGACTCCTCGTCATGTCCGTGATCACATCCGGGACTCCAAACTACCATCGGTACATCAAAAAACATAAACTCATAATACCGATCGTCACCGAACGATAACCGTGCGGACCCTACGGGTTCGAGAACTATGTAGACATGACCGAGACTGATCTCCGGTCAATAACCAATAGTGGAACCTGGATGGTCATATTGCTTCCAAGATATTCTACAATGATCTTTATAGGTCAAACCGCATAACAACATACGTTGTTCCCTTTGTCATCAGTATGTTACTTGCCCGAGATTCGATCGTCGGTATCTCAATACCTAGTTCAATCTCGTTACTGGCTAGGCTCTTTACTCGTTCCGTAATACATCATCCCGCAACTAACTCATTAGTTGCATTGCTTGCAAGGCTTATAGTGATGTGCATTACCGAGAGGGCCCAGAGATACCTCTCCGACAATCGGAGTGACAAATCCTAATCTCGATCTATGCCAACTCAACAAGTACCATCGGAGACACCTGTAGAGCACCTTTATAATCACCCAGTTACGTTGTGACGTTTGGTAGCACACAAAGTGTTCCTCTGGTATTCGGGAGTTGCATAATCTCATAGTCATAGGAACATGTATAAGTCATGAAGAAAGCAATAGCAACAAACTAAACGATCATCGTGCTAAGCTAATGGATGGGTCAATTCAATCACATCATTCTCTAATGATGTGATCCCGTTAATCAAATGACAACTCATGTCTATGGTTAGGAAACATAACCATCATTGATTCAACGAGCTAGTCAAGTAGAGGCAAACTAGTGACACTCTATTTGTCTATGTATTCACACATGTACTAAGTTTCCGGTTAATACAATTCTAGCATGAATAATAAACATTTATCATGATATAAGGAAATATAAATAATAACTTTATTATTGCCTCTAGGGCATATTTCCTTCACATATCACATAACAACATGCCCTTAGAAATAAGTTAGACGTCCTCTACTTTGTTGTTGAAAGTTTTACGTGGCTGCTACGGGTTCTAGCAAGAACCGTTCTCGCCTACGGTAAAAACCACAATGGTGATTCGTCAAGTTTGCTATTTTAACCTTCTTCAAGGACCGGCCATAGTCAAATTCGATTCAACTAAAGTAGGAGAAACAGACACCCACCAGCCATCTTTATGCAAAACTAGTTGCATGTCGGTCGGTGGAACCGGTCTCATGTGCGTGGACATGTAAGGTTGGTCCAGGCCGCTTCATCCCACAATACCGCCGAATCAAAATAATACGTTGGTGGTAAGCAGTACGACTATCACCGCCCACAACTCTTTGTGTTCTACTCGTGCATATCATCTACGCATAGACCTGGCTCGGATGCCACTGTTGGTAAACGTTGCATGGAAAACAAAAAAAATCTATGCACACGCAATGATCTATCCATGGAGATGCATATCAATGAGGGGAGAGTGTGTCTACATACCCTCGTAGACCGTAAGTGGAAGCATTTGACAACGCGGTTGATGTAGTCGAACTTCTTCTAGCTCTGACCGATTAAGTACCAAACGTACAACACCTCCGAGTTCTGCACACGTTCAGCTCGATGACGTCCCTCGCCTTCTTGATCCAGAAAGACGTCGAGGTGGTAGATGAGTTACGTCAGCACGATGGCATGGTGACGGTGATGGTGAAGTGATCTCCGCGGGGCTTCGCCTAAGCACTACGAAAATATGACCGGAGGCGTAAACGGTGGAGGGGGGTGCCGCACACGGCTAGGAAAATGTATTGGGTGTGCTAGGCAACCCCCCCCCCTCATATATATAGGTGGGAGGGAGAGGGGAGAGGACAAGGGACGCCCCAAGTAGGACCAAATCCTACTTGGGCTCCTGCCCTTGGCCGCACCCCCCTGCCATGTTTGTCGAAGGGGGAAGGAAAGAGGGGGGAGGGTAGGAAGTAAGAATCCTAGTCCACACCTTCTTTTCCCTTCTCCCCTTTCCTTATCCTCCTTAGGCCGGCCCATATGAGGGGCGCACCAGCTCCTTGTGGCTGGTGTGTTTTCCCTCTTGGCGCATAAAGCCCATATCTTTTGCAGGGGGTGCAAGTGGGAGACTGAAGGAAATATGCCCTAGAGGCAATAATAAAGTTGTTATTTATATTTCCTTATATCATGATAAATGTTTCTTATTCATGCTAGAATTGTATTAACCGGAAACTTAGTACATGTTTGCATACATAGACAAACAGAGTGTCACTAGTATGCCTCTACTTGACTAGCTCGTTGAATCAAAGATGGTTAAGTTTCCTAGCCATAGACATGAGTTGTCATTTTATTAACGGGATCACATCATTGGAGAATGATGTGATTGACTTGACCCATTCGGTTAGCTTAGCACTTTATCATTTAGTATTCTGCTATTGCTTTCTTCATGACTTACACATGTTCCTATGACTATGAGATTATGCAACTCCCGTTTACCGGAGGAACACTTTGTGTGCTACCAAACGCCACAGTGTAACTGGGTGATTATAAAGGTTCTCTACAGGTGTCTCCAAAGGTTCTTGTTGGGTTAGCGTATTTCGAGATTAGGATTTGTCACTCCGATTGTCGGAGAGGTATCTCTGGGCCCACTCGGTAATGCACATCACTATAAGCCTTGCAAGCATTGTAACTAATGAATTAGTTGTGGGATGATGTATTACGGAACGAGTAAAGAGACTTGCCGGTAATGAGATTGAACTAGGTATTGAGATACCGACGATCGAATCTCGAGCAAGTAACATACCGATGACAAAGGGAACAAACGTATGTTGTTATGCGGTTTGACCGATAAAGACCTTCGTAGAATATGTAGGAGCCAATATGGGCATCTAGGTTCCGCTATTGGTTATTGACCAGAGAAGTGTCTCGGTCATGTTTACATAGTTCTCGAACCCATAGGGTCCGCATGCTTAATGTCCGTTGATGATATAGTATTATATGAGTTATGTATGTTGGTGACCAAATGTTGTTCGAAGTCCCAGATGAGATCACGGACATGACGAGGAGCTCCGGAATGGTCCAGAGGTAAATATTCATATATTGGATGATATGGTTAGGTCAAGGGGTCAGGCCCACGGGGCTATAAGTCGGTGCAAAAGGAGTTTTGCGGAGGCCAGGGGGCCAAACGCCAGAGACCCTGGCGTCTGGCCCTGGGCCAGACGCCGAGGCCCATGGCGTCTCGGCCAGACGCTAAGGATTGTGGCATTTGGTCCTGGAGTCCGAGTGGGACTCTTGCCTTTCGGGCAAAACCGACTTTGAGGAGGCTTTTGCTCCAAGTTTCAACCCCAGGGCTCAACATATAAATAGAGGGGCAGGGCTAGCACCAAAGACACATCAAGAAACACCAAGCCGTGTGCCGGCTACCCTGTCCCCTCTAGTTTATCCTCCATCATAGTTTTCGTAGTGCTTAGGCGAAGCCCTGCGGAGATTGTTCTTCACCAACACCGTCACCATGCCGTCGTGCTGCCGGAACTCATCTACTACTACGCCCCTCTTGTTGGATCGAGAAGGCGGGGACGTCACCGAGCCAAACGTGTGCAGAACTTGGAGGTGCCGTGCTTTCGGTACTTGGATCGGTCAGATCGTGAAGACGTACGACTACATCAACCGTGTTGATATAACGCTTCCGCTTTCGGTCTACGAGGGTACATAGACAACACTCTCCCCTCTCATTGCTATGCATCACCATAATCTTGTGTGTGCGTAGGATTTTTTTTGAAATTACTACGTTCCCCAACAGTGGCATCCGAGCCTGGTTTTATGCGTAGATGTTATATGCACGGGTAGAACACAAGTGAGTTGTGGGCGATACAAGTCATACTGCTTACCAGCATGTCATACTTTGGTTCGGCAGTATTGTTGGATGAAGCGGCCCGGACCGACATTACATGTACGCTTACACGAGACTGGTTCTACCGACGTGCTTTGCACACAGGTGGCTGGCGGGTGTCAGTTTCTCCAACTTTAGTTGAACCGAGTGTGGCTATGCCCGGTCCTTGAGAAGGTTAAAACAGCACTAACTTGACGAACTATCGTTGTGGTTTTGATGCGTAGGTAAGAACGGTTCTTGTTCAGCCCGTAGCAGCCACGTAAAACTTGCAACAACAAAGTAGAGGACGTCTAACTTGTTTTTGCAGGGCATGTTGTGATGTGATATGGTCAAGAAATGATGAGATATAATCTGTTGTATGAGATGATCATGTTTTGTTGAAGTTATCGGCAACTGGCAGAAGCCTTATGGTTGTCTCTTTATTGCATAAGATGCAAGTGCCAAATAATTGCTTTACAGTATCGCTATGCGATAGCAATAGTTGCAAGAGCAATAGTTGGCGAGACGACCATGTGACGACACATTGATATAGATCAAGATGATGGAGATCATGACGATGCTTTGGAGACGGAGATCAAAGGCACAAGATGATGATGACCACATCATATCACTTATATTGATTGCATGTGATGTTTATATTTTTATGCATCTTATCTTGCTTTGATTGACAGTGGCATTATAAGATGATCTCTCACTAAATTATCAAGGTATAAGTGTTCTCCCTGAGTATGCACCATATCGAAAGTTCTTCGTGCTGAGACACCACGTGATGATCGGGTGTGATAAGCTCTATGTTCACATACAACGGGTGCAAGCCAGTTTTGCACACGCGAAATACTCGGGTTAAACTTGACGGGGCTAGCATATAACATATATGGCCTCGGAACACGGAGACCAAAAGGTTGAGCATGAATCATATAGTAGATATGATCAACATAGTGATGTTCACGATTGAAACTACTCCATCTCACGTGATGATCGGACATGGTTTAGTTGATATGGATCACGTGATCACTTAGAGGATTAGAGGGATATCTATCTAAGTGGGAGTTCTTTAATAATTTGATTAACTGAACTTTAATTTATCATGAACTTAGTCCTGGTAGTATTAGCATATCTATGTCGTAGATCAATAGCTCACGATGTTGCTCCCCGTTTATTATTTATATGTTCCTAGAGAAAACTAAGTTGAAAGATGTTAGTAGCAATAATGCGGATTGGATCCGTGATCTGAGGTTTATCCTCATTGTTGCACAGAAGAACTATGTCCTTGATGCACCGCTAGGTGACAGACCTATTGCAGGAGCAGATGCATACGTTATGAACGTTTTGACAAAATGTCGGTATGATGACTACTTGATAGTTAAGTGCACCATGCTTTACGGCTTAGAATCGGGACTTCAAAGACGTTTTGAACGTCATGGACCATATGAGATGTTCCAGGAGTTGAAGTTAATATTTCAAGAAAATACCCGAGTTGAGGGATATGAAGTCTCCAACAAGTTCTATAGCTAAAAGATGGAGGAGAATAACTCAAGCAGTGAGCATGTGCTCAGATTGTCTGGGTACTATAATCGCTTGAATCAAGTGGGAGTTAATCTTCCAGATAAAAAAAGTGATTGACAGAATTCTCTAGTCACCATCACCAAGTTAGTAGAACTTCGTGATGAACTATAGTATGCAAGGGATGACGAAAACGATTCCCAAGCTTTTTATGATGATGAAATCGATGAAGGTAGAAATCAAGAAAGAGCATCAAGTGTTGATGATTAACAAGACCACTAGTTTCAAGAAAAAGGCAAAGGGAAGGGAAGGGAACTTCAAGAAGAACGGCAAGCAAGTTGCTGCTCAAGTGAATAAACCCAAGTCTAGACCTAAGCCTGAGACTGAGTGCTTCTACTACAAAGGGACTGGTCACTAGAAGCGGAACTGCCCCAAGTATTTGGCGGATAAGAAGGATGGCAAAGTGAACAATGCTATATTTGATATGCATGTTATTGATGTGTACTTTACTAGTGTTTATAGCAACCCCTTGGTATTTGATACTGGTTCAGTTGCTAAGAGTAGTAACTCAAAACAGGAGTTGCAGAATGAACAGAGACTAGTTAAGGGTGAAGTGACGATGTGTGTTGGAAGTGGTTCCAAGATTGATATGATCATCATCGCACACTCCCTATACTTTCGGGATTAGTGTTAAACCTAAATAAATGTTATTTGGTGTTTGCGTTGAGCATGAATATGATTTGATCATGTTTATTGCAATACGGATATTCATTTATGTTAGAGAATAATTGTTGTTCTGTTTACATGAATAAAACCTTCTATGGTCATACACCCAATGAAAATGGTTCGTTGGATCTCGATCATAGTGATACACATATTCATAATATTGAAGCCAAAAGATGCAAAGTTAATAATGATAGTGCAACTTATTTGTGGCACTACCGTTTAGGTCATATTGGTGCGCATGAAGAAACTCCATGCTGATGGGATTTTGGAATCACTTGATTATGAATCACTTGATGCTTGCGAACCCTGCCATATGGGCAAGATGACTAAGACATCGTTCCCCGAGACAATGGAGCGAGCAACTGGCTCATTGGAAATAATACATACTAATGTATGCGATCCGATGAGTGTTGGGGCTCACGGCGGGTATCATTATTTTCTGACCTTCACAGATGATTTGAGCAGATATGGGTATATCTAATTAATGAAACATAAGTCTGAAACATTTGAAAAGTTCATATAATTTCAGAGTGAAGTGGAAGATCATCGTAACAAGAAAATAAATTTTCTACGATCTGATCGTGGAGGAGAATATTTGAGTTATGAGTTTGGACTTCATTTGAAACAATGCAGAATAGTTTCGCAATTCACAATGAGGGAGTCCTGGATTCGGGGGTGTTCAGATAGCCGGACTATACCTTCAGCCGGACTCCTGGACTATGAAGATACAAGATTGAAGACTACGTCCCGTGTCTGGAAGGGACTTTCCTTGGCATGGAAGGCAAGCTTGGCGATACGGATATGAAGATCTCCTACCATTGTAACCGAATCTATGTAACCCTAACCCTATTCGGTGTCTATATAAACCGGAGGGTTTTAGTCCGTGGGACAACATACACATCAACAATCATACCATAGGCTAGCTTCTAGGGTTTAGCCTCCTCGATCTCGTGGTAGATCTACTCTTGCACTACCCATATCATCAATATTAATCAAGCAGGACGTAGGGTTTTACCTCCATCGAGAGGGCCCGAACCTGGGTAAAACTTCGTGTCCCTTGCCTCCTGTTACCATTCGGCCTAGGCACACAGTTCGGGACCCCCTACCCGAGATCCGCCGGTTTTGACACCGACATTGGTGCTTTCATTGAGAGTTCCTCTATGTCGTCGTCGTTAGGCTCGATGGCTCCTACGATCATCAATAGCGATGCAGTCCAGGGTGAGACCTTCCTCCCCGGACAGATCTTCGTCTTCGGCGGCTTCGCACTGCGGGCCGATTCGCTTGGCCGTGTGGAGCAGATCGAAAGCTACGCCCCTGGCCGTCAGATCAGACTTGGAAGTTTAAACTACACGGCTGACATCCGCGGAGACTTGATCTTCAATGGATTCGAGCCACTGCCGAGCGCGCCGCTCTGTCATGACGAGCATGATTTAGCTCTGCCGCCGAAAAGTGCCCTGGAGGCCACACCCGCGTCAGCTCCGACCCCTAATTCGGAGCCAACTGCACCGATCGAGGATGGGCGGTTGGACGCCACCTTGGGACTGCGACCCTAATGGCGATTGAGCCGAACACCAGCCCTGTACTCTGCGAGACTCATGACTCCAGGGAGCCGGACTCCTTTCCGGACTCCGAACACTCCGCGCCCCTGCCGATCGAATCCGATTGGGCGTTGATCATGGAGTTCACTGCCGCGGACATCTTTCAGCACTCGCCTCTCAGCGATATCCTGAAGTCACCGAAGTCTCTCTCTTTATCAGGAGAGCCCTGGCCGGACTATGGTCAACAAGGTTGGGGTACGGACGATGAAGAAATTCAAAGCCCACCCACCACCCACTTTGTAGCCACTGTCGACGACTGAACCGACATGCTCGACTTCGACTTCGAAGACATCGACGGTATGGACGCCAACGAAGGAGATGATGAAGAACCAACGCCCACTAGGCCCTGGAAAGCCACCTCGTCATATGACATATACATGGTGGGCACCCCAAAAGAGGGAGATGGCGATGGAACCGCGGAGGATGACCCCTCCAAGAAACAGCCTAAGCACCGGCGTCAGCAGAGTCGCTCAAAATCCCGCCAAAACAAATACGGCAATTCCAGCACAGGAGATAATAATACTCTGGAAAGTGCCGAAGAAAACCCCCTCCAGCAAGACTTAGCACAGGAGGATGGAGAAACCAGCCCTCATGAGAGAGCGGCAGACAGAGAGGTCGAGGATGATAATTATATGCCTCCCTCTGAAGACGAGGCAAGCCTCGACGACGACGAATTCGTCGTGCCAGAGGATCCCGTCGAGCAAGAGCATTTTCAATGCAGGCTTATGGCCACGGCAAGAAGCCTCAAGAAAAAATAGCAACAGCTTAGAGCTGATCAAGATTTGCTAGTCGACAGATGGACTGAAGTCCTTGCGGCCGAAGAGCATAAACTCGAACGCCCCTCCAAGAGCTACCCAAAGTGCAGGTTGCTACCCCGATTAGAGGAGGAAGCACTTGATGCGGCCGACCGGCCACCTCATGGTCGCGACAGAGAGGCCTCTCGGCCCTCCACTCAAGCCGCACCCCATACCAAGGCACGGTAATATGCGCCGGACTTACGAGACACGTTGGAGGACAAGGCAAGGCAAACAAGATCGATCTACGGATCGCGTGGGCGCCCCACGGCTCGAGACGGTAACCATCACGCCGGCCACAAATTCGGCGGGGCCGAACACAGTAGACAAGGCTCATTGGAGCTACGTCATGATATAGCCCAGTACAGAGGCGCCGCACACCCACTCTGCTTTACAGACGAAATAATGGATCATCAAATCCCCGAGGGTTTCAAACCCGTAAACATCGAATCATATGGTGGCACGACATATCCTACGGTCTGGATCGAGGATTATCTCCTTCATATCCACATGGCCCGCGGCGATGATTTCCACGCCATCAAATACCTCTAACTCAAGCTTAAAGGACCAGCTCGGCATTGACTTAACAGCTTGCCAACAGGATCAATCAGTTGTTGGGAGGACCTGGAAGCCGCATTCCTCGGCAATTTCCAGGGCACTTATGTGCGACCCCTAGACGCCGATGACCTAAGTCACGTAATTCAGCAGCCAGAGGAATCGGCCAGGCAATTCTGGACACGGTTCCTAACAAAGAAAAATCAAATAGTCGATTGTCCGGACGCTGAGGCCCTAGCAGCCTTCAAGCACAATATCCATGACGAGTGGCTGGCCCGGCACCTTGGACAGGAAAAGCCGAAATCTATGGCAGCACTCACGACACTCATGACCCGCTTTTGCGCGGGAGAAGACAGCTGGCTTGCTCATAGCAGCAATATGACCAAGAACCCTAGTAATTCAGACACCAGAGACAGTAGTGGCAGGTCGCGTCGCAACAAGCAAAAGCACCGCATTAACAACGACAATGCTGAGGATACGACAGTTAATGCCGGATTCAGAGGCTCTAAATCCAGTCAGCGGAAAAAGCCATTTAAAAGGAATCCTAGGGGCCCGTCCAGTTTGGACCGAATACTCGACTGCTTGTGCCAGATAAATGGCACCCACGAAAAGTCGGCCAATCACACCAACAGGGATTGTTGGGTGTTCAAGCAGGCAAGCAAGTTAAACGCCAAAAATGAAGGAAAGGGGCTGCATAGCAATGACGACGAGGAGCCCCGGCCGCCGAACAACAGTGGACAGAAGGGGTTTCCCCCACAAGTGCGGACGGTGAACATGATATACGCAACCCACATCCCCAAGAGGGAGCGGAAGCGCGTGTTAAGGGACGTACACGCGATAGAGCCAGTCGCCCCAAAGTTTAACCCATGGTCCTCCTGCCCGATCACCTTTGATCGAAGGGACCATCCCACTAGCACCCGTCACGGTGGATTCGCCGCATTGGTTCTAGACCCAATTATTGACGGATTTCATCTCACTAGAGTCCTTATGGACGGCGGCAGCAGCCTGAACCTGCTTTACCAGGATACAGTGTGGAAAATGGGCATAGATCCCTCGAGGATTAAGCCCACCAAAACGACCTTTAAAGGCGTAATACCAGGTGTAGAGGCCAACTGTACAGGCTCAATCACACTTGAAGTGGTCTTCGGATCTCTGGATAATTTCCGAAGCGAGGAGTTAATCTTCGACATAGTCCCGTTCCGCAGTGGTTATCACGCACTACTCGGGCGAACCGCATTCGCTAAGTTCAATGCGGTACCGCACTATGCATACCTTAAGCTCAAGATGCCAGACCCTCGAGGAGTAATTACGGTCAATGGAAACACCGAACGCTCCCTCCGAACGGAGGAGCACACGGCGGCCCTTGCAGCGGAAGTACAAAGCAGCCTCTCCAGGCAGTTCTCCAGTCCGGCCACTAAACGACCGGACACCGTCAAGCGCGCCCGGAGTAACCTACAACAAGACCGCCTGGCACGATCCGAGTAGGCGTAGCAATGCAGCCCCAACCCCATCCCTCGCAAAAAGGCAACGCCAGTACTTCGCGTACATAACTATGCTCTAGAGATACCATGGGCACAGGGGGAGGGGCACCATCACGGCACGCCCAAAACACGGTTTAACCGTACCAGGGGCTGACGATTTTTAAAATTTTCTCTTACTTTCAGGACTCCATCATTCGGAACGCCTGTTCGGCAGTTCAATCGCCGCACAAACGATGCAAGAACCAGGGAAGCGGACAAGCCATGCCGCATTACGGAACTCCCAGGTGGTCTCTATCACGAGCAGTATACCCGTTACGCATACTATTCCGCAGCTTGCCCCTGGAACGGACATACAAACTAGTCCAACCTTTCACTTATCGCATTACTTGTATCGTTCTGCCTTGATCGCACACCTTTTTAATAAACAATGCGTAGCTTTCGTCTATTTTTGCATTACCCTTTTTCTTTATATATGTTCCTTAACGACATGTTGCACCCGTACACGTTGGTACGGCCAAAATACGCCAGGGGCTTTAGTACCCATCAATATGGTGTGAGAAGTCCGAACACTTTAACAAGTGCGGCACCCCGAACTTATAGCATTATATGCACCGGCTCTGAATCATGTCTTGGGTCAATAGTTGGGTTTGCCTGGCTCCTATGTTTTGGTGCCTTACGTTCCGCTATATCGGCTAAGGTAGCACTAGGAGAACCATTGCGATTGTGCCCCAGTTGAGCTGGGCCGAGCACCTCAGTGGAGAAAGCTAAAACTGACTGTCATGATGAAGCGAGAGTTGGTCGCTGTTCGAGAGGTTTTTCGAGTCCCTAAAGACTTATGCCACTTAGGGCGAGGAGCCAGCTCTGTCCGGACAAGGCGTGGATAGCGCCCCGAACTCGGTCTTCCGAATGCCAGGGGCTTTGCCGAAATTTAAAATTATAGAATTCTATGGCTAAGTGAGAGTGTTCACGCATCATAGTCCAATTGCCTTGTTCGTTGGGCTGAGCACCTCCCTGGAAGGACCCAAACATGGGAAAAAGAGCGCTGAGGTTTATCCCCGAACACCCCAGCACTAGTGGCACGGGGGCAGAAGCCGACGACTCGCCATCTCTCAGAATTGATAAACAGCCGCACAGAAGGTAATATTTTAAATTCCAACAGCATTGCTTAGCGCATATAAACAAGTTTTCAGCACACAGGACAAAACGAGCAAGTTTCACTCAAAAATTACATCCCTAGAACATTCATCCGCCACAAGGCAGGCACCCTTCAGAACAACCTTAGAGTAACTCTCGGGCTTGCGATGCTCTTTCCCCGGCGGTGGCCCGTCCTTCACCAGCTTCTCAGCATCCAGCTTGCCCCAGTGCACCTTAGCACGGGCAAGGGCCCTACGGGCACCTTCAATGCAGACGAAGCGGTTGATGACTTCGAGCCTTGGACAGGCATCCACCAACCGCCGCACCAGCCTAAAATAGCTCCCAGGCAGAGCCCCTCCAGGCCACAGCCGAACAACGAGGCCCTTCATGGCCTGTTCGGCCGCCTTGTGGAGCTCGACCAGTTGCTTCAGCTGGTCGCTCAGGGGCACGGGGTGTCCGGCCTCAGCATACTGAGACTAGAACACCTTCTCTGTCGAGCTGCCCTCCTCGGCTCGATAGAATGCGGCGGCATCGGACACACTCCAGGGAAGATCTGCGAACACTCCTGGAGAGCTCCAGATTCGGGTAAGTAACAAGTAACTCACATTTATGTGTTTGCTTTGCATAAAGAATGCCTTACCCGCCGCTATCTTCTTCACCTCATCCAACTCCTGGAGGGTCTTCTGGGATTCGGCCTTGGCAGACTTGGCATTTTTAATAGCCACCGCGAGCTCGGAAGCTCGCGTCTTTGAGTCAAGCTCTAAACTCTCATGTTTTTCCATGAGAGCCTGGAGCTCTTGCCGTACCTTGCCAACCTCGGCCTCATACTTCTCCCGCTCGATGCGCTCCGTGGCCACCGTTTTCTCAGTCTCGAGCAGCGCTTGCTTAAGGGTCACCACCTCAGACGTGGCCCCTACAATAGCCACGATAATCCTGTCATTTTTTGGCAATTGCACATTTTTATATATATTTAAAAAAACAAGGTATTTCTTACCTTCATTGTCCTCGAGCTGCTTCTTGGCACGCCCGAGCTCTTGCTCAGACCGCTTGAGGTTCTGCTTTAGCATGTCCACTTCCGCAGTCAGTGCGGCGGACGCAAGCAGGGAAGCCTGCATATGCATATTGACTCATTTTTGTTAGACTCCTGCGAATTCTATTTGATCCTCTATTCGGCTTTTCTTCCCGAACGCCAAACAGAGCATTAGGGGCTACTGTCTATGCGGTACTATTATTTACACATTCTTTACTTACCTCAAAGCCTGTCAAAAGGCTAGTACAAGCTTCAGTCAGTCCGCTCTTGGCGGACTGAACCTTCTGGACCACCGCACGCATAATAGTGCGGTGCTCCTCGTCGATGGAGGCGCCTTGGAGCGCCTCCAACATATTGTCCAGCGCCTCCGGTTGGACGGGGGCCGCCGGCACGGTGGACTTGCTCCTCTTGGAAGGAGGTCCCCCGCCGGACTCTGGAACCTTTGAAGGTTCCGGAGCGGTGTGCGGCCTAGGGCCGGACTTGGAGCCCTGGGGGGTTTCATCCCCTTTACTCCTGGAGTCCGGGAGGTCGTCTCGCGGCGCCTCCAGGACCACCTCCTCCCGGATTGGAACCTGTTGGGACAACACTTCGGTGTCGTCCGTAGGGCGGGGGGAGGAAGCTGTCAGAAGCGAGTTCACATCCGACAAGTCCAGTGAGCCGCTCGACGACGCGTCGAGCCGGTCTTTGGGTGTGCTGCATAAACATATTCGACATAAGGAAAAGCTGTGCAATAAACGAATACTATGAATTACTCTGGTATCCGGATACTTACGATTTGGCCAGGGGCTTGGCCCTGGGCGCCCACTCCTCTTCGTCGTCGGCGGCGTCGATGGAGCAGTCCGAAGGAAGGGTTCTCCCCTTCTTGGACCCTTCGGCCTCCCCAGGTCGGGCGACCTTCCTTTTCTTCCCTTCCCCCGCTGGAGGGGGAGAGGACTCCTCTTCCTCCTCGTCGTCTTCATGGGAGGAGTGCGTCTTGGATTCGTCGGATGATGAATCCGACACCTTCGGGCGTCAGGCACTCTTTCGAGTCCCCGTGGCCTTCTTCTTGGCCTTCTTCTCCGGCACCACATAGGGTGCCGGAACCAGCAGCTTCGCCAAGTGGGCATCGGCTGGGTCTTCGGGCAAAGGTGCCGGACAATCGATCCGTCCGGACTTTGCCTGCCAATCCTGTCAAAGGTAAGGGAGCTTAAATCCCGCACAGAGTTAAACTATGAAAAACTAGTGCCCTGTAAAAGGTACAAAAAACTTACCGTGCTAGCATGGCGCTGTGCGCTGAATCCGCAATCCTCGGTAGCAGATGCGGGAGCCTCGGCGCCCTTGAAAAGCACCTTCCAGGCATCTTCGTATGTCATGTCAAAGAGCCTGCTCAGAGTTTGGTGTTGCGCTGGATTGAACTCCCACAGATTGAAGGCCCGTTGTTGACACGGGAGGCTCAGGCGGATGAGCATAACCTGGACTACGTTGACGAGTCTGAGCTGCTTGTCCACCAGGGATTGGATGCATGTTTGCAGTCCGGTCACCTCCTTTTTGCTGCCCCATGACAGGCCCGTCTCTTTCCAGGACGTGAGCCGCGTTGGGGGTCCGGACCGGAACTCGGGGGCTGCGACCCACTTAGGGTCACGCGGCTCGGTGATGTAAAACCACCCCGATTGCCACCCCTTCAGGGTCTCCACAAAGGAGCCCTCGAGCCATAAGACGTTGGGCATCTTGCCCACCATGGCGCCTCCGCACTCCGCCTGGTTGTCGCGCACCACCTTCGGCTTGACGTTGAAAGTCTTGAGCCATAGGCCGAAATGGGGGCGGATGCGGAGGAAAGCCTCGCACACAACGATAAACGCCGAGATGTTGAGGACAAAATTCAGGGCCAGATCGTGGAAATCCAGGCCATAGTTGAACATGAGCCCCCGGACAAATGGATGGAGAGGGAAACCCAGTCCGCGGAGGAAATGGGGGAGGAACACCCCCCTCTCATGGGGCCTAGGGGTGGGGATGAGCTGCCCCTCTTCGGGAAGCCGGTGCACAATGTCGTTAGACAGGTATCCAGCCTTCCTTAGTTTTTTTATGTGCCCCTCTGTAACGAAGGAGACCATCCACTTGCCTCCCGCTCCGGACATAGCTAGAGAAGGTTGAGATGGGGAGTGCGGACTTGGGCGCTGGAGCTCGAGTGTGCAAGAATGGATAGGCGAAGGAGGAAGAAGGCGTAGGTGAAAAGGTGGATCCTTATCCCCTTATATAGGTGGACGCAACTACGTGTCCCCACCGGCCTGGTAAAACTCGCTTATCTCCCAAGCGCCATAATCAATGGCGCGGTTGGGTTACCCACGCCCGTATTGATGAGAATCCCGGAATAAGGGGACACGATCTCTGCTTTAACAAGACGTGCCAAGGAAACCGCCTCGCATGACGCGCTGAGGTGGGATAATGAAACGACTCGGATAAAGGCTTGGCCGTGGTGTGACCCGCTACGGAATACGTCAGCAGATTAGATTGGTGTAAATATTATTCTCTCTATGGCAATATGTGGAAACTTATTTTGCAGAGCCGGACACTATCTTTGTGTGCAAAATCTTTTATGAAGTACTTGGAGGAGGAACCCGCCTTGCAATGCCTAAGACAATCTGCACGCCAGACTCGTCGTCATTGAAGCCTGGTTCAGGGGCTACTGAGGGAGTCCTGGATTAGGGGGTGTTCGGATAGCCGGACTATACCTTTAGCCGGACTCCTGGACTATGAAGATACAAGATTGAAGACTCCGTCCCGTGTCCGGAAGGGACTTTCCTTGGCGTGGAAGGCAAGCTTGGCGATACGGATATGAAGATCTCCTACCATTGTAACCGACTCTATGTAACCCTAACCCTATCAGGTATCTATATAAACCGGAGGATTTTAGTCCGTGGGAAAACATACACATCAACAATCATACCATAGGCTAGCTTCTAGGGTTTAGCCTCCTCGATCTCGTGGTAGATCTACTCTTGCACTACCCATATCATCAATATTAATCAAGCAGGACGTAGGGTTTTACCTCCATCGAGAGGGCCCGAACCTGGGTAAAACTTCGTGTCCCTTGCCTCCTATTACCATCTGGCCTAGACGCATAGTTCGAGACTCCTACCCGAGATCCACCGGTTTTGACACCGACACACGCCATCTGGAACACCACAATGTAATGGTGGGTCCGAACATCGTAACCGTACTATATTAGATATGGTGCAATCTATGATGTCTCTTACCGATTTACCACTATCGTTTTGGGGCTATGCATTAGAGACAGCTGCATTCATGTTAAATAGGGCACCATCTAAATCCGTTGAGACGACACAATATGAATTGTGGTTTGGCAAGAAACCAAAGTTGTTGTTTCTTAAAGTTTGGAGTTGCGATGCTTATGTGAAAAAGTTTCAACCTGATAAGCTCGAACCCAAATCAGAGAAATGCATCTTCATAGGATACCCAAAGGAGACTGTTGGGTACACCTTCTAATCACATATCCGAAGGCAAAATATTCGTTGCTAAAAATGGATCCTTTCTAGAGAAGGAGTTTCTCTCGAAAGAAGTGGCTGGGAGGAAAGTAGAACTTGATAAGGTAATTGTACCTTCTCCCTAATTGGAAAGTAGTTCACCACTGAAATCATTTCCAGTGATGCTTACACCAATTAGTGAGGAAGTTAATGATGATGATCATGAAAGCTTCGGATCAAGTTACTACCGAACCTCGTAGGTCAACCAGAGTATGTTCCGCACCACAGTGGTACGGTAATCCTATTATGGAGTTCATGCTACTTGACCATGACAAACCTATGAACTATGAGGAAGCGATGATGAGCCTAGATTCCGCGAAATGGCCTGAGGCCATGAAATCTGAGATGGGATCCATGTATGAGAACAAAGTGTGGACTTTGGTTGACTTGCCCAATGATCGGCAAGCCATAGAAAATAAATGGATCTTCAAGAGGAAGACGGACGCTGATAGTAGTGTTACTATCTACAAAGCTAGACTTGTCAAAAAAAGGTTTTTGACAAAGTTCAAGGTGTTGACTACGGTGAGATTTTCTCACTCGTAGCGATGCTTAAGTCTGTCCGAATCATGTTTGCAAATTGCCATATTTTATGAAATCTGGCAAATGGATGTCAAAACTACATTCCTTAATGGATTTATTAAAGAAGAGTTGTATATGATGCAACCAGAAGGTTTTGTCGATCCTAAAGGTGCTAACAAAATGTGCAAGCTCTAGCGATCCATCTATGGACTGGTGCAAGCATCTCGGAGTTGGAATATACGCTTTGATGAGTTGATCAAAGCATATAGTTTTATACAAACTTGCGGTGAAGCCTGTATTTATAAGAAAGTGAGTGGGAGCACAACAGCATTTTCTGATAAATATATGTGAATGACATATTGTTGATTGGAAATAATGTAGAATTTTCTGGAAAGCATAAAGGAGTATTTGAAAGGAGTTTTTCAAAGAAATACCTCGGTGAAGCTGCTTACATATTGAGCATCAAGATCTATAGAGATAGATCAAGATGCTTGATAAGTTTTTTCAATGAGTACATACCTTGACAAGATTTTGAAGTAGTTCAAAATGGAACAGTTAAAGAAATAGTTCTTGCATGTGTTACAAGGTGTGAAATTGAGTAAGACTCAAAGCCCGACCACGGCAGAAGATAGAAAGAGAATGAAAGTCATTCCCTATGCCTCAGCCATGGGTTCTATAAAGTATGCCATGCTGTATACCAGATCTATTGTATACCCTAAACTGAGTTTGGCAAGGGAGTACAATAGTGATCTAGGGTAGATCACTGGATAGCGTTCAAAATTATCCTTAGTGGAATAAGGATATGTTTCTCGATTATGGAGGTGACAAAAGGTTTGTCGTAAAAGGGTTACTTCGATGCAAGTTTTGACACTGATCCAGATGACTCTAAATCTCAATTTGTATACATATTGAAAGTGGGAGCTATTAGCTAGAGTAGCTCCATGCAGAGCATTGTAGACATAGAAATTTGCAAAATACTTACGGATCTGAATGTGACAGACCCGTTGACTAAAATTATCTCACAAGCAAAACATGATCACACCTTAGTACTCTTTGGATGTTAATCACATAGCGATGCAAACTAGATTACTGACTCTAGTAAACCCTTTGGGTGTTGGTCACATATCGATGTGAACTATGGGTGTTAACCACATAAAGATGTGAACTATTGATGTTAAATAACATGGCGATGTGAACTAGATTATTGACTCTAGTGCAAGTGGGAGACTGAAGGAAATATGCCCTAGAGGCAATAATAAAGTTGTTATTTATATTTCCTTATATCATGATAAATGTTTATTATTCATGCTAGAATTGTATTAATCGGAAACTTAGTACATGTGTGAATACATAGACAAACAGAGTGTCACTAGTATGCCTCTACTTGACTAGCTCGTTGAATCAAAGATGGTTAAGTTTCCTAGCCATAGACATGAGTTGTCATTTGATTAACGGGATCACATCATTGGAGAATGATGTGATTGACTTGACCCATTCCGTTAGCTTAGCACTTGATCGTTTAGTTTGTTGCTATTGCTTTCTTCATGACTTATACATGTTCCTATGACTATGAGATTATGCAACTCCCATTTACTGGAGGAACACTTTGTGTGCTACCAAACATCACAACATAACTGGGTGATTATAAAGGTGCCCTACAGGTGTCTCCAAAGGTTCTTGTTGGGTTGGCGTATTTCGAGATTAGGATTTGTCACTCCGATTGTCGGAGAGGTATCTCTGGGCCCACTCGGTAATGCACATCACTATAAGCCTTGCAAGCATTGTAACTAATGAATTAGTTGCGGGATGATGTATTACGGAACGAGTAAAGGGACTTTCCGGTAACGAGATTGAACTAGGTATTGAGATACCGACAATCGAATCTCGGGCAAGTAACATACCGATGACAAAGGGAACAAACGTATGTTGTTATGCGGTTTGACCGATAAAGATCTTCGTAGAATATGTAGGAGCCAATATGGGCATCTAGGTTCCGCTATTGGTTATTGACCAGAGAAGTGTCTCGGTCATGTATACATAGTTCTCGAACCCGTAGGGTCCGCACGCTTAACGTTCATTAACGATATAGTATTATATGAGTTATGTATGTTGGTGACCGAATGTTGTTCGGAGTCCCGGATGAGATCACGAACATGACGAGGAGCCTCGGAATGGTCCGGAGGTAAAGATTTATATATTGGATGATATGGTTAGGCCAAGGGGTCAGGCCCATGGGGCTATAAGTCGGTGCAAAAGGAGTTTTGCGGAGGCCCTGGGCCAGACGCCGAGGCCCATGGCGTCTGGGCCAGACGCCAAGGATTGTGGCGTTTGGTCTTGGAGTCCGAGTGGGACTCTTGTCTTTCGGGCAAAACCGACTTTTAGGAGGCTTTTGCTCCAAGTTTCGACCCCAAGTCTCAACATATAAATAGAGGGGCAGGGCTAGCACCAAAGACACATCAAGAATCACCAAGCCGTGTGTTGGCTACCCCGTCCCCTCTAGTTTATCCTCCGTCATAGTTTTTGTAGTGCTTAGGCGAAGCCCTCCGGAGATTGTTCTTCACCAACACCGTCACCATGTCGTCGTGCTGCCGGAACTCATCTACTGCTTCGCCCCTTTTGCTGGATCGAGAAGGCGAGGACGTCACTGAGCTGAACGTGTGCAGAACTCGGAGGTGCCGTGCTTCCGGTACTTGGATCGGTCGGATCGTGAAGACGTATGACTACATCAACCACGATGATATAACGCTTCCGCTTTCGGTCTACGAGGGTACATAGACAACATTCTCCCCTCTCGTTGCTATGCATCACCATGATCCTATGTGTGCGTAGGAAATTTTTTGAAATTACTACGTTCCCCAACACGAACAACATTCGGTCACCAAATCATATAACACTATATCGTCAGCGAACGTTAAGCGTGCGGACCCTATGGGTTCGAGAACTATGTAGACATGACCAAGCCACCTCTCCAGTCAAGAACCAGTAGCGGAACATGGGTGCCCATATTGGCTCCTAGATATTCTATGAAGATCTTTATCGGTCGAACTGTTATGACAACATACGTAATTCTCTTTGTCCATCGGTATGTTACTTGCCCGAGATTCGATCATCGGTATCTTCGTACCTAGTTCAATATCGTTACCAGCAAGTCTCTTTACTCATTCCATAATACATCATCCTATAACTAACTCATTAGTCACTTTGCTTGCAAGGCTTCTTATGATGTGTATTACCGAGAGGGCCCAGAGATACCTCTCTGATACTCGGAGTGACAAATCCTAATCTCGATCTATGCCAACTCAACAAACACCTTCGGAGATACCTGTAGAGCATCTTTATGATCACCCAGTTATGTTGTGACATTTGATAGCACACAAGGTATTCCTCCTGTATCCGGGAGTTGCATAATCTCATAGTAGAAGGAATATGTATTTGACATGAAGAAAGCAATAGCAGTAAACTGAACGATCAATATGTTAAGCTAACGGGTGGGTCTTGTCCATCACATCATTATCCTAATGATGTGATCCTGTTATCAAATGACAACTCATGTCTATGGTTAGGAAACCTTAACCATTTTTGATAAACGAGCTACTCTAGTAGAGGCTCACTAGGGACACAGTATTTGTTTATGTATCCACACATGTATTTAAGTTTCCGGTCAATACAATTATAGCATGAATAATAAACCTTTATCATGATTTAGGAAATATAATAATAACCATTTTATTATTGCCTCTAGGGCATATTTCCATCATCCGTTACATTATGGGCCGAACGAAAAAAAATATGTCATGTTTATGACACTTTTATGATGATAATTGTGACAAAACCACGTATCATCATAGATGTCCCACTTCTATGACAAAAAATCATGATAGAAAATGGGCTTTTTGTCCTGGGCAGGCCGGGGACGCACTTGCATGACATTCTTTAGGCCGTCCATGATGGAAAAATCGTGGTAGAAGAAAGCACGAGGAAAATTTTAGGGAGCTCCCGGTTGCAGTGGGTGGTCGAGGCTGAGTGATGCACGGAGGTTTGCATATTTCTCTCGTACACGTATGTGCGTATGTGCGAGGCATTGGGCTCTAACTGAACCTGAGCAATTGCACTAGCTACATTATTGAACCCGAGCGATCAATCCCTTGGCTGTTAAGTGAACCCGAATGATTCTTTTGCTACTGCTGCTAACTGAAGCCGACCGGACCTGCCCCTTGATGAATAGTGACTATTGTTGGGGGTTGGATGAACAGTCCCCAGCGGGGGTTGGATGAACAGGACCCCATGGTAGTAGAGACTGTTGCTGCTGGACGAATAGGACCCCGATCGAGGAGGCCGCCACACCCAAGACGGTTGGGGGTGGATGAACAAGACCCCGTGGAGGGTTGGTTGAACAGTAGTCGGTGGATGCTGGATGAAGAGTAGCTCGTAGATGAACAGTGGCCCGTGGATGCAGAGGAGGAACATGCGGCGGATGAACAGTCACTAGTAGAAAACAGACTTACATTTGGATCATTAGTCTCGGTTTAATTATGGCCCGGGACTAATGTGACCATTAGTCCCGGTTCCAATGACTTGGAGCAGTCGGGGGCACGGGCATCATTAGTTCCGGTTCATTTTGTAACTATAGTCCTGGTTTGTGATACAAACCAGGACTAAAGGAGTGGTGGCAGGCTGGTGGCAGGTTGGGGCCCCCACGAGCCCATTTAGTCTTGGTTTGTATAACCAACTGAGACTAAAGATGTCACTATATAAAGCCTTCATCCAGCCTGAGCCCATTCTCTCTGTTTTCCCCTTTCTCTCCTCTGTTCTTCCCCTTGCTGAAGCTTATCCTCCATTTTTGCCAAGATTTATTAAGATTTGAAGGCACCCCATCCATCCAAGTGTTCACAAAGGTTAGCAACTTTGTCCTTTCGTCTCTCATTGCTAGATTAGCTCGTGCAATGCTCTATAAGTATAGTGATTTGTGGGTTTTAGTTTGGGAGTAATTACGTGGGAGTTTATTTGATTTATATGTAATTTGAGCTCAAATTAACTTCTTAGTTTGCATATGTAGGTGTGGTTTACTTAGTGCCTTCTTGTCCTTGTCCTAACCACCGTCGGTCCCCGCACCATCCCGTCGCCGTCACCACCTTGGTGAGCCTATTGTTCTTATCCTTTTTATTAAAAAAACATGTTTGTATGATTTAGATAGTTACTTGTATAATTTTCTTACCTGTATGGCAGTTTGTTATACATAGTGGCATGGTTTTGATATCTGTCCCCATCGGCCCTCATCCAATTTATAATTCGAATGTGGTATATATATATTCTCTTTTATAACTATTTGTTGCATTTCGCGTTTATGACAATTATGCCCATCAAATTGACATAGATATTTTTATCTAGGAGGTATATGAACCGGAAATTGCAACCGACCCTCTTGTCGAGAAGTTAAATTTAGTTAAAAATGAGTATTTGAAGGAAAAATTGAAAAGAATTTGAAGAGAAGATGAAAATGGAGTTGTATGTTGTCGATGTCATCGATGATCACAAGATCAAGATGGATGCAATGCGCTTGAAGATTAGAAAGATTATAAAATATGTCATTAATAAAGAGACTTGGTATCACTATGTTGTTGGATCAATTGTTACCATAGTTGCGATCTTGATCGCATTTGTTGTTCAATTTAAATGCTTTAGACTAGTCACAGTGGGGAGTAACTTAGAGTAGTAACATGCATATGTTACTAGTCTATGTTACTGCCTCCATAGTGGGTAGTAACATATGTGTTATGCCATGCATCACTTCATTTATTAGGTTGTAGACTCATCTTTTCTTGATATGTGTGATGTTACAGTAACTAGCTATGTTACCACATGCCTCTCTTTCTTCATTAATTACATGTCACATCATCTATTTTGCCTAGATAAGTATGATGTTACCACCTATGTTGCTCCCACTATGGGTAGTCCTAGCTAGAGAGTTTGTATGTTGTTTTATGAGAATAAGTGTGTATAAACTTGTATTAATTTAATCTTGTAAGTATTGTGTAATGAAGATGAGCCGGCAATGGATGTATGATGACCAACGCTCTCCCCAGTTCATTGATGGCGTGCATACTTTTCTGCTTGCGGTTGAGGCAAACAAGCGGCTAGATGGTTTTATGTGCTATTCATGTGTTGTCTGTAAGAATGATAACAATTAGTCTAACTCAAGAGTCATTCACGTCCACCTGTTGACCATTGCAACAGCTTAATCCGAGCTGATCTGCGACTTCGAGTCACAAACGTAATTAATCGAGAGCATTCTAAAGCCCCATGAACCAGAACTTCACAATCGTGCAAGCCATATCGGTCGCGCTAGCAGGTCATGAGGCACTTATGTAAAGGAATCATGTAATTTGCTTCTCTGATGGGAGATTAATAAAGTACAAGGATTTTATATTTTATTTATGTACTTAGTACACTGGCACGCTCGTAATATTAATTTCCCCTCATGCGTGACATGTAGAGAGATAATAACATAACACTAGTTTTAGGACGTCGATAGCGGCTGAATGTTCGGCCTAGGGGCCTCCCAGATCGAACGATTCGTTCGGTACCGAGGTGGGCATTGATCGAACGATCTCGTTCGGGATAAGAGGAGCCCCAGCCCGAATGCCCTCCCCCACCCAGTCCAGGCCTCTGCTATGACTAAAATAAAAGAAAAAAGAAAAGCTCGGTATGGCCCACTTTGTACTGTGATTGAAAAAGCATTTTTTATCTAAGAATTTTTGCATTGCTATGAAAAAAATTGCCAATTAAAAGCGGAAAATTTGAGAACTAAAAATCGCAGTGATGCAAACCAGAAATTGCCATTTGTCTTTAACCAAGCAAATTTTGCCATGGACAAAAAGATTTTTGTTTATGCAATGGCACAAAAAGAGAAAAGTCATGGCAATTTTCATTGTCCATCTTGGTAAAACATGTGGACTAAAAATCCCATGAAAAAAAGATGAAAGTGAAATTTGCCATGGCACTAAAAGTAAAAAAAACTGGACATGGACCATGAAAAGTTAAATTTCCATGAAAAAACAGGAAGAAATTGCCATGAAAATATTAAAGTATAATGGACATGTATGTAAAAGTAAATTTGCCATGGCAATATTGGTAATTTTGCCATGGCAAATAAAATGTGAAAGTTCCATGGCAAATAAAAAGTAAAAAATTGCGATGGCAATAAATAGTTCAAAATTTTGCCATGGATATAGGTAACTTAGCCATGGAAATAAATGTGAATTTTCCATGGCAAAAAAGAGTAAAAATTTCCATTGCAATAAAAGTTAAAAAATTGTCATGGCGATTTAGGCAAATTTTCCATGCCTACTAAGGAAAAAATGTCATGGCAAAAAAATTCAATTTATTGCCATGGTATTTAGTGTATACATGAAGACAAAAAATGTGGATTGAAAATTGCCATCATGGACATGATATGAAAAAAACATGGTAATTGAAATAAAAAAAGACATGGTAAATTTGCCAGGGAAAATAAACACGTAAATTTTGCCATGATACAAAAACGGAAATTTGCCATGATATTTGAATTAAAATTTCCATTATCCATAAATTAAGCTTGACATGTCCTTATGGGATTTTTTCCTATAAAAATGTCCAAAGTGTAAGAACCATTTTTGTCGGGGATATACCCTGCGGTGTAAACCGGCCGGAAGTTAACCCGGCCGAACTTGGAGGTTTATCTGAAGACCCTGCTAACACTTGGCGAGTTACTAGCGACCCGCTCTAACCTGGCGGTTTGCAAGCAACCCACCTGGTCATTATGACTCACTGGTGATCCGGCGTGCGGGACAGATGGATGACAAGGCCCAAGGCCCAGAAGGCCGGTTCATGCTTAACGGTGGGCCGGTTTAAGAGGAAAGGCATGAGGAATATTTGTCCTACAAGGAGTTAAGACCTGGACTTATATCTGGTTTGTATTAGAGATAGACTATAGGGACATATATAAGGAGGGGCAGGGCTCCCCAAAAGGGACAAGATTCACAAGTTCCACAAGTTGGACAAGTTAGGTTTAGACAATAGCTCTCGAGATAGAGCACTCTTGTAACCATGATCATCATCATCAATATCAATCAAGCAGGATGTAGGCTTTTACCTCCACCGTGAGGGGCCGAACCTGGGTAAAACATCGTGTCTCTCGTCCCGCTCAACCCCTCTCAAGCTACCACATAGATACGTTGGCCTCGCGACTAAGTCCTGACACTAAGGACATCTGTCATGACAATTCCACGACAGTTGGCGCCCACCGTGGGGCCTGCGCACGATGGTGGTGAGTTCTTGGAGGGATCCTCTCAGGAGATCGAGAATTTCATAATTTACAGGATGAAAGTCAGTTTCATAAGGATATACGTCGTTGACGAGCAGTCAAAACAACATGTTCAGATTCGATCTAGATGAGTCAAGGTTCTGCAAGTTGCCAAACCAAGACAAATCGCCCTGCCAATGGTCACGTTGGACAATGGAAAGTGTGGTCAGCAATTAACAATGGAACATACTTGGAAGGGTCTACGTCAGAGTCATATTCGTTAATCCGGATTTACAGTCGATGAGATTTGAAGGATACGAGGGTTTGGCGTTTTATCTGCGCATCGCCGGGGCAACACGATCTATCGAATCCAGGTTGGAGATCAATACTACCAAACGCCGGATTAGGTCAGTAGAAACACGCCTGCAGAGACAAGGGTCAAGCCCGAGGCGGTTTCATACATTGAGCTGCTAAAATTTGCTGCTACTGTTGCACGGAGGAAGACTACTTCTAAATAAACAAGTTATGCTACTCTTGCTTAAAGGCAATGCTACGTGGCTGCTATTCGCATCAAGTGATCCATCTAGTACTTGAGTACTACATATATTAAAGCTTAGATTTTGAGGAGGTATTATTGGTGGAGACCGCTTCACGTGAGCATGCATGTTTGGACAAAGGACTAACGCATCGGCCTTGCCTCCACTCCTGCCGCACGTTGCCGCAGTCTTGAGTCGCCCGCCTGGGTGGCTGGCCTTACCCCGCTGCTCGCCTGTGGCTACAGTTCCAATGGACGGCCTCTTCTGCTGCTCTGGGCTGCCAGCCTGCTTCGCCAGGTCAATTCTGCAGCAGCTACGAGCCGTCCTCGGGTTAAAGTCAATCTGCCGGCCCGCCGGTTTCATACCGTTCCTGAAGCGGCCCTGCGGCGGGTTGCGGTCTGTTTCAGCCACCGCTACATCCTTCGCGACCGAGCGTCTTGCCGCTATCGTAATCCGCCTCACTGCTCCACGTCTCCGCCCTGCTACCACTATTGTAACCATGGATGCAACTCGGGGTACCCGCGACAAGCTGGCCTACCGGCGTTGGACAATACTACGAGGTGCTATCCTTCCTGCATATTTTATCAGCACAAATAATGTTTTTTCCAAGAACAATTACTCTGGTCTTTGCTATTTTCGGGCAGGATCATTATTTGTTACAAAAGGTGTCGCAAAGGGATGCACGCCAAGATTATTGCACTAGGGCTGGTCTGTGCCATGCTGATGGATGGCTGCATGGCTAAGTCACCGTCCCCCGCTTCATCAACACATGGGACTAACTCGCCCATCCGTGCCGGCTTACAACGCTGCGGCCAGCTCGTCCGTCCGTATCGGCTTACAACGCTGCGTCCAGTTCATCCGTTTGTTCCTGCGGGTGACTCATCTGTGGTTGACTTTAGCTTCACCGCGGTGGATAAATTCTGGCCTAACATATCAGGTGACATCTATCTAAATCTATTTTTGACATATATTGTTTTTGTAAAAAGAACAATTACGTTGGTTTTGCATATTTTTATATGCAGGACAATTATTCGCCACAACATTGGTGTTACACCATGCATATGAAGCGCGCACTAGCGTCATTATATACTGGCTTTTGACCATTCCGCACTGCTCAACGGACGCGCGCAAACCGCCTGTGGTCCGGTTTACATCAACACGCGGCCGGTTCTCCATCTACGCCGGCTTACAATGCCCGCAGGCGACTCCCCGTCTGCGCCGGTTCACAATACCCGCAGGCGACTCTCCGTCCACACCGGTTTAAAACGCCGCAGTCGAAATATCTGTCAGCACCCGTGGCCGACTCGGCCGTGATTGTTTTCAGTTTCACCATGGTGATCATCAACTCCACGGTGGATAACCCCTGGCATGATATATCAGGTGAAACCCATCCAATATATTTTATATTGCCTTCTTTAAAAGAGCAATTACTCCGGTTTGCAAAGTTGTTTAATGCAGGACCCTAAACCGCCATATTGGTGCAAATTTAAAGGTCGTCGGAAAATTTCCGGCTTAAAAAGAAGGATTCCGGTTTAATATCCGGCTCAAGGGGAAGATGTCTCCCACAAAGCTTTGAAGCTCTCAATATTCGGTTTAAGAAATCCCGGTTCAAGAAGAATTTTTCTCTTGCAAAAAGTTAAAGGGTGCCAAAGAGGACCTGCTGCCATGATGCGCGGTTCAAACATGGGTATCCTGCCTTATTGGGTTATCATATTATTGATCACTTGGGGGCTTGGTCGTATCCGAACCATAGCAACACCTTTTGATAGGCATAAAGCCACAGCATCACTTGGGGACTTGTGGTCATGTCTGAACCATAGTCACGCCTCTTGATGGGCGAGAGCCACCAGATCACTTGGGGACTTGGTCACGTCTGAACCAGTCATGCCTCTTGATCGGCCTAAGGCCACAGAATCACTTGGGGGCTTGGTCGAACCCGAACCATTGCCATGCCACTTGATCGGCATAAATGCCACGGTTTCATTTGGGGACCTGGCTGACTTGAACCATAGCTACACCTATCGGGAGCTTGGTCGTGTCCGACCATGGTAACGCCATCTGATCAGCTCAAATAAGCCTCTTTTTGCAAACGGTTTTATCATTGCCTTTGCTTCTCAATTTTCTTTGATAGATATTTCTTTCTTTTTGTTGCGTTTTTTAAACCGGCAAAATTTTAAACCAGTTCACACTGTCAAATTGGCGGAACACGGTCAAATCTTAATCCGGAGACTATCTGCCCAGTTTGATTTTCTGTTACCATCCTATTATGGAGTAAACCGGTGTTTATCAACCCGGCTCGGCTTTCAACTATAGGTTGTCAGTACACGATCAAGTTATAATCCGGAGTCTATCAGCCCGGTCTGGTTTGACTACAAGTCACCAGTATTATATATGGTTAATCCGGTGTTTATCACAACCCGGCACGGTTTTATCATAAACCGGCACAATATGGAAGGAGTTATCAGTACTCAAGATTTGGGTTATCACCCTTACTACAAAAAGTTGGTAAAACCAACAATGTGATTCAATGTCACAGGTATGATATATTTCATATTTGATTATTCTTAAGTGCAGCCTTGGTTATAAACCCGGGTTATATGTTGGGCATTATGACCCGTCCGGCGGCAAACCGCCAGGACACTTTAAACTTGTTGTATGCAGAAACAGGTTTGTTAAACCGGCCTCGCTTTGGACTATAAGTCGCCAGTATATACATTTGGATTGTGCCATTGGAATTATGCGCTTATAAATCATTGGGTATATTATTCAAATAGCCAACATGGCTGGATTTTTATTATGGTTATCAATAACCAGTATTATGATTAAGGTTTTCAAAGTCGCTTTAGCGCAAATGGCTATCATATTATCAATAGATATGATTTATTCTACAATTGAAGGAATAGTCCCGAGTCACTGCAGGTTTACAACCCGGCACTTGGGGGCTACATTATTCAAATCGAGGTTACATGCAAGTCTCATGTCGTTGCAAGCATACATCATGACACTTGGGGGCTAATGCAAAGTCATTTTTTCTAGTCTTATTGAAGACCCGACTCATCATATTATAATGAGCCGGCCCTTGGGGGCTACCAATTGCTCCTGTCAACAATTCAAGGTACACACGTTTTCATCTATTATTGAAGGATCCACTGCTCAGTTGGTAAAGCACAAAGCTCTCAACCTTGTGGATATGGGTTCAAGCCTCATGATGGGAGTTACATAATATAATGTTATTCTCAATGAAGTATATATATAAAGTCCCAGCTCAATATTATCTTACTGAGCCGGCCCTTGGGGGCTACACATCACTGCTAAAATCTACATTATTATATTTACAAAGTTCCTGCTCATTATGGCATAATGACCCGGTCCTTGGGGGGTACACTGAATGAAGTTTTTATAAGCAAATTACAAGTCCCAGGTTGCTGCAAGCATGACAACCCGGCACTTGGGGGCTACATATATGGAGTATTCAGTTTATATGATTGAGATGAACTAATCGGATTTCTTCAAGGTTGAAACACTTATTGGAGCAAGTCTTAAGTTATCACTATGTTCTCCTCTTAAGACTTGGGGGCTACATGTATTATGCATATAAAGGAGGAACATCTTCATTTTATCTGTTTTGAGCAAATCAGGAAGATCAATTACATGACCCGGTGTCGACAACAATTATGACCCGGCGCCATCAATATTTATAAACCGGACATTTTGGTAATATTAAACCGACAAGTTTTACATCTTCAAACCGGCTAAATATCAGATAAGTATTTTCAGACCCATATTTCTTAAACCGGCGCGGACGGAGTCAAAGGAGTTATTCTTCACAATACTTCTCAGTGACAAGCCAATGTCGGCAAATTGATTATGAAGCTGGTCTGTTGACCCGGATTTCCCAGAAGGAGGAATAACAAGGACTTAAGGATGATCAGGTACCGGTTTACAAAAATTCTTAACCCGGAGCATAACCTGTCAAATTTGTTCTTGTGTTTATTTTGCAGCATAAGTTTACCATGAATAAATCCAAGCTAAACTTGGGGGCTAATGTCGGGGATATACCCCGCGGTGTAAACCGGCCGGAAGTTAACCCGGCCGAACTTGGAGGTTTATCTGAAGACCCCGCTAACACTTGGCGAGTTACTAGCGACCCGCTCTGACCTGGCGGTTTACAAGCAACCCACCTAGTCATTATGAATCACTGGTGATCCGGCGTGCGGGACAGACGGATGACAAGGCCCAAGGCCCAGAAGGCCGGTTCATGCTTAACGGTGGGCCGGTTTAAGAGGAAAGGCATGAGGAATATTTTTCCTACAAGGAGTTAAGACCTGGACTTATATCCGGTTTGTATTAGAGATAGACTAGTCCTAATCCTAATAGGACTCTACATGTAACCCGCCCCTCCAACATATATAAGGAGGGGCAGGGCTCCCCAAAAGGGACAAGATTCACAAGTTCCACAAGTTGGACAAGTTAGGTTTAGAAAATAGCTCTCGAGATAGAGCACTCTTGTAACCATGATCATCATCATCAATATCAATCAAGCAGGATGTAGGCTTTTACCTCCACCGTGAGGGGCCGAACCTGAGTAAAACATCGCGTCTCTCGTCCCGCTCAACCCCTCTCAAGCTACCACATAGATGCGTTGGCCTCGCGACTAAGTCCTGACACTAAGGACATCTGCCGTGACAATTCCACGACAATTTTAGTATTTTTTTGTCATGATGTGAAAAAAGACATGGTAATTGAAACAAAGAGACATGCTAAAGTTGCCATGGCAAAAACAAGTTAAATTTATTGCCGTAGTATTTAATGTATACATGAAGACAAAAAAATGTGGATTGAAAATTGCCATCATGGACATGCATGATACGATAAAAAAACATGGTAATTGAAAAAAACACATCGTAAAGTTGTCATGGCAATAAAAGAGGTAAATTTTGCCATGATACGCAAAAAGAAAATTTGCCATGCTATTTGAATTAAAATTGCTATTGTCCATAAATTAAGTTTGTCATGTCCTTATGGGGTTTTTTCCCTATAAAATGTCCAAAATGTAAGAACCATTTTAGTATATTTTTTGTCATGATGTGAAAAAATACATGGTAATTTAAACAAAGAGACATGGTAAATTTGCCATGGCAAGAAAAAGTAAATATTGCCATGAGATGAAAAATACATGATCAATAAAAAAATATTCTGCCATATACCATGACTAAGATTGCCATGGTCAATGCACTAAGTTTGGCATGATGTATGGAATAGACTTGCCATGGTTTAATAGAATGGGATTTTTGCCATGTTGCAAAAGAAGAAGAAAAATAATTCCATGCTCATGGTAGAAAAATACAAGCTAACATGCCATGGCAATTTTGGAGATTGTGAACTTGGGTAAAAATTGCCATCACAACAACAAAATCATCATTATATAAACATGCCCCCCCACCCCCAAAAAAGTGTGAAAGTGCCCATGGAAAAATAGAAGAATATATTGCCATGGTCCATGCACTAAGTTTGCCGTCATGTATGGACTATACTTGCCATGGTAACATATAAAGGAAATTTTGCCATGTTGCAAAAGAAGAAGAAAAAATTGCCATGCTCATGGCAAAAAACACGAGCTAAATTGCCATGGCAATTTTGGAGATTGTGAACTTGCGCAAAAAAGAAGATTGTATTTGCCATGTTTCTACACAACATGGCAATTTTTGCATTGGTGAGTGGACTCTACTTGGCATGATGTTGGAATAAGCACATCGCAAAGAGACACTAATTTGTATAGATTTGCATGACATAAACACGATGATTACTCAACAACAAACATAGTTGATGGTAAAAATCAGCACCACTTGCCATGTTGTAATCTTTTGGTTTTTAGCTATAATAGTGACATGCTTGATTGCACACGACAATTTGTGTGGAGTTGCCATGCTGCAAACAAATAGTGATTTGCCACATTGCAGTAATACTACTTGCCACCTCTAAAAAAACATGGTAGATGGCAAAAAATTGTTTGATGGAAAATTAATCAAAATGATGGCTGCATACAACCAGAAACCCAGGTATTGCAGTGTGTTTTCCTCCTACACTGTACGGAACAGCAAAATGTTGTAGATGTTAGAATAAATCCGAGGCGCTCCGTCGATTTACTGAGGAGCAAGAAATCACACAAGCACGACACCGAGATTTGTTAACGAGGTTCACCATCTTGGCTACATCCCCGGGGCCTGACTACGGGCGCTCCTTCCCGTGACACCGTCACAATACCGCACCCCGGCTGCCCGGGCGCCGGCACATGCCGCCGGCTCCCCCGCGTGCCTGTGCTATTATGTTGGCATAGGTTGCATCATGTGTCTACCCCCACTATATAGGAGAGGCATAGGATACAAGTGTCCTGTTAGGACACAACTCATACCCTGTCTACACACAGTCCAAAACCAAGTCCAACTGTAACCTACCTTGTACAATAATATTCGACACAACTCCAACAAACTCCACCTTGGCCAATATTCCCCATCACCTTGGATTCATCCATGCATCGAACATCCATGTATATTGGACTTGAGATATGCCATGAGTACTGCTGCTACTTTCTCCATGTGACTCCACCTGCAACTGTAGTCCCTTCTCGTCTTCTTCACAATCATCACTCGAGCAATATTAAGTTTCTCATTACTCTACTTTGTGCTCCCAACTTCCAGAGAATATGTTCAACGCCATCACACACCGATCATTAACCTGCGTAAAAGTGAACAACTCACACATTGGACGCCATATATAAGAGTTACCTGACTGTCTGTCTAAAACTTGAAAGAATTTCACCGTCGCCCTATGTCACCCTGAGTCAAATTCACAGTTGTCTCACCCTTCTTTCGGGTAGTCTCTGACATGTCCCACCACTATAGCACTCCGCCTCCTTCTGCCTTGTCATCCGCACTTTGCCATGTGCACTGAAAACCATAGAATATACGGCCATGTACTCTCTCAGCTTTTGATAATTTTAGACTTTCCGCCACTTTCTCAGGTTCTCCATGGTCAACTCATGTCCATCAACCGGCACCGATAGACCTAGTCACCAACTTGAATCTGGTACTCGTCAACACTGCTTCAGCACCCTCTGCACAATTTGCCTGACCACATGTCGTGCCTTGGCCCGTCGCTGTGTCTCGTGCTTACCGCACGCCTCGCCGCTATCACCGCGTCGAGCCTCTGTTGTCCCGGTCGAGTCTCCCAGGTAGCTAGCCCACACTGCCTCAACCCCCACTGCAGAGAACCACCGATCATCACCGACCGATGCCGAGTATCACGTCTCCATCAGACCACTGGTACCCAATCCGATCCACGTGTCTCTTGCTATCCTGCTGAAATAGGCTTCGACTCTCCATGCATTTACGCCGTAGCCCCTCCATCAGCACAGAGTGAAGTCATCCGTCTGACTCCAGCTCCACCTTCAACATGACTTCATGTAGCTGCACTATCCTACCCCGCGCTCCATCGACTTCAAGCTCTCTCATGTGTGCACCATCTTGAATCGACCCCGCGCCATAGTCCGTCGAAGCCGCACAAGCCCTCAGGCCTGCACCATGTGTTTCCACGCCCCAAAAGCCGGCCACATCAGCATCACGCTCCTGTGTCGTCGTCGCTGAAATCACCGCCGTCTTCTGCTTTGACCGACATCCCCGTTGATCCATTAGACTGTCCAGTCCGACCCAGCTGGAATTATCCGACTGCAACCATGCTTCACCCTGTGTCGTGTCCGCCCGCTGTAGGATCAAAAGTATGTCTAGAGGGGGGTGATTAGACTACTTGACCAAATAAAAATCTATCAATTTCCCAATTTTAGTCTTTGGCGGTGAGGGAGTCCTGGACTAGGGGGTCTCCGAACAGCCGGACTATCTCCATTGGCCGGACTGTTAGACTATGAAGATACAAGATTGAAGACTTCGTCTTGTGTTCGGATGGGACTCTACTTGGCGTGGAAGGCAAGCTAGGCAATATGGATATGGATATCTCCTCCTTTGTAACCGACCTTGTGTAACCCTAACCCTCTCCGGTGTCTATATAAACCGGAGGGTTTTAGTCCGTAGGACACCACAACTACAACATACAATCAGACCATAGGCTAGCTTCTAGGGTTTAGCCTCTCCGATCTCGTGGTAGATCTACTCTTGTACTACCCATATCATCAATATTAATCAAGCAGGACGTAGGGTTTTACCTCCATCAAGAGGGCCCGAACCTGGGTAAAACATCGTGTTCCTTGCCTCCTGTTACCATCCGCCTTAGACGCACAGTTCGGGACCCCCTACCCGAGATCCGCTGGTTTTTGTTGGGGATCGTAGCAGAATTTAAAATTTTCTACGCATCACCAAGATCAATCTATGGAGTAATCTAGCAACAAGGGGAAGGAGAGTGCATCTACATACCCTTGTAGATCGCTAAGCGGAAGCGTTCAAGTGAACGGGGTTGATGGAGTCGTACTCGTCGTGATCCAAATAACCGATGATCCTAGTGCCGAACGGACGGCACCTCCACGTTCAACACACGTACAGCCCGGTGACGTCTCCTACGCCTTGATCCAGCAAGGGGAGAAGGAGAGGTTGGGGAAGACTCCATCCAGCAGCAGCACGACGGCGTGGTGGTGGTGGAGGAGCGCGGGACTCCAGCAGGGCTTTGCCAAGCACTACGAGAGACGAGGAGGGAGAGGGGTAGGGCTGCGCCAACAGGGGAGGAACTTCATGTGTTGGGCTGCCCCTTTGCCTCCACTATATATAGGGGAGAGGGAGGGATGCTCCCCCACCTAGGGTTTCCACCCTAGGGGTGGCGGCAGCCCCAATCCCCATCTGGGGTGGCGGCCAAGTGGGGGGAGAGGGAGGCGCACCAGGCATGGGCCTTAGGGCCCATCTGCCCTTAGGGTTTGCCCCCTCTTCTCCCTAGGCGCATGGGCCTTGGTGGGGAGGTGCCCCAGCCCACCTAGGGGCTGGTCCCTTCTCACACTTGGCCCATGTATGCCTCTGGGGCCCGTGGCCCCTCCCGGTGGACCCCCGGACCCCTCCGGTGGTCCCGGTACACTACCGGTGATGCCCGGAACACTTTCGGTGGCCAAAACCATACTTCCTATATATTAATCTTTACCTCCGGACCATTCCGGAACTCCTCGTGACATCCGGGATCTTATCCGGAACTCCGAACAACATTCAGTAACCGCGTACATACTTTCCCTATAACCCTAGCATCATCAAACCTTAAGTGTGTAGACCCTACGGGCTCGGGAGTCATGCAGACATGGCCGAGACAACTCTCTGGTCAATAACCAACAGCGGGATCTGGATACCCATGTTGGCTCCCACATGCTCCACGATGATCTCATCGGATGAACCACGATGTCAAGGATTCAATCAATCCCGTATTCAATTCCCTTTGTCTAGCGGTACAATACTTGCCCGAGATTCGATCGTCGGTATCCCGATACCTTGTTCAATCTCGTTACCGGCAAGTCTCTTTACTCGTTCCGTAACACATCATCCCGTGATCAACTCCTTGATCACATTGTGCACATTATGATGATGTCCTACCGAGTGGGCCCAGAGATACCTCTCCGTCCCAGTCTCGATTCGTGCCAACCCAACAGACAATTTCGGAGATACCTGTAGTGAACCTTTATAGCCACCCAGTTACGTTGTGACCTTTGGCACACCCAAAGCACTCCTACGGTGTCCGGGAGTTGCACAATCTCATGGTCTAAGGAAATGATACTTGACATTAGAAAAGCTTTAGCAAACGAACTACACGATCTTTGTGCTAGGCTTAGGATTGGGTCTTGTCCATCACATCATTCTCCTAATGATGTGATCCCGTTATCAACGACATCCAATGCCCATGGTCAGGAAACCATAACCATCTATTCATCAACGAGCTAGTGAACTAGAGGCTTACTAGGGACATGGTGTTGTCTATGTATCCACACATGTATCTGAGTTTCCTATCGATACAATTCTAGCATGGATAATAAACAATTATCATGAACAATGAAATATATAATAATAACTAATTTATTATTGCCTCTAGGGCATATTTCCAACAGTCTCCCACTTGCACTAGAGTCAATCATGTAGTTCACATCGCCATGTGATTAACACTCACAGGTTACATCGCCATGTGACCAACATCCAAGAGTCTACTAGACTCAATGATCTAGTTCACATCACTATGTGATTAACACTCAAAGAGTTCTGGGTTTGATCATGTTATGCTTGTGAGAGAGGTTGTAGTCAACGGGTCTTGCCATATTCAGATCCCTATGTATTTCACAAAACTTTATGGCATATCATAGATGCTGCTACCACGTTCCACTTGGAGCTATTCCAAAATGTTGCTCCATTATATGTATCCGGTATCTCTACTCAGAGCTATCCGGATAGGTGTTAAGCTTGCATCGACGTAACTCTTTACGTCGAACTCTTTATCACCTCCATAGCCGAGAAACATTTCCTTATTCCTCTAAGGATAATTTTGACCGCTATCTCGTGATCCACTCCTAGATCACCTTTGTACCCTCTTGCCAGACATGTGGCAAGGCACACATCTGGTGCAGTACTCAGCATGGCATACTGTATAGAGCCTATGACAAAAGCATAGGGGAAGACCTTCATCCTTCCTCTTTCTTCTGTTGTGGTCAATCTTCGAGTCTTACTCAACTTCACACCTTACAACTCAGGCAAGAACCCCTTCTTTGACTGATCTATTTTGAACTCCTTCAAAAACATGTCAAGGTGTGCATTCTTTGAAAGTATCATTAGGCATTTTGATCTATCTCTATAGATCTTGATGCCCAATATGTAAGCAGCTTTATCCAGGTCTTCTTTTGAAAAACACTCTTCAAACAATCATTTATGCTTTCCAGAAATTCTACATCATTTCGAATCAACAATATGTCATCCACATATACTTATCAGAAATGTTGTAGTGCTCCCACTCACTTTCTTGTATATACAAGTTTCTAACAAACATTGTATAAACCTAAAAGCTTTGATCACTCCATCAAAGCATATATTCCGATTCCGAGATGCTTGCTCTAGTCCATAGAAGGATTGCTGGAGCTAGCATACCTTTTAGCATCCTTAGGATCGACAAAACCTTTTATTGTATCACATACAACTTTTTCTTACGAAAACTGGTAAGAAAACTTGTTTTGACATCCATCTGTCAGATTTCATAATTGAAAAATACAGCTAATGCTAACATGATTCCGACGGACTTAAGCATCGCTACAGGTGAGAAATTCTCATTGTAGTCAACTCCTTGAACTTGTGAAAAGACTCTTTCCCACAAGTCGAGCTTCATAGACGGTAACATTACCGCCCACGCCCGTCTTCTTCTTAAAGATCCATTTATCTCAATGGCTCGCTGATCATCGGGCAAGTCCACCAAAGTCCATACTCTGTTCTGATACATGGATCCTATCTCGGATTTCATGGCTTCTAACCATTTGTCGGAATACGGGCCCACCATCGCTTCTCCATAGCTTGTAGGTTCATTGTTGTCTAACAACATGATATCTAAGACAGGATTACCGTACCACTCAGGAGTAGTACATATCCTTGTCGACCTATGAGGTTCGATAGCAACTTGATCCGAAGCTTCATGATCACTATCATTAACTTCCTATTCAACAGACATAGGCGCCACAGAAAACATCTTTCTGTGTTGCATCACTCTCTGGTTGAAGTAGAGGTTCGACAACCTCATCAAGTTCTATCTTCCTCCCACTCAATTCTTTCAAGAGAAACTCCTTCTCGAGAAAGGACCCATTCTTAGCGACAAACAATTTGCCCTCGGATCTGAGATAGAAGGTGTACCCAACTATCACCTTTGGGTATCCTATGAAGATGTGTTTGTCCGCTTTGGGTTCGAGCTTCTCTGGCTGAAGCCTTAAGCATCGCAGCCCCAAACATTAAGAAACGACAACTTTGGTTTCTTGCCAAACCAATGTTCGACGTCATCTCAACGGACTTAGATGGTGCCCTATCTAAAGTGAATGCAGCTGTCTCTAACGCATAACCTCAAAATGAAAATGGTAGATTGGTAGGAGACATCATAGATCGCACCATATCTCATAAGGTTCGATTACGACGTCCGGACACACCATAACCCAGTGGTGTTCCAGGTGGCTTCAACTGTGAAACAATTCCACAATGTCTTAAGTGTTTGCCAAACTCATAACTCAAAAAATCCCCTTTTGATCAGATCGTAGGAACATGATCTTATTGTTATGATGATTCTTAACTTCACTCTGAAATCGCTTGAACTTTTTCAAACATTTCAGACTTGTGCTTCATTAAGTAGATATACCTATATCTACCCAAATCGTCAGTGAAGATGAGAAAATAGCGATATCCACCGCACGCTTCAATTCTCATTGGATCACACGCATCAACATGCATGATTTCCAACAAGTCACTTGCCCGTTTCATTGTACCTGAAAACGGGGTCTTAGTCATCCTGCCCATGAGGCATGGCTCGCATGTGTCAAGTGATTCAAAATCAAGTGACTCCAAACATTCATTGACATGGAGTTTCTTCATGCATCTTACGCCAATATGACCTAAGCGGCAGTGCCACGAGAAAATGGTACTATCATTATTAACTCTACATCTTTTGGCGTGAACATGTGTATTACCACGACCGAGATTCAATGAACCATTCACATAGGGTGCATGACCATGAAAGGTATCCTTCATGTAAACAGAATAACCATTATTCTCTAACTTAAATGAATGACCGTATTGCAATGAACATGATCTAATCATATTCATGCTCAACGTAGACACCTGATAACATTTATCTAGGTTCAATACTAATCCCGAAGGCAGATGGAGCGTGCGATGGTGATCTCATCAACTTTGGAAACACTTCCAACACACATCGTCGCCTCGCCCTTAGCCAGTCTCCGTTTAGTCCGTAGCTTTTGCTTCAAGTTACCAATAATAGTAACTGAACCGGTATCCAATACCCAGGTGCTACCAGGAGTACTAGTGAGGTACACATTAATAACATGTATATACTTTGAAGTTGCCAGCCTTCTTATCTACCATGCATTTGGGGTAATTCCGCTACCAGTGACCGTTCCCCTTACAATAGAAGCACTTAGTCTCGGGTTTGGGTTCAACCTTGGGTTCCTTCACTGGAGCGGCAACTAGTTTGCCATCCATGAAGTTTCCCTTCTAGCCCTTGCCCTTCTTGAAACCAGTGGTCTTGTTAAACCATCAACACTTGATGCTCCTTCTTGATTTCTACCTTTTGCGGTCTTAAGCACCGCAAACAGCTCCGGGATCAATTCCATCCCTTGCATGTCATAGTTCATCACGAAGATCTAGTAGCTTAGTGATAGTGGCTAGAGAACTCTATCAATCACTATCTTATCTGGAAGTTTAACTCCCACTTGATTTAAGTGATTGTAGCACCCAGACATTCTAAGCACATGCTCACTAGCTGAGCTATTCTCCTCCATCTTGTTGGCAAAAGAACTTGTCAGAGGTCTCACACCTCTCAACACGGGCATGAGCCTGAAATCCCAATTTCAGCTCTTGGAACATCTCATTTGTTCTATGGCGTTCAAAACGTCATTGGAATCCCGATTCTAAGCCATAAAGTATGGTGCACTAAACTATCAAGTAGTCATCAGGACGTGTCTGTCAGGTGTTCACAACATCCACAGACGACGTTGTAGGGATTTGCACATCGAGCGGTGCATCAAAGACGTAAGCCTTCTGTTTAGCAGTGCGGACACTCCTTGGACTACGGACCTAGTCCACATCATTGCTTACAATATCTTTCAACTTAATCTTTCTCTAGGAACGTATTGAAACAAGGAGCTACAACGTGACCAATTTTTCTACAACATATTTGCAAAGACAATTTAGACTATGTTCATGATAGTTGAGTTCATCTAATCAAATTATTTAATGAACTCCCACTCAGATAGACATCCCTCTAGTCATCTAAGTGAAAACATGATCCGAGTCAACTAGGCCGGGTCCGATCATCACGTGAGACGGACTAGTCAACATCGGTGAACATCTTCATGTTGATCGTATCTTCTATACAACTCATGCTCGACCTTTCGGTCTTCCGTGTTCCGAGGCCATGTCTGTACATGCTAGGCTCGTCAATTCAACCTAAGAGTATTGCGTGTGTAAATCTGGCTTACACCCGTTGTATTCAAACGTTAGAATCTATCACACCCGATCATCACGTGGTGCTTCGGAACAACGAACCTTCGCAACGGTGCACAGTTAGGGGGAACACTTTTCTTGAAATTTTAGTGAGGGATCATCTTATTTAAGCTACCGTCGTTCTAAGCAAATAAGATGTAAAACATGATAAACATCACATGCAATCAAATAGTGACATGATATGGCCAATATCATTTTGCTCCTTTTGATCTCCATCTTCGGGGCTCCATGATCATCGTTGTCACCGGCATGACACCATCATCTCCATCATCATGATCTCCATCATCGTGTCTTCTTGAAGTTGTCTCGTCATCTATTACTTCTACTACTACGGCTAACGCTTTAGCAATAAAGTAAAGTAATTACATGACGTTTATGTTGACACGCAGGTCATAAATAAATTAAGACAACTCCTATGGCTCCTGCCGGTTGTCATACTCATCGACATGCAAGTCGTGATTCCTATTACAAGAACATGATCAATCTCATACATCACATATATCATTCATCACATCCTTTTGGCCATATCACATCACAAGGCATATGCTGCAAAAACAAGTTAGACGTCCTCTAATTGTTGTTGCATGTTTTTTACGTGGCTGCTATAGGTTTCTAGAAAGAACGTTTCTTACCTACGCCAAAACCACAACGTGATATGCCAATTTCTATTTACCCTTCATAAGGACCCTTTTCATCGAATCCGATTTGACTAAAGTGGGAGAGACAGACACCCGCTAGCCACCTTATGCAACTAGTGCATGTCAGTCGGTGGAACCAGTCTCACGTAAGAGTACGTGTAAGGTCGGTCCGGGCCGCTTCATCCCACGATGCCGCCGAATCAAGATAAGACTAGTAAGGGCAAGTAAATTGACAATATCGACGCCCACAATTGCTTTGTGTTCTACTCGTGCATAGAAACTACGCATAGACCTAGCTCATGATGCCACTGTTGGGGATCGTAGCAGAATTTAAAATTTTCTATGCATCACCAAGATCAATCTATGGAGTAATCTAGCAACGAGGGGAAGGAGAGTGCATCTACATACCCTTGTAGATCGCTAAGCGGAAGCATTCAAGTGAACGGGGTTGATGGAGTCGTACTCGTCGTGATCCAAATCACCGATGATCCTAGTGCCGAACGGACGGCACCTCCGTGTTCAACACACGTACAGCCCGGTGACGTCTCCTACGTCTTGATCCAGCATGGGGAGAAGGAGAGGTTAGGGAAGACTCCATCCAGCAGCAGCACGACGGCGTGGTGGTGGTGGAGGAGCGCGGGACTCCAGCAGGGCTTTGCCAAGCACTACGAGAGACGAGGAGGGAGAGGGGTAGGGCTGCGCCAACAGGGGAGGAACTTCATGTGTTGGGCTGCCCCTTTGCCTCCACTATATATAGGGATAGAGGGAGGGATGCACCCCCACCTAGGGTTTCCACCCTAGGGGTGGCGGCAGCCCCAATCCCCATCTGGGGTGGCGGCCAAGTGGGGGGGGGAGAGGGAGGCGCACCAGGCATGGGCCTTAGGGCCCATCTGCCCTTAGGGTTTGCCCCCTCTTCTCCCTAGGCGCATGGGCCTTGGTGGGGAGGCGCCCTAGCCCACCTAGGGGCTGGTCGCTTCTTACACTTGGCCCATGTATGCCTCTGGGGCCCGTGGCCCCTCCCGATGGACCCCCGGACCCCTCCGGTGGTCCTGGTACACTACCGGTGATGCCCGGAACACTTCCGGTGGCCAAAACCATACTTCCTATATATCAATCTTTACCTCCGGACCATTCCGGAACTCCTCGTGATGTCCGGGATCTTATCCGGGACTCCGAACAACATTCGGTAACCGCGTACATACTTTCCCTATAATCCTAGCGTCATCGAACCTTAAGTGTGTAGACCCTACGGGCTCGGGAGTCATGCAGACATGGCCGAGACAACTCTCCGGTCAATAACCAACAACGGGATCTGGATACCCATGTTGGCTCCCACATGCTCCATGATGATCGCATCGGATGAACCACGATGTCAAGGATTCAATCAATCCAGTATTCAATTCCCTTTGTCTAGCGGTACGATACTTGCCCGAGATTCGATCGTCGGTATCCCGATACCTTGTTCAATCTCGTTACCGGCAAGTCTCTTTACTCGTTCCGTAACACATCATCACGTGATCAACTCCTTGATCACATTGTGCACATTATGATGATGTCCTATCGAGTGGGCCCAGAGATACCTCTCCGTTACACGGAGTGACAAATCCCAGTCTCGATTCGTGCCAACCCAACAGACACTTTCGGAGATACCTATAGTGAACCTTTATAGCCACCCAGTTACGTTGTGACGTTTGGCACACCCAAAGCACTCCTATGGTATCCGGGAGTTGCACAATCTCATGGTCTAAGGAAATGATACTTGACATTAGAAAAGCTTTAGCAAATGAACTACACAATATTTATGCTAGGCTTAGGATTGGGTCTTGTCCATCACATCATTCTCCTAATTATGTGATCCCGTTATCAACGACATCCAATGCCCATGGTCAGGAAACCATAACCATCTATTGATCAACGAGCTAGTGAACTAGAGGCTTACTAGGGACATGGTGTTGTCTATGTATCCACACATGTATCTGAGTTTCCTATCGATACAATTCTAGCATGGATAATAAACGATTATCATGAACAATGAAATATATAATAATAACTGATTCATTATTGCCTCTAGGGCATATTTCCAACAGTTTTGACACCGACATTGGTGCTTTCATTGAGAGTTCCTCTGTGTCGTCGCCGTTAGGCTTGATGGCTCCTGCTACCATCGATAGCGATGCAGTCCAGGGTGAGACTTTTCTCCCCGGACAGATCTTCGTGTTCGGCGGCTTTGCACTACGGGCCAATTCGCTTGGCCATCTGGAGCAGATTGAAAGTTACGCCCCTGGCCACCAGGTCAAGTTTGGAAGCTTAAACTACACGACCGATATCCGTGGAGACTTGATCTTCGATGGATTCGAGCCTCTGCCTTGTGCGTCACGCGGTCACGATGAGTACGATTTAGCTCTACCGTCAGACAGTGTTCAGGAGATCGCACAGGAAGCCGCTCCGACCCTCAATTCGGAGCCAGTTGCACCGTCCATGGACGAATGGATGGACCCCGCCACGGAGGCCTTACCATCAGTGGCGATCGAGCCAAACATCAACCTTACCTTGCACGAGAACCGTGCTGATAAACTACCGGATACCTCTCCGGCCACGGACTCCGAACCGCCCGCGCCCGTTCCTATCGAATCCGATTGGGCGCCGATCATGGAGTTTACCTCCGCGGATATTTTTCAGCACTCGCCCCTTGGCGACATACTGAACTCATTAAGGTCTCTCTCCTTGTCAGGAGGATCCTGGCCGAACTATGTCCGGCAGGACTGGGATGCGGACGATGAAGAAATTCGCGGCCCACCCACCACCCACTTAGTAGCCACTGTCGATGACTTAACCGACATGCTCGACTTCGACTACGAAGACATCGACGGTATGGACGACGATGCGGGAGACGAAGAGGAACCACTTCCCACAGGGCACTGGACAGCCACCTCATCATACGATATATACATGGTGGATACACCCAAAGAAGGCAATGTCGACGAGATAGCGGAGGATGACCCCTCCAAGAAGCAACCCAAGCGCCGACGTCAGCGGCGCCGCTCTAAGTCCCGCCAAAGCAAAAGTGGTGATACCGGCACAGGAGATAATAACTCTCCGGATAGTGCTGAAGACAACAACAATCCCCTCCAGCAAGATTTAGAGCAGGAGGATGGAGGAGCCAGCCCTCCTGAGAGAGCGGCAGATGGAGAGACGGAGGATGATAATTACATGCCCCCCTCCGAAGATGAGGCAAGCCTCGGCGACGACGAATTCGTCGTGCCAGAGGATCCTGTCAAACAAGAGAGCTTCAAACGCCGGCTTATAGCCACGGCAAATAGCCTTAAGAAAAAGCAGCAGCAGCTTCAGGCTGATCAAGATCTGCTAGCTGACAGATGGACTGAAGTCCTCGCGGCCGAGGAATATAAACTCGAGCGCCCCTCCAAGAGTTACCCAAAATGCAGGTTGCTACCCCGACTGGAGGAAGAAGCGTATGACGCGGCTGATCGGCCACCTCGTGGCCGCGATAGAGAGGCATTCCAGCCAAAAACTCAGCCCGCACCCCGACGCCATTCAAATAAAAAGGCATGGGGAGATACGCCAGACCTGCGAGACATATTGGAGGACAAAGCAAAGCATGCAAGATCGATCTACGGATCACGGGGGCGTGCCACTATGCGAGACGATAAACGTCACGTCAGACATAGTAAAAGTAAATCCAATCGGGCCGAACACAGCAGGCAAGACCCATTTGAGCCGTGTCCGATATAACCCAATACAGAGGCACCGCACACCCCTTATGCTTCATAGACGAAGTAATGGATCATCAAATCCCAGAAGGTTTCAAACCTGTAAATATTGAATCATACGACGGCACAATAGATCCCGCAGTATGGATCGAGGATTTCCTCCTCCACATCCACATGGCCCGCGGTGATGACTTACACGCCATCAAATACCTCCCACTAAAGCTCAAGGGACCAACGTGGCATTGGCTTAACAGCTTGCCAGCAAAGTCCATCAGCTGTTGGGAAGATCTGGAAGCCGCATTCCTCGACAACTTTCAGGGCACTTATGTGTGGCCACCAGATGCCGATGACTTGAGCCACATAATTCAGCAGCCAGAAGAATCGGCCAGGCAATTCTGGACTCGGTTCCTAACAAAGAAAAATCAAATCGTCGATTGTCCGAATGCAGAGGCCCTAGCGGCTTTCAAACACAACATCCGTGACAAATGGCTAGCCCGGCACCTCGGTCAGGAAAAGCCGAAATCTATGGCAGCCCTCACGACACTCATGACCCACTTCTGTGCGGGAGAAGACAGTTGGTTGGCTCGCAGTAATAGCATATCAAATAACCATGGTACTTCGGATACCAAGGACGGCAATAGCAGGTCACGTCGCAACAAACATAAGCGCCGCATTAACAGTGATAACAACGAGGATACGGCAGTCAATGCCGGATTCAAAGGCTCTAAACCCGATCAGCGGAAAAAGCCATTCAAACAAAGTACGCCGGGTCCGTCCAGCTTGGACCGTATACTTGATCGCTCGTGTCAGATACACGGTACCCCAGAAAAGCCAGCCAATCACACCAACAGGGATTGTTGGGTGTTCAAGCAGGCCGGCAAGTTAATTGCCGAAAACAAGGACAAGGGGCCACATAGCAATGACGAGGAGGAGCCCCGGCAGCCACACACCGGAGGACAGAAGAGGTTTCCCCCACAAGTGCGGACGGTGAACATGATATACGCAACCCACATCCCCAAGAGGGAGCGGAAGCATGCGCTCAGGGACATATATGCGTTGGAGCCAGTCGCCCCAAAGTTCAACCCATGGTCCTCCTATCCGATCACTTTCGATCGCAGAGACCATCCCACTAGTATCCGTCATGGCGGATTCGCCACACTGGTTCTGGACCCAATCATTGACGGATTTCACCTCACTCGAGTCCTTATGGATGGCGGCAGTAGCCTGAACCTGCTTTATCAGGACACAGTGCGCAAAATGGGTATAGACCCCTCAAGGATCAAACCCACAAAAACGACCTTCAAAGGCGTCATTCCAGGCGTAGAGGCCCATTGCACAGGCTCAATTACACTGGAAGTGGTCTTCGGATCCCCGGATAACTTCCGAAGCAAAGAGTTAATCTTCGATATAGTCCCGTTCCGCAGTGGTTATCATGCACTACTCGGGCGAACCGCATTTGCGAGATTCAATGTGATACCGCATTATGCATACCTCAGGCTCAAGATGCCAGGACCTTGCGGGGTTATTACAGTCAATGAAAACACAGAGCGCTCTCTCTGAACAAAGGAGCACACTGCGGCCCTCGCAGCAGAAGCGCAAAACAGCCTCTCAAGGCAATCCACCAGTTTGGCGTTTCAAGACCCGGACACCTTCAAGCGCGCTCGGAGCAATCGGCAAATAGACCTCCTGGCACGATCTGAGCTCGCGTAGCAATGCGGCCCCCACCCCAGTCCCAGCCAAACGGCGAAACTCGTGCCACGCGTACATAATTACGCATTAAAAATACCATGGGCACAGGTGGGAGGGGGGCACACTGCGGCATGCCCCAAGACGCGGCTTAAACCGCACTAGGGGCTTCCCGTTTGCTTATTTTTCTCTTTTTCAGGACCTTAATCTCTGGAAACCTTGTCCGGCAGCACTATTGCCGAACACACGATGCAGCAACCAAGGAGGTAGACAGCTACGTCACACCATGGAATTCCCAGGTGGATTACGATAACGAGCGAAATATTTGATTTAATACTATTCCTCAGCTTGCCCTTGGAAGGGACATAGTCCCACTCTTTGCTTATCGCACCATCTGTATCATTTTGCTTTAACGCAGCTTTTTAAATAAACAATGCATAACATTACGAATATTGTTGCATTCTTGTTATATACATTTGTGTTCATTAACGACGCCTTGCAACCGTACACTTTGGTACGGCCAATACACCAGGGGCTTACGTACCCCACAATATGGTGTGAAAAGTCCGAACACTTTCACAAGTGCGGCACCCCGAACTTATAGCATTATATGCATCAGCTCCGAATCATGTCTTTGGTCAAATGTTGGGTTTGCCCGGCTCCTATGTTTTGGTACCTTACGTTCGGCTCTATCGGCTAAGGTAGCGCTAGGAGAACTACTACGATTGTGCCCCGGTTCTGCCGAGCTTAGCACCTTAGTAGAGAAAGCTAAAACTGACTGTCATGATAAGGCGAGAGACTGGTCGCTGTTCGGCGAGGTTTTCGAGTCCCTAAAAACTTATGCCGCTTAGGGCGAAGGGCCGGCCATGTCCGGCTTAAAGGCGTGTATCGCACCCCGAATTCGGCCTTCCGAATACCAGGGGCTTTGCCGAAATTTAAAATTATAGAATTATATGGCTAAGTGAGAGTGATAAAGCATTATTAGTCTGGTTGCCTTGTTCGTTGTGCTGAGCGCCTCCCTCGAAGGACCCAAACATGGGAACAAGAGTGCTCATGTTTATCCCAAACACCCCAGCACTCGTGGCATGGGGGCAGAAGCCGAGGACTAGCCATCTCTCAGATTGGATAAACGGCCAAATAGAAGGTAATATTTTAAATTCACACAAGCGTTGCATAGAGCATATGAAACAAGTTTTCATCATACAGGATCACACGAGCAAGTTTACTCAAATATTACATCCTTTGAACATTCGTCCGCTACAAGACGGGCACCCTACATGACACCCTCATAATAAATCTCGGGGGTGCGATGCTCCTTGCCCTGCGGTGGCCCTTCCTTGATCAGCTTCACAGCGTCTAGCTTGGCCCACTGCACCTTCACACGGGCGAAAGCCCGACGTGCACCTTTGATGCAGATGGACCGCTTGACGACCTCCAGCCGTGGGCAGGCATCCACAAGCCGCCTCACCAAGCCGAAGTAGCTGTTCAGAAGGGCGTCGCCAGGCCACAGCCGGACTATAAGGCCCTTCATGGCCTGTTCGGCCGCCTTGTGCAGCTCGACCAGCTGCTTTAGCTGGTCGCTCAGAGGCATCGGGTGTTCGGTCCCAGTATACTGAGACCAGAACAACTTCCCCGTTGAGCTTCCCTCCTCGGCCTGGTAAAACTGTGCGGCATCCGACACGCTGCGGGGCAAATCTGCGAATGCTCCTGGAGAGCTCCGAATTCGGGTAAGTAATCGGTAATTTACTCTTACATGCTTGCTCTGCATATAGAATGCCTTACCCGCCGCTATCTTCTTCATTGCGTCGATCTCCTGGAGGGCCTTTTGAGCTTCGGCCTTGGCACTCTTGTTGGGGAACGTAGTAATTTCAAAAAAAATCCTACGCACACGCAAGATCATGGTGATGCATAGCAACGAGAGGGGAGAGTGGTGTCTACGTACCCTCGTAGACCGGCAACGGAAGTGTTGACACAACGTAGAGGAAGTAGTCGTACGTCTTCCCGATCCGACCGATCCAAGTACCGAACGTATGGCACCTCCGAGTTCTAGCACACGTTTAGCTCCATAACGATCCCCGGACTCCAATCCAGCAAAGTGACGGGGAAGAGTTCCGTCAGCACGACAGCGTGGTGACGATCTTGATGTTCAACTGTTGCAGGGCTTCTCCTAAGCACCACTACAATATTATCGAGGATTATGGTGGAAGGGGGCACCGCACACGGCTAAGAAAATGATCACGTGGATCAACTTGTGTGTCTAGGGGTGCCCCCTGCCTCCGTATATAAAGGAGCAAGGGGAGGAGGCCGGCCGGCCCTATGGCGCACCAAGGAGGAGTCCTCCTCCTAGTAGGAGTAGGACTCCTACTAGGAGGGGGAAGGAAGTGGGGAGGGAGAAGGAAAGGGGGGCGCCCCCCCCTCTCCTAGTCCAATTCGGACCAGGGGGAGGAGGCGCGCGGCCCACCCTGGCTGCCCTTCTCTCTCTCCACTAAGGCCCATATGGCCCATTACTTCTCCCGGGGGGGGTTCCGGTAACCCTCCAGCACTCCGGTTTTCTCCGAAATCACCCGGAACGATTCCGGTGTCCGAATATAGTCGTCCAATATATCAATCTTTATGTCTCGACCATTTCGAGACTCCTCGTCATGTCCGTGATCACATCCGGGACTCCGAACTAACTTCGGTACATCAAAACTCATAAACTCATAACATAACTATCATCGAAACCTTAAGTGTGCGGACCCTACGGGTTCGAGAACAATGTAGACATGACCGAGACATGTCTCCGGTCGATAACCAATAGCGGAACCTGGATGCTCATATTGGCTCCCACATATTCTACGAAGATCTTTATCGGTCAGACCGCATAACAACATACGTTGTTCCCTTTGTCATCGGTATGTTACTTGCCCAAGATTCGATCGTCGGTATCTCAATACCTAGTTCAATCTCGTTACCGGCAAGTCTCTTTACTCGTTTCGTAATACATCATCTTGCAACTAACTCATTAGTTGCAATGCTTGCGAGGCTTATGTGATGTGCATTACCGAGAGGGACCAGAGATACCTCTCCGACAATCGGAGTGACAAATCCTAATCTCGAAATACGCCAACCCAACATTTACCTTTGGAGACACCTGTAGAGCTCCTTTATAATCACCCAGTTACGTTGTGACGTTTGGTAGCACACAAAGTGTTCCTCCGGTAAACGGGAGTTGCATAATCTCATAGTCATAGGAACATGTATAAGTCATGAAGAAAGCAATAGCAACATACGAAACGATCGGGTGCTAAGCTAATGGAATGGGTCATGTCAATCACATCATTCTCCTAATAATGTGATCCCATTAATCAAATGACAACACATGTCTATGGTTAGGAAACATAACCATCTTTGATTAACGAGCTAGTCAAGTAGAGGCATACTAGTGACGTTTAGTTTGTCTATGTATTCACACAAGTATTATGTTTCCGGATAATACAATTCTAGCATGAATAGTAAACATTTATCATGATATAAGGAAATAAAATAATAACATTATTATTGCCTCTAGGGCATATTTCCTTCAGTCTCCCACTTGCATTAGAGTCAATAATCTAGATTACACAGTAATGATTCTAACACCCATGGAGCTTTGGTGCTGATCATGTTTTGCTCGTGGAAGAGGCTTAGTCAATGGGTCTGCAACATTCAGATCCGTATGTATCTTGCAAATCTCTATGTCTCCCACCTGGACTAGATCCCGGATGGAATTGAAGCGTCTCTTGATGTGCTTGGTTCCTTGTGAAATCTGGATTCCTTTGCCAAGGCAATTGCACCAGTATTGTCACAAAAGATTTTCATTGGACCCGATGCACTAGGTATGACACCTAGATTAGATATGAACTCCTTCATCCAGACTCCTTCATTTGCTGCTTCCGAAGCAGCTATGTACTCCGCTTCACATGTAGATCCCGCCACAACGCTTTGTTTAGAACTGCACTAACTGACATCTCCACCGTTTAATGTAAACACGTATCCGGTGTGCGATTTAGAATCGTCCGGCTCAGTGTTAAAGCTTGCATCAACGTAACCATTTATGATGAGCTCTTTGTCACCTCCATATATGAGAAACATATCCTTAGTCCTTTTCAGGTATTTCAGGATGTTCTTGACCGTTGTCCAGTGATCCACTCCTGGATTACTTTGGTACCTCCCTGCTAGACTTATAGCAAGACACACATCAGGTCTGGTACACAGCATTGCATACATGATAGAGCCTATGGCTGAAGCATAGGGAACATCTTTCATTCTCTCTCTATCTTCTGCATTGGTCGGGCATTGAGTCTTACTCAATTTCACACCTTGTAACACAGGCAAGAATCCTTTCTTTGCTTGATCCATTTTGAACTTTTTCAAAACTTTGTCAAGGTATGTGCTTTGTGAAAGTCCAATTAAGCGTCTTGATATGTCTCTATAGATCTTAATGCCCAATATGTAAGCAGCTTCACTGAGGTCTTTCATTGAAAAACTCTTATTCAAGTATCCTTTATGCTATCCAGAAATTCTATATCATTTCCGGTTAGTAATATGTCATCTACATATAATATCAGAAATGCTACAGAGCTCCCACTCACTTTCTTGTAAATACAGGCTTCTCCAAAAGTCTATACAAAACCAAATGCTTTGATCACACTATCAAAGCGTTTATTCCAACTCCGAGAGGCTTGCACCAGTCCATAAATGGATCGCTGGAGCTTGCACACTTTGTTAGCTCCCTTTGGATCGACAAAACCTTCCGGCTACATCATATACAACTCTTCTTCCAGAAATCCATTCAGGAATGCAGTTTTGGCATCCATCTACCAAATTTCATAATCATAAAATGCGGCAATTGCTAACATGATTCGGACAGACTTAAGCATCGCTATGGGTGAGAAGGTCTCATCGTAGTCAATCCCTTGAACTTGTCGAAAACCTTTTGCGACAAGTCGAGCTTTGTAGACAGTAACATTACCGTCAGCGTCAGTCTTCTTCTTGAAGATCCATTTATTCTCAATTGCTTGTCGATCATTGAGCAAGTCAACCAAAGTCCATACTTTGTTCTCATACATGGATCCCATCTCAGATTTCATGGCTTCAAGCCATTTTGCGGAATCTGGGCTCACCATCGCTTCTCCATAGTTCGTAGGTTCATCATGATATAGTAGCATGACTTCCAGAACAGGACTACCGTACCACTCTGATGCGGATCTTACTCTGGTTGATCTACGAGGTTCAGTAATATCTTGTTCTAAAGTTTCATGATCATCATCATTAGCTTCCTCACTAATTGGTGTAGGTGTCACAGAAACTGGTTTCTGTGATGTACTACTTTCCAATAAGGGAGCAGGTACAGTTACCTCATCAAGTTCTACTTTCCTCCCACTCACTTCTTTCGACAGAAACTCCTTCTCTAGAAAGTTTCCGAATTTAGCAACAGAAGTCTTGCCTTCGGATCTGTGATAGAAGGTGTATCCAATAGTTTCCTTTGGATATCCTATGAAGACACATTTATCCGATTTGGGTTCAACCTTATCAGGTTGAAGCTTTTTCACATAAGCATCGCAACCCCAAACTTTCAGAAACGACAACTTTGGTTTCTTGCCAAACTACAGTTCATAAGGCGTCGTCTCAACGGATTTTGATGGTGCCCTATTTAACGTGAATGTGGCCGTCTCTAGAGCATAACCCCAAAACGATAGCGGTAAATCAGTAAGAGATATCATAGATCACACCATATCAAGTAAAGTATGATTACGACGTTCGGACACACCATTACGCTGTGGTGTTCCGGGTGGCGTGAGTTGCGAAATTATTCCGCATTGTTTCAAATGTACACCAAACTCGTAACTCAAATATTCTCCTCCACGATCAGATCATAGGAATTTTATTTTCTTGTTACGATGATTTTCAACTTCACTATGAAATTCTTTGAACTTTTCAAACGTTTCAGACTTATGTTTCATTAAGTAGATATACCCATATCTGCTTAAGTCATCTGTGAAGGTGAGAAAATAACGATATCCGCCACGAGCCTCAACATTCATCGGACCACATACATCTGTATGTATGATTTCCAACAAATCTGTTGCTCTCTCCATAGTACCGGAGAACGGTGTTTTTGTCATCTTACCCATAAGGCACGGTTCGCAAGTACCAAGCGATTCATAATCAAGTGGTTCCAAAAGTCCATCAGTATGGAGTTTCTTCATGCGCTTTACACCGATATGACCCAAACGGCAGTGCCACAAATAAGTTGCACTATCATTATCAACTTTGCATCTTTTGGCTTCAACATTATGAATATGTGTGTCACTACTATCGAGATTTAATAAGAATAGACCACTCTTTAAGGGTGCATGACCATAAAAGATATTACTCATATAAATAGAATAACCATTATTCTCTGATTTAAATGAATAACCGTCTCGCATCAAACAAGATCCAGATATAATGTTCATGCTCAATGCTGGCACCAAATAACAATTATTTAGGTCTAATACTAATCCCGAAGGTAGATGTAGAGGTAGCGTGCCGACCGCGATCACATCGACTTTGGAACCATTTCCCACGCGCATCGTCACCTCGTCCTTAGCCAATCTTTGCTTAATCCGTAGTCCCTGTTTCGAGTTGCAAATGTTAGCAACAGAACTAGTATCAAATACCCAGGTGCTACTGCGAGCATTAGTAAGGTACACATCAATAACATGTATATCACATATACCTTTGTTCACCTTGCCATCCTTCTTATCCGCCAAATACTTGGGGCAGTTCCGCTTCCAGTGACCAGTCTGCTTGCAGTAGAAGCACTCAGTTTCAGGCTTAGGACCAGGTTTGGGTTTCTTCTCTTGAGTAGCAACTTGCTTGCTGTTCTTTTTGAAGTTCCCCTTCTTCTTCCCTTTGCCCTTTTTCTTGAAACTAGTGGTCTTGTTGACCATCAACACTTGATGCTCCTTCTTGATTTCTACCTCCGCAGCTTTCAGCATTGCGAAGAGCTCGGGAATAGTCTTATTCATCCCTTGCATATTATAGTTCATCACGAAGCTCTTGTAGCTAGGTGGCAGTGATTGGAGAATTCTGTCAATGACGCAATCATCTGGAAGATTAACTCCCAATTGAATCAAGTGATTATTATACCCAGACATTTTGAGTATATGCTCACTGACAGAACTGTTCTCCTCCATCTTGCAGCTATAGAACTTATTGGATACTTCATATCTCTCAATCCGGGCATTTGCTTGAAATATTAACTTCAACTCCTGGAACATCTCATATGCTCCATGTCGTTCAAAACGTCGTTGAAGTCTCGATTCTAAGCCGTAAAGCATGGCACACTGAACTATCGAGTAGTCATCAGCTTTGCTTTGCCAGACGTTCATAACATCTGGTGTTGCTCCAGCAGCAGGCCTGGCACCCAGCAGTGCTTCCAGGACGTAATTCTTCTGTGCAGCAATGAGGATAATCCTCAAGTTACAGACCCAGTCCGTGTAATTGCTACCATCATCTTTCAACTTTGCTTTCTCAAGGAACGCATTAAAATTCAACGGAACAACAGCACAGGCCATCTATCTACAACCAAACATAAACAAGCAAGATACTATCAGGTACTAAGTTCATTATAAATTTAGGTTCAATTAATCATATTACTAAAGAACTCCCACTTAGATAGACATCCCTCTAATCCTCTAAGTGATTACGTGATCCAAATCAACTAAACCATGTCCGATCATCACGTGATATGGAGTAGTTTCATTGGTGAACATCACTATGTTGATCATATCTACTATATGATTCACGCTCGACCTTTCGGTCTCCGTGTTCCGAGGCCATATCTGTATATGCTTGGTTCGTCAAGTATAACCTGAGTATTCTGCGTGTGCAACTGTTTTGCACCCGTTGTATTTGAACGTAGAGCCTATCACACCCGATCATCACGTGGTGTCTCAGCACGAAGAACTTTCGCAACGGTGCATACTTAGGGAGAACACTTCTTGATAATTAGTGAGAGATCATCTAAAAATGCTACCGTCAAACAAAGCAGGATAAGATGCATAAAAGATAGACATCACATGCAATCAATATAAGTGATATGATATGGCCATCATCATCTTGTGCTTGTGATCTCCATCTTCGAAGCACCGTCATGATCACCATCGTCACCGGTGCGACACCTTGATCACCATCGTAGCATCGTTGTCATCTTGCCAAACTTATGCTTCCACGACTATCGCTACTGCTTAGTGTTAAAGTAAAGCATTACAGCGCAATTGCATTGCATACAATAAAGCGACAACCATATGGCTCCTGCCAGTTGCCGATAACTTGGTTACAAAACATGATCATCTCATACAATAAAATTTAGCATCATGTCTTGACCATATCACATCACAACATGCCCTGCAAAAACAAGTTAGACGTCCTCTACTTTGTTGTTGCAAGTTTTACGTGGCTGCTACGGGCTTAAGCAAGAACCAATCTTACCTACGCATCAAAACCACAACGATAGTTTGTCAAGTTGGTGATGTTTTAACCTTCGCAAGGACCGGGCGTAGCCACACTCGGTTCAACTAAAGTTGGAGAAACTGACACCCGCTAGCCACCTTTGTGCAAAGCACGTCGGGAGAACCGGTCTCGCGTAAGCGTACGCGTAATGTCGGTCCGGCCCGCTTCGTCCAACAATACCGCCGAACCAAAGTATGACATGCTGGTAAGCAGTATGACTTATATCACCCACAACTCACTTGTGTTCTACTCGTGCATATAACATCAACACATAAAACCTAGGCTCGGATGCCACTGTTGGGGAACGTAGTAATTTCAAAAAAAAATCCTACGCACACGCAAGATCATGGTGATGCATAGCAACGAGAGGGGAGAGTGTTGTCTACGTACCCTCGTAGACCGGCAACGGAAGTGTTGACACAACGTAGAGGAAGTAGTCGTACATCTTCCTGATCCGACCGATCCAAGTACCGAACGTACGGCACCTCCGAGTTCTAGCACACGTTCAGCTCAATGACGATCCCCGGACTCCGATCCAGCAAAGTGTCGGGGAAGAGTTCCGTCAGCACGACGGCGCGGTGACGATCTTGATGTTCAACTGTCGCAGGGCTTCGCCTAAGCACCACTACAATATTATCGAGGATTATTGTGGAAGGAGGCACCGCACATGGCTAAGAAAACGATAACATGGATCAACTTGTGTGTCTAGGGGTGCCCCCTTCCTCCGTATATAAAGGAGCAAGGGGAGGAGGCCGGCCGGCCCTATGGCGCACCAAGGAGGAGTCCTCCTCCTAGTAGGAGTAGGACTCCTACTAGGAGGGGGAAGGAAGTGGGGAGGGAGAAGGAAAGGGGGGCGCCGCCCCCCCTCTCCTAGTCCAATTCGGACCAGGGGGAGGAGGCACACGGCCCACCCTGCTGCCCTTCTCTCTCTCCACTAAGGCCCATATGGCCCATTACTTCTCCCGGGGGGGTTCCGGTAACCCTCCAGCACTTCGGTTTTCTCCGAAATCACCCGGAACGATTCCGGTGTCCGAATGTAGTCGTCCAATATATCAATCTTTATGTCTCGACCATTTTGAGACTCCTCGTCATGTCCGTGATCACATCCGGGACTCCGAACTAACTTCGGTACATCAAAACTCATAAACTCATAATAGAACTGTCATCGAAACCTTAAGCGTGTGGACCCTACGGGTTCGAGAACAATGTAGACATGACCGAGACATGTCTCTGGTCAATAACCAATAGCGGAACCTGGATGCTCATATTGGCTCCCACATATTCTACGAAGATCTTTATCGGTCAGACCGCATAACAACATACGTTGTTCCCTTTGTCATCGGTATGTTACTTGCCCAAGATTCGATCGTCGGTATCTTAATACCTAGTTCAATCTCGTTACCGGCAAGTCTCTTTACTCGTTTCGTAATACATCATCTCGCAACTAACTCATTAGTTGCAATGCTTGCAAGGCTTATGTGATGTGCATTACCGAGAGGGCCCAGAGATACCTCTCCGACAATCGGAGTGACAAATCCTAATCTCGAAATACGCCAACCCAACATTTACCTTTGGAGACACCTGTAGAGCTCCTTTATAATCACCCAGTTACGTTGTGACGTTTGGTAGCACACAAAGTGTTCCTCCGGTAAACGGGAGTTGCATAATCTCGTAGTCATAGGAACATGTATAAGTCATGAAAAAAGCAATAGCAACATACTAAACGATCGGGTGCTAAGTTAATGGAATGGGTCATGTCAATCACATCATTCTCCTAATAATGTGATCCCATTAATCAAATGACAACACATGTCTATGGTTAGGAAACATAACCATCTTTGATTAACGAGCTAGTCAAGTAGAGGCATACTAGTGACGTTTAGTTTGTCTATGTATTCACACAAGTATTATGTTTCCGGATAATACAATTCTAGCATGAATAATAAACATTTATCATGATATAAGGAAATAAAATAATAACATTATTATTGCCTCTAGGGCATATTTCCTTCAACTCTTTGCGCTCTCGAGGGCCGCGGCAAGCTCAGACTCCCGCGTCTTCGAGTCAAGCTCCAACGCCTCGTGCTTCATCACGAGAGCCTGGAGCTCTTGCTGCACCTCGCCCACACGAGCCTCTTGTTTTTCCCGCTCGGTGCGCTCCTTGGCCGCTTTATCTTCGGCCTTGGTTAGCGCTTGCTTCAGGGTCGCCACCTCGGTCGTGGCCCCTGGCAAATATACGATGATCCTATCATTTTGCAATCGTGTCTTCTTTTATATATACATATCTATAGACAGGGTATTACTTACCCTTGTTCTCCTCGAGCTGCCTCTTGGCAAGGCCGAGCTCTTTCTTGGACCCCTCGAGGTCCTGCTTCAGTACGGCGACCTCCGCAGTCAGTGCGGCGGACGCCAGCAGCGAAGCCTGCATACGCATATTGACATACTTAAATTAGACTCCTGCGATATTGTTTGATCCTCTATTCGGCTTTTCTTTCTGAACACCGAACAAAGCATCAGGGGCTACTGTCTATGCGGTAATATTTTTCCTGTATTTTAAAACACTTACCTCAAAGCCTGTTAAAAGGCTGGCACAGGCTTTAGTCAATCTGCTCTTGACGGACTGAACCTTCTGGACCACCGCACTCATAATAGTATGGTGCTCCTCGTCGATGGAAGCACTGCGAAGCGCTTCCAGCAGATTGTCCGGCGCCTCTGGATGGACAGAGGTCACCGGCACAGGCGTCTTGCCCCTCTTGGAAGGAGGCCGCCTGCCCGAGCCCGGAACCACTGGAGGTTCCGGCGCGGTGTTCGGGTGAGGGCCGAACTCAGAGCTCTCAGGAGCCTTGTCCCCTCGGCTCCCGGAGTCCGGGAGGCCGCCTTGAGGCACCTTCGGGACTATCTCCCCTCGACCCGGTGCCTCGTGAGACAGCACCTCAGCGTCGTCCACAGGACGAGGGAAGGTGGCGGTTGGGACTGGATCGCTATCCATGTCTGACGAGCCCAGGGAGCCGTCCGATGATACATCGATACTGGCTCATGGCGGCCTGCATAATCATGTTCGGCGTTAGGGAAAGCAGTGCGACAAAGGAATGCTACGAGTTACTCTGGTATACGAATACTTACGATCTCCCCAGGGGCTTGGCCCTGGGAAACCACTCATCTTCGTCTTCGTCGGCGGCGATGGAACTGTCCGGAAGGAGAGTCCTTCCCTTCTTGGACCCTTCGGCCCCCCCAGTTGGGACGGTCTTCCTTTTCTTGTCTCCCCCGCCTAGAGGGGGAGCATCTTCTTCTTCCTCCTCGTCTTCGGGGGAGGAGTGTGCCGTAGAGTTATCGGACGATGAGTCCGATAACACCTGGCGTCGGGAACTCTTTCGGGATCCCTTGGCCTTCTTGGTCTTCTTCGGCACCTTGTAAGGAGCCGGAGTCAGCATCTCCGTCAGGAGAGCGCCTGCAGTGTCTTCGGGCAAAGGGGTCGGATAGTTAATCTGCCCCGACGTCTCCACCCAGTCCTGTCAAAGGCATGGAGATTAGACCCCGCACATGATTAAGCTAGGGGAAATAAATGTCCTACATAACGTATTGAACTCACCGAACGTGCTAGGCGCTTTGCGCTTAGTCCGCGGTCCTCGGCGAGAGGAGGGATCTCGGCGCCCTTGAACAACACCTTCCAGACGTCCTTGTGCGTCGTATCAAAGAGCTCGCTCAGAGTCTGGTGCCGGGCCGGGTCGAACTCCCATAAGTTAAAATCCCGTTGTTGACACGGGAGGATCCGGCGGATGAGCATAACCTGGACTATGTTGACAAGCTTGAGCTTCTTGCTTGCCATACTCCGGATACATTTCTGGAGTCCATCCAGCTCCACCGATGAACCCCACGACAAGCCCTTCTCTTTCCAGGAAGTGAGCCGTGTAGGGAATCCGGATCGAAACTCGGGGGCTGCCGCCCATTTGGCGTCGCGCGGCTCGGTGATGTAGAACCACGCCGATTGCCATCCCTTTATTGTCTCCACAAAGGAGCCTTCAAGCCATATAACGTTGGGCATCTTGTCCACCATGGCTCCGCCGCATTCTGCTTGTTGGCCTCCTACCACCTTCGGCTTGATATTGAAGGTCTTTGACCACAGGCCGAAGTGGGGTCGGATGCGGAGGAAAGCCTCACACACGACGATGAACGCCGAAATGTTGAGGACGAAGTTCGGGGCCAGATCATGAAAGTCCAGCCCGTAGTAGAACATGAGACCACGGACGAATGGATGGAGGGGAAACCCCAGTCCGCATAGGAAGTGGTGGAGGAAAACTATCCTCTCGTGAGGTTCCGGGGTAGGGACGATCTGCCCCGCAGCGGGCAGCCGATGCGCAATATTCGCGGCTAAGTATCCGGCTCCACGCAGCTTCTTGATGTCTCCCTCCGTGACGGAGGAGACCATCCACCTACCTCCCGCTCCGGACATGGTTGGAGAAGGTTGAGGTGGGAAGTGCGGACTTGGGCGCTAGAGCTCGAGTGTGCGTAAACGGATGAGCAAAGGAGGAATAAGGCGTGGATGAAAAGGTGAATCCTTATCCCTTTATATGGGCGGATGAAACTGAGCGTCCCCACTAGCCTGGTAAAACTCGCTCATCCCCCAAGCGTCATAATCGATGGCGCGGTTGGGTTACCCACGCTCGTATTGATGAGAATCCCGTGATAAGGGGACACGATCTTTGCTTTGACAAGACGTGTCAAAAAAACTGCCTCGCGTTATGTGCGGGGCTAGTTAAAGGAAAAGGTTCGAATAATCACCGGGCCATGACATAATGTCGTGTTGTCAAAACAAGTCAGCAAATTAGATTTGCGGAAATATTATTCTCTCTACGGTGGTATGTGGAACTTATTTTGCAGGGTCGGACACTATCCTTGTATTCAAATTCTTCCGTGATGTATTCGGAGGAGGAACCCGCCTTGCAATGCCGAAGACAATACTGCGTGCTGGACTCATCGTCATTGAAGCCTGGTTCAGGGGCTACTGAGGGAGTCCTGGACTAGGTGGTCTCCGGACAGCCGGACTATCTCCATTGGCCAGACTGTTAGACTATGAAGATACAAGATTGAAGACTTCGTCTCGTGTCCGGATGGGACTCTACTGGGCGTGGAAGGCAAGCTAGGCAATACGGATATGGATATCTCCTCCTTTGTAACCGACCTTGTGTAACCCTAACCCTCTCCGGTGTCTATATAAACCGGGGGGGTTTAGTCCGTAGGACACAACAACTATAACATACAATCAGACCATAGGCTAGCTTCTAGGGTTTAGCCTCTCCGATCTTGTGGTAGATCTACTCTTGTACTACCCATATCATCAATATTAATCAAGCAGGACGTAGTGTTTTACCTCCATCAAGAGGGCCCGAACCTGGGTAAAACATTGTGTTCCCTGCCTCCTGTTACCATCCGCCTTAGACGCACAGTTTGGGACCCCCTACCCGAGATCCGCTGGTTTTGACACCGACAGGCGGATTATAGCTATCTTAGCACAAGTCAAGCAATCTTAACACAATTCAAGCAAGCATGCAAAGAGTCTATGAGCAGCGGAAATTAAAGTATGCAACTTGCAAGAATGTAAAGGGAGGGTTTTGGAGAATTTAAACGCAATTGGAGACACGGATGTTTTTGTCGTGGTTCCGATAGGTGGTGCTATCGTACATCCACGTTGATGGAGACTTCAACCCACGGAGGGTAACGGTTGCGCGAGTCCACGGAGGGCTCCACCCACGAAGGGTCCATGAAGAAGCAACCTTGTCTATCCCATCATGGCCATCGCCCATGAAGGACTTGCCTCACTAGCGGTAGATCTTCACGAAGTAGGCGATCTCCTTGCCCTTACAAACTCCTTGGTTCAAATCCACAATCTTTGTCGGAGGCTCCCAAGTGACACCTAGCCAATCTAGGAGACACCACTCTCCAAGAAGTAACAAATGGTGTGTTGATGATGAACTCCTTGCTCTTGTGCTTCAAATGATAGTCTCCCCAACACTCAACTCTCTCACACAGGATATGGATTTGGTGGAAAGAAGATTTGAGTGGAAAGCAACTTGGGGAAGGCTAGAGATCAAGATTCATATGGTGGGAATGGAATATCTTGGCCTCAACACATGAGTAGGTGGTTCTCTCTCAGAAAGTGTGTATTGGAAGTGTAGGTATGTTCTGATGGCTCTCTTTCTAATGAAGAGTGGGTGGAGGGGTATATATAGCCTCCACACAAAAACTAACCGTTACACACAATTACCAATCTCGGTGAGACCGAATGGAGAAACTCGGTCGGACCGATTTAGCAAACCTAGTGACAGTTAGGAGTTTTGGTGGGACTGAGATGCAACTCGGTAGGACCGATATGCTTAGAGTTAAGGCATAACGTAATCTCGGTGTGACCGATTACACAAACTCGGTGGGACCGATTTTGGTAATAAGCTAACCAGAGAGTTGGTCAGGTAAACTCGGTGGGACCGATCGCTCATTTTGGTGGGACCGAAATGTTACAAAAGGAAAACAGAGAGTTTACATTGCAATCTCGGTGGGACCGATCGCTCATCTCGGTGGGACCGAAACGTTACGAAGGGAAACAGAGAGATTACAACCCCATCTCGGTGTGACCGATATCCCTATCGGTGAGACCGATTTGCCTAGGGTTTGTGGCAGTGGCCATGACATCTGAACTCGGTGGCGCCGGATAGAAAGAATCGGTGGGGCCGAGTTTGACTTTTAGTTTAGGTCATATGTGGATGTGGGAAGGTAGTTGAGGGTTTTGGAGCATATCACTAAGCACTATGAAGCAAGAACCTCATCAAGCAACACCTCATCCCTCCTTGATAGTATTGGCTTTTCCTATAGACTCAATGTGATCTTGGATCACTAAAATATAAAATGTAGAGTCTTGAGCTTTGAGCTTGAGCCAATCTTTTTGTCCTTAGTATTTTGAGGGGTCCACTTTCCTCATCCATGCCATGCCATTCATTGAGTTTTTCCTAAAATATTAATCTTGGAATAGCATTAGCTCAATGAGCTATATGTTGTTAGGAATTACCAAAACCACCTAGGGATAGTTGCACTTTCAATCTCCCCTTTTTTGGTAATTGATGACAACATATAGATCAAAGCTTCGACAAATGATAATAAGAGTGAAAAACATTGTCGCTTTGAGAAGTATGTGAAAAGCAAGAGCTCCCCCTAAATTTGTGCATAGTTTATGATTTGCTTTGGACTGCAAAATAGGCTCATGGGTTACTCTTCCATGTCACATACATCTTGGTGGAGCGCTCAAAATGATAATAATTAAATACATGCACTCATCACCAAGCAAAGTGAATGATCATATAGGGATAAAAAGATAATGTCAACCAACAAGCATTAAGGTAGCATGATCAAGCACATGATCATCCAAGTATCACACAAACAAAAAGTATCTCAAACAAGCAAATAAAGTTCAACCACAAAAGCAAGAGAGAATAAAAAGCAACGCTCTCTCTCGAAGCCTATGATCTATACATTTTTCTCCCCCTTTGGCAACAAGTTACCAAAAAATTCCTAGAAAATGCATAGCACTAAATCATCTCTCAGGCTTGGTCTTCGGGTGGTGGTGTCCGGATAACTCCAAGAACGAAGGCTTCAGTCGATGTAGATGGAGCTGATGGAGTAGGTGCTGGAGCTGGTGGCACTGAAGTTGTAGCTGGTGCAGATGAAGTGGCTCTGGTGTCTGGAACAGGCACTGCAGCAGATCTTTGAGCTCTAGGCACTCTGGCAAATGCATCAGTGGTTGTCTTGCCCTTCCTCTCCTGCATATCATCCTGAAGTTGCTCCACAACAGACTGGATCTCAGTTACCTTCACATCCAAGTCATAGGACTTCTGCTCCACGATCCTTTCCAGGCTCTCCTGGTTTTGAGTCAGGGTGGCTAGTCCCTTCTCAATCCTCAGAGTGGAGGCAATCAAGTAGCCAAGTTGATCTTGCTTGCTCTTCAGAAGATACTGAGATGCTTCTTCAGTAGTTGGCATCCTTGCAGCCTTTTCAGCCTTTGCCTTCTCCTTCTTGGCTTGTGCGTGCACAGAAGATGGTTCATCTTCATCCATCACCACAGTGTTGTCCTCAAAGTCTAGATAGATAGGCATGTGCTCCTTGTCCAGCAGATATGTGCCAGTGCCCATCTTGGAGTTAATCAGCTCCTGGATCTGTGGGGCATACCCACAACTCCTCTTCTGATCTGCAGCTATCCTCTTTATGGTTTCCACTATGAGGCTCATGACTTTGAACTTCTGTGGGACATCAAAGATGTGAATCAAGTTTATTGCATGGCCTCTGATCATCTTGTGATCACCTGACTTTGGCAAGAGAGTGTGCCTGAGGATCCAGTTGATAGTAGGCAAGCCTGACAGAAGGTAATGTACAAATCCAAACTTATGTGTCTCAAGAGCAGCATCTGGGATCTCCTTGTACATGTGTGCCATGGAGTTGTGATCCTTCTTCTTCTTGGCATAGACGTCCAAGTCATCTTCACTCTCTTCTGGAGCATTGATCAACTTCGCCCATTCTGCAACTGTTGACTGGTACCTCGTACCCTTAGACATCCAGACAATCCTTCCATCTGGGTAGAAGTGAGCTGTGGAGTAGAACTGCATGATAAGCTCATCATTCCATTTTGTGAGCTTCTGAGCCACAAACTCATCAACTCCACAAGCCTTGGAACTGTCATACACACCTGGATAATGTTCATCATTCTCCTTGATGTAGTCCCAGTCGACCCATCTCATGTCACACACTATTGGTTTCTTGTCAAGCAAGATGGTCTCATAGAAGTCCTGTTGTTCCTTTGTATGGAACCTATAGTCCACAGCAGTCCTTCTCCTGGTGGCATATGGATCAGACTCTCTCCATAGCCTTAGACCTGAGTCCTTCCTTATCTTCATGTTCTCAGCTACTGGATGAGCATCATTGTGATCTGGAATTTTTGGCTTCAACTTCCTCAAGGCATGTGACTCATCATCTTCTTCCATTTCAGCTTCAGGCACTGGGGCCTTGTTCTTCTCCTCAGCAGGGATGTTTCTGGTGCTTCTCTTTGGTTTTGGCTTTGGAGCTGGAGCAGCAGCCTTAGGAGCAGTCTTAGGCTTAGATGGAACAGCCCCTGCCCTGATGGCATCACCCATAAGCTTCCGAGCTTTGGGTGCTGGTGCAGCATCTTCTTCCTCTTCCTCTTCAGAATCTCTCATGATTGAGGATCTCCCAAGCACTCTGGCAGTGGTCTTCTTGACCCTCTCTTTCCTCTTCTTCTCTGCCACAACCTGCTCTTTGGGTGCAGATCCCAAAGTCTCTTGAGTAGAAGCTCTGGCCTTAGACATTGGAGCTCTCTTGGCAGGAACCTTTTGCTTCATGCCTGGCTTGGTGGCAGCAGTTGTGCCATATTCCTTCTTTAGGACTTTCCTCTTTGAGGTGGTTTCTTCTTCCTCAGCCACATAGTCCTCATCCTCTGACTCTGAGGTTCTTTTCTTGCTTGCCCTGGTGGCAGCTTTGGGTAAGTTGCTTGGGGTGCTCCTGCTACCATCATCTGAGCTGCTAGAGGGACTAGTGCCCTCACTCAAGTGAACCTGCTCCTCTGACTTGTTCTGGCTGTCACTCTGATCAGACATATTGCAAACACTGACAGCAGACCCTGTGAATAGATATAGATGAGATAGAGTAGACGAGCATCACAAAATGCAGAGGTTTTTGCAAAAGGATGAATCAAAAACTTAGTTTTAGTTTTCCACAGAAAGCATTTCAGATCAACTGATTTGTAAACTCGGTGATACCGAAGCAGCTTTTGGAACCTAAACTAGTGAACTCGGTCAGACCGAGTCACAGTTTGGTGGCACCGAGACTGCTAGGGTTTCACAAAGTCCTGAACTTGGTCACACCGATTTGCAATTCTCGGTCAGACCGAGAATCATATGTGCAATGGCCTAAGCCGAATCGGTGGTACCGACTTCCACAACTCGGTGGGTCCGAGATGGTTTCGGCAGAAACCTAACCCTAAATTTTCAAATCACGACTAAACTATGGAGTGTTTTGACTGGATAGAATGATCTCAGTCATGGCAAGATACATGGCGAACACAATGTGCTAGGAATCAGATAAGGATAGCACAATGATCGAGTTCGTACCCTAGTTCGGTGATGAACTCGCTATGGCGGCAACGGCGGGGATAATTCCCGTTGACGGCGGCGGAGACCAGCGATAGGAGGTGGCTGGTGACGAGGAGGACGATCCGGAGACCCAGGAGGCAGAGCGGGCTAAGCGCGGGTCGAGGAGGTTCGGAAAGTTCCCCAAAATTTGACCCGTGGGTATATATAGCCCGACCCTGTCGGTGTGACCGAGTGGAACAACTCGGTGGCACCGAGATTCATAACTGCAAGCAGTTACTGAAACTCGGTGTGACCGAAAAGTTTGAATCAGTTGCACCGAGGTTGAAAACCTAGATCGACTTAGTGATCTCAGTATGACCGAAATGGGTGAATCGGTCAGACCGAAATGCAGAAAGAAGTTTTGGAAGTTTAAGTCTATGACGAATTGGGGACTCCGAGTGCTCCTCACACAGAGTGGTTTGAATCTGACTTGATCAATTTTTGTGATGCAGCATGAATAGAGTTTGAGACGAGAAAAGCATAGATAGCTAGAGAAGGTTCTTAGGCATTCTTGTCCATCCACTTGGCCAAAAGAAAAGGAAACCAATCAATCAAAACAACAAGTGGATGTCCTCGAATGAGTAAATTATGCAACCAACATGCTCACACAATAAAATGGCAATTGAAATATGTGGCAAAGCATGCACAAACAATTCTAGCATCTATCAAGCAATTTGGCGATGACTAGGTCATCTATATATGAGTATATTAACTTAGGAGTCAAATGAGAACATTTGATCATAGGTCATACTCATCGTTTAAGCACAAGTGGGGTTACCACTTTTACATAAAGCGTTGTTGTGTTCACACCATTAGAGTTGCTTTAACTCAATTGTTAGAGTAAAGCTCCCCCTAGATGTGAGATCCCCCTTAAGAGGGATAAACTAACCTTGGGTTTTGTCAATGATGACTGCATGTAGGTGTTGAAGATGTGGATGCTCTATGTTGATGTAGATCATTTGGAGCTATCCTTTGGAGTGAGTTGCACTTTCAATACCTACACGGGTTAGTCCCACAAGGAACAAACAAGGATATCCATAGACATAGAGTGATGCACACACAAGATGATGTCTATGAAAGCTTTAGGTTACCTTGTCCCTTGTCTTACCAACAAGAGGGTTTGTGACTCCTTGAACTAGTACAAGATGTGGAAGTTGATTGCACTCGTTCTTGCCAAAATGATAAGAGTGAAGTATGTCGGCGGAGTCACCCTCAAGAACTCTCTAGTTCTTCTTCTTCGGGATCCACACCATCTTGATGGGAATCCTCAGAGTTGTAGTTGTACTTGATGAAGTGGAACTTGATGTAGTCTTGGGAACCCACTTGACCAAGGCCTTAGGAGCTTCTTCAAATGCATCAATTTCCTCTTGAAGCTTGTCCTTGCCTTTTTGCTTGTGGTCATGTGGTGGAAGATCATCTTGAGCTTGTGTCCCTTTGGAAGAAGTAGGATCATACTTCTCTTGTTGAGGAACAAACTTCATCTTGGGGTATTGATCTTCTTCCCACTCAACTCCATTGGCATTGAACTTTCGTTCAAAACCAATACCTTGATTCTTCCGGTGCCTTCCTTGCTTGCGTACAATTTCCTCGAATTGCTTACTCCCGGCAAGGCTCTTGTAAACACCTTTCTCTATAATTCCCTTCAATAAGCTATTTTCTTGCTCAAGTGTAACTTGGCTAAGAGAATCATTAGTGGAATCAAGAGAACTACTAGAAGTAACAACATTGGATTTAGCATGATCATTGTTACTACTAGAAGAAGAATCTTTCTTGTTCTTGTTACTAGACTTGACTTGAGGCATGCAAGTGGATAAGAGTAAACGCTTGGCAATGTAAGAAGAACTTTTGTTGCGGAGATCATCATTGATTGCCTTTAAGAACTCATGCTCTTGCTCAAGATTGAGCTTCTCAAAACATAATTTCTGATGAGTCCTTAAAAGTTCTCGATGATCTCCTAAGATAGTTTCATGAGCTAACTTAAGAGTGTTTAGTTCTTTAGTTAGAGACTCAATCTTCTCCTTATCATTGTCATTCATTTCATCATAGTATTCATCACTATAGTTGTCAACAAGTAACTCATCATCACCTAACAAGTCATCTTCATCAATATTGAAATCAACATACTCAAGGTGTGATACCGTTGGACCTTTGGCCATGAAGCATCTTCCAATTCCTTCATTTGGTGAATCAAATATGTCATAGGAGTTGGTTGACACAAGTGCTAGTCCGGCAACACCTTCATCTTGAGTATATTCGAAGTCGGAGTGATAGCTTCTCTCGGAGTCATTGTCGAAGTCGGAGCCGGATACCCATTCACCAACATGAGCTTGATGTCTTCGTTTTGTGTAGCTCCTTGATGACTTGTCCTTCCTTTCCGAATCCTTGCTTCTCTGTGAGGGTCTTCGTTCATATCGATCATCCCTACTCCTTCTCTCCCTTGATGGTGATTCTTCTCTCCTACTTCTTCTTTTGGGGGAATCTTCTCTTCTCTTGTCGGGAGCTGTACACTCATTGGAGTAGTGTCCGGGTCTTCCACAATTGTAGCAGTTTCGCTCTCGACTAGAAGATCTTTTGTCATTGTAGGACCTTGACTTGGAACTTCTCTCCTTGCTTCTACTCTTGTAGAACTTGTTGAAGTTCTTCACCATTAGGCTCAATTCTTCATTGAAGTTTTGTTTCTCACTTGATGATGTGGGGGCTTCACATGAGGCTTTGTAAGCACCACTTGACTTGTTATGGAGCTCCTCCTTATCCTTGAGTGACATCTCATGAGCAACAATTCTTCCAATGACTTCCGTTGGCTTGAGATCTTTGTAATTTGGCATCATTTGTATCAATGTGCATACGGTATCGTATTTTCCATCCAAGGCTCTTAGGATCTTCTTGACGATGAATTTGTCGGTCATCTCTTCACTTCCTAAGCCGGCAATCTCATTTGTGATAAGAGCAAGCCTAGAGTACATTTCAGCGACACCTTCACCATCCTTCATTTTGAACTTGTCAAGTTGATTTTGAAGCACATCCAACTTGGATTCCTTGACGGAGTCGGCACCTTCATGCATGTCAATCAAAGTATCCCAAATTTTCTTTGCATTCTCAAGACGGCTGATTTTGTTGAATTCTTCAGGGCACAATCCGTTGCAGAGGATATCACAAGCTTGAGCATTGTATTGTAGCATCTTCAACTCGTCTGCGGTAGCTTCACGATTCGGTTCTCTCCCATCAAAGAATTCACCTTGCAAGCCAACACATACAATAGCCCAAACGGTGGGGTTATGTCCAAGAATATGCATTTTCATCTTATGCTTCCAATTAGCAAAATTAGTGCCATCAAAGTAGGACCTCTACGGTGATAATTTCCCTTACTAGAAGCCATACTCTCCTAGGTTGTGAAACCAAGGCTATGACCACCAAAATTTATGGAAATCAAAGCAAATGGAAACCAAAGCTCTGATACCACTTGTAGGATCGAAAGTATGTCTAGAGGGGGGTGATTAGACTACTTGACCAAATAAAAATCTATCATTTTCCCAATTTTAGTCTTTGGCAGATTTTAGCTATCTTAGCACAAGTCAAGCAATCTTAACACAATTCAAGCAAGCATGCAAGAGTCTATGAGCGGCGGAAAGTAAAGCATGCAACTTGCAAGAATGTAGAGGGAAGGGTTTGGAGAATTCAAACGCAATTGGAGACACGGATGTTTTTGTCGTGGTTCCGATAGGTGGTGCTATCGTACATCCACGTTGATGGAGACTTCAACCCACGGAGGGTAACGGTTGCGCGAGTCCACGGAGGGCTCCACCCACGAAGGGTCCACGAAGAAGCAACCTTGTCTATCCCATCATGGACATCGCCCACAAAGGACTTGCCTCACTAGCGGTAGATCTTCACGAAGTAGGCGATCTCCTTGCCCTTACAAACTCCTTGGTTCAACTCCACAATCTTTGTTGGAGGCTCCCAAGTCACACCTAGCCAATCTAGGAGACACCACTCTCCGAGAAGTAACAAATGGTGTGTTGATGATGAACTCCTTGCTCTTGTGCTTCAAATTATAGTCTCCCCAACACTCAACTCTCTCTCACAAGATATGGATATGGTGGAAAGAAGATTTGAGTGGAAAGCAACTTGGGGAAGGCTAGAGATCAAGATTCATATGGTGGGAATGGAACATCTTGGCCTCAACACACGAGTAGGTGGTCCTCTCTCAGAAAATGTGTATTGGAAGTGTAGGTATGTTCTGATGGCTCTTTTTCGAATGAAGAGTGGGTGGAGGGGTATATATAGCCTCCACACAAAAACTAACCGTTACACATAATTTACCAATCTCGGTGAGACCGAATGGAGAAACTCGGTCGGACCGATTTAGCAAACCTAGTGACCGTTAGGATTTTTGGTGGGACTGAGATGCAACTCGGTAGGACCAATATGGTTAGAGTTAGGGCATAACGTAATCTCGGTGTGATCGATTACACAAACTCGGTGGGACCGATCTTGGTAATAAGCTAACCAGAGAGTTGGTCAGGTAAACTCGGTGGGACCGATCGCTCATTTCGGTGAGACCGAAATGTTACAAAAGGAAAACAGAGAGTTTACATTGCAATCTTGGTGGGACCGATCGCTCATCTCGGTGGGACCGAAACATTACGAAGGGAAACAGAGAGATTACAATCCCATCTCGGTGTGACTGAGATCCCTATCGGTGAGACCGATTTGCCTAAGGTTTGTGGCAGTGGCCATGACATCTGAACTCGGTGGCGCCGGATAGAAAGAATCGGTAGGACCGAGTTTGACTTTTAGTTTAGGTCATATGTGGATGTGGGAAGGTAGTTGAGGGTTTTGGAGCATATCACTAAGCATTATGAAGCAAGAACCTCATCAAGCAACACCTCATCCCTCCTTAATAGTATTGGCTTTTTTTATAGACTCAATGTGATCTTGGATCACTAAAATATAAAATGTAGAGTCTTGAGCTTTGAGCTTGAGCCAATCTTTTTGTCCTTATTATTTTGAGGGGTCCACTTTCCTCATTAATGCCATGGCATTCATTGAGTTTTTCCTGAAATATTAATCTTGAAATAGCATTAGCTCAATGAGCTATATGTTGTTAGGAATTACCAAAACCACCTAGGGATAGTTGCACTTTGACCCGCACATCTTCGTGCCATGCTTTGACGCCCTGTGTATGCATGATCCCTGTCAAGTCGCACTTTAGAGTTCTTCAAGCCTTATGCGCCGGTCTTCGCCATAGATACTCGAAGCTCCTCATCATACTAGACCGAAAGAGAAAATATTCGTGCAAGACATGACCCCGCTGGATCCCTTCTCTACACAATTCCTTCTTCTTATCTTTCCATGAATTAGCTTCTCCACGTATCAGCAAGCCCTTTTTTCCAAACAAATATCACGCCTTGTGTCCTCCTGCCCGCTTGCTTACTGTGGCTCAGCCCCAAAGCAGCCACCAGCCATACAATCGTTGTGCAGAAACAAAACTGCAATCAAGATGTAGTCCCTGCAGCCCGTACGTGTAGCGAGAGATCAAACAAATAATTAGCACACTCGAAGTCCACAATCTGCAACACGTCGTAGCTTTCCAGACTAGTGCTCTTTTGCTTCCTTTGTTTATCCAGCAACCTCATGATTAACATGGCCATCCGTGACACTAACTCGGCCGGTGCACATACCCAGCTTGCATGTCAGCCTCGCAGACGCATATGGCCTTCAGTCCACGGGGCATGGACCTTCCTCGGCTTCACACAGGCCAGCCCCACCTAGGCCCGCCGTGCGCTGCACTACGGCCTTGAGCCTCTGGCTGCCCTAGCTCTCCACGCGTGAGACACGGCGCTTGCACACTGCCTCGGATAGTATCGATCCGATCTGTCGTTGTTTTCTTGCCCCACGCGCTGACAAGGGTTGCCTGCTCCCCGCCGGCGCTGCCAATCGCACCTCACCGAGATGTATGTATGCTGCCCCTCGATTGCTTCTCGCACAAACAGAACTCCCGTCGCCTCCATCGATCTTTTCCAGCCGCATGACTCGACCGCCGAATTAACACCCGGAACCTCAAATCAAACCTTACTCTGATACCACTTGTTAGAATAAATCTGAGGCGCTCCGTCGATCTACTGAGGAGCAAGCAATCACACAAGCACCACCATCGACGTCAATTAGGTGTTATCGCCACCACTTTTCACGATCCCAGCAACCGCATGCGTCGGGAGACGACAGCCGTCATTATACAACCATATTCTCTAGAGTCAATTACACCATAGGTGCTTGAACTTGGCAAGAAAAGTCAGTTTGGTGCTCAAACTTGCGGCATACATTGAACCGGTGACACAACTTGGCTTGGGCGTGCATCTACAGTGTTAATCATAATTGTATACATTTAACATGCTAATGTGGTCTAGGACCCACTGGACCGGAAAGGCAGGGATGAGCGTCTGACCTGGGTTTTTGCAAAAACCACTCCGTTTTATCATCACAAAAGAGCCCCTTGTTTTTTTCCTTAAAAAACAATGAGGCCCACCCGTCAAGAAACAGTACAAAAATGAAACTAACATGCAAAAGTCAGGGGTTCAAAGTTCAAACACGCGAGCTCATCCTAACAAGCCGAAGGGGCTAGCCACCACGCCAAGTCACTTACGAGATAGCACATCTAGTGACCAATATTTGTCTCAAAAACAAAAAACTAATTACCCAGATGCGGTTTAAATGGCCTGCGGTGACCGCGGCCCATTTTTACCATGATGGTGTTTTTAATTCATAAATACTATTATAATTGATATCTACTATTTAAATTATATAACTGTTTTTTAAATAATGCTTGAATATATTTTAGAATTACATGAACAGTAGTTCACATAATAATATTTCTCGTAAAATGAGTACATGAATATTTATCTGAATGCATGAATACAGCCCAAAAATACATCAATATTTTTCGGGATACATTAATAATAAAGGAATATTTTAATAATTTACAAAAACTATTATAATTTGTAAATATTATTTTAACTATAAGAAAATTCTGAAATTATACCTGAATATTTAATAGGATAACATTGACATTCTTTTACATAAGAACAATTTTTAGAATTACGTGGAGGTTATTTTATATAACAATATTTTTAGAATTACATGAACATTATTTTAAATAATTATATATTTCGGAATTACATGATCTTTATGTTACATAATAATACATTTTTAAAATTACATGAAAATCATTTTAATTATTTTTTATAAGTAAAGGAATATTATTTTAAATAAGTTCATTTATTTGTATGTATAATCTTTTTAATATATGTACTTTTTTACAAATGATATGAAAAAAAACATATGAAAGTGGCCCGCGATGACTGCAACCCAATTAAGCCCTATGTGTCCTTGTCTATAGGTCATTAGGGGTAGAAATCCCACTTTTTACAGCAAGTGGTGCGTGGTGTGCTGGCTAGCCTAGCGGTAATTGTCATAGTGACAAAATTTAGGGGCTTTTTGTGAGAAAAAATAAAAATACCAGGGTATTTTTCGTAAAAATTAGGCCACCCGTCCGCCCCGCCTCATGGTCACTGACATTTGGTCCCGCACAATGTTGGCGCGCCTCGGCAGCATGTTGTGCGTATACAAAACGTGATTAGCACTGTAGATGCACGTCCAAGCCAAGTTTTGTCACCGTAGATGCACGCCCAAGCCAAGTTTTGTCACCGGTTCAATGTATGTCACAAGTTTTAACACCAAACTAACTTTTCTTGCCAAGTTCAGGAACCTGTGGTGTAATTGACTCTATTCTCTACGTCAAGTCATTGTCCATAAATTGCATCTCACTGATACTCCCAAAGGCCCCAAATGGATTAGAGCTGCACTCAGCCATCGACCACCTTTGGAGACCATCGGCCAAAAACCATGACGCCCGCCTTGCCGCCGCAGCTGTTGTACACGAGGAGGCCAGATATGGTCATTTCCCACACCTACACACCATGCCACACCCACTCCTCCATGAGCCAACGTGCAACACACATAGATCCATTTGTGACCCGGTGTGGAGCAGATGAGCAGCCGCACCCTAGGCTTGAGGCTTGAGGCGAGCAGCCGCCGCCGCAACCGAGGCGAAGATGCCAGCAGGGGCAGCTGCAGGGGAGGAAGGAGAGTGGGACGCGAGTACGCGGGCTGCCCGGCCGCCGCCGTCAGCCTAGCGGCCTCTGTATGGGAGAGGGTGACAGGTTTGCAGAATTTCATTTTCGCATATCGTGGCAACCGTGCTCTGTATGGTACTGAAAAGAAAAGAAATGCAGAAGGAACAACTTTTTTGTGGAACTTTCTGTTGCAGGATGGTAATGGAACTTTGTTAAAGCGTGGCAATTGGCAAAACAATAAATCGAAGGTCACGTTGTAGATCTGCTGGTGTTGCAAACACGAGGTCTCCAACGCAGTTTCGTAAGGAAGCTTAACGGGTAAGCAAGTTCACATCCCTCTGTGAGGAGTGACGACAACTGAAGCTCATAACGTTACCGAAGAACAGCAAGTGAAGAATACTTTACGATTTCTGTATTAATCCACTTTATTCCGACTCTTTATCCGTCTCGTCCCACCCTATATAATTCCTCCGTACTTAATTCGTCGGCGGCCACTGCAGCGGCTCGAAGACGATCTATCGACCTTCCGTGGCCGGCTGCCGCGCATTTTCGTCGCCGATCATGTCCGCCATCGTCGTCCCCAGCCCGGTGCCGTCCCCCTCCGACGACGCCGAGGGCATCAGGAAGGCGCTCCAAGGCAACGCTCCTGCTTGCCGGGTTCAAGTCTCCTGTTGCTGCATTGCTCGCTTGCAGCTAGCTGACATGGTGATCTCGGCGCGTGTGCAGGATGGCGGGCGGACAAGGAGGCCCTGGTGCGCATACTGGCGGGGAGGACGGCGGCGCAGCGGTCGGCGATCCGCCGCGCCTACGCCTTCCTCTTCCGGGAGCCGCTCCTCAACTCCTTCCGCCAGCGGCTCTCCCGCCAGTACTGCCCCGTCACCATCGACTTCTGGGTACGGCAGCGCACGCACGCATCTCACCGGTGAACTTCGAAAACCGCGACGCGTTTCGTTTCTCTGACGGCGTCGCTCGCTCGGCTCTCTTGTTTCCTCAGAAGGCGGTCATCCTGTGGACGATGGACCCGGCGGAGCGGGACGCGAACCTGGTGCACGGCGCGCTGCGGCGGCGAGGGGACGGCGATCACCTCGCCGTGCTGGTGGAGGTCGCGTGCGCGTCCGACCCCGACCACCTCGTGGCCGTCCGGCGCGCCTACCGCTCCCTCTTCGGCTGCTCCGTCGAGGAGGACCTCGCGTCCTGCGCCGCGCTCCAGCAGCCGCTGAGGAAGATGCTGGTGAGCCTCGTGAGCTCCTACCGCTACGGCGGTGACCGCGTCGACGCGGACGTGGCGAGGCTGGAGGCGTCGCAGCTCTCGGAGGCCGTCCGGAAGAAGCAGCCGCACCACGACGAGGTGGTGCGGATCCTCAGCACCCGGAGCAAGCCCCAGCTCCGGGCGACGCTCCGGCGGTACAGGGAGGACCACGGCACCGACATCGTCGAGGACATCGACAGCCGCTGCAGCAGCCAGTTCGCCAGGACGCTCAGGAGCGCCGTCTGGTGCCTGACCTCGCCGGAAAAGCACTTCGCGGAGATGATCAGGGAGTCGGTGGTGGGGCTGGGGACGTACGAGGACATGCTGACGAGGGTGGTGGTGTCGCGGGCGGAGATCGACATGAAGCAGATCAAGGAGGAGTACAGGGCCAGGTTCAAGACCACCGTGACCTGCGACGTCGTCGACGACACCTCCTTCGGCTACAAGGACATCCTGCTGGCCCTGGTTGGCTGCGAGGAAGAGTGAAGTAGCAAACCTGGAGCGGTGCAGTCCATGGTTGTGGGATGCGCACGAAACAGAATGAGAGACTAGTCATACCACACCTCCGACGGGACTCCGTTGTCTATCAATGAATTCGTATTCGAAAGAAGTTTTTAATTATATAATTTTTTTCCTTCGTCGCAGTTAGTCTCGTTGGTTAAATTTACGGTCAAAGTTAGACCCCGGAAAGCGCGGGCGCACTATATTTTGAAATGAAGGGAGTATTTTTTATTGTACGTTCTATGTTTATTTTTTGTGTCATGATGAATACATGTTGTTTCTACATCTTCATTATTTTCCTAGCACGTGTGTAACCTTTTTCAAAGTGTTTTTTGAACCATTTAAACTGACACTAAATGATATTTCGAGTCTGGCACATACAATTTTTTTTGTAGCCACAAATTCATATTTTGAAGTTCCTTTTTTTCTGAATACGCAAGATTGCGTACCATTGCACTCATAGGGAGAGTGTGAAGCAATTACAAGGTGCAACCCGCAAAACCACGTACACAGCCTGATGCGGTGATGAGTGCATGAGCAGAACAGAAGTAGAAGGGATGTTGGTTGAGTCCTCTAGCTCCAGCTCTAACCCAAAGCCTAGCCTCGTGTTGAATGGCTTGGACAAGATGTATATATAGTGGAGGGCCACAAACCATCGAAGATGCGTTCGTCACTGTGCTTCCAAAGCTACTAACAGTCGGTAGGGTGAGAGAGGAGACCCCCTTACACAAGGTAGTGGGAGTGTGGTCACGCAATAACACACATCAATCCTGGAAAGATAGCTCCAGGCTAGGAAGGTTAGCATTGGTGCGACACCAAGAAAGGCTCTCGTGCCACACTTGACGAGAAAAGAAGCAACCAACAAGTATGTGTTGCGTGTCCTTGGTCTTCATGTCGCAAAAGGACGCAAAATCAGCATGAGGGAGGCCCCTGCGTGCGAGGCGATCAGCCGTCCAACACTTGTTCAGAAGGGCGAGCCAGATGAAGACCTTGAAGCATAAGGGCCCAAGTCTTCCAAGTGAGATGCCGGTGGGGTGCTTCAATAGCGTCGATGAAGAACACGTTGTAGCCAAAATTGGCCGAATATTCCCTAGAAGGGTCCGATGATGATGGGAGGAGCGATGTCAAAGACGCGACAACGGGTGATGCATTCCGCTCTTCTCCGGTGTGTCCGCGAGATTGCCTCACATTGTTTGTTACTATGAAGCAGAAGGTGCGGTGGCGGGGCCTCGGTGGCGTACGATGACAGGCAACTAGCAGGTGGCCTACTCGGTGATCTCCTGCAGCGCCCACCGTGCCTAGTCCAGCTTTGCGTTCACCATCGTAATTGGAATTGCGCTGTCTAGTAGCATGTGACCGAGTTTTTGCGCGGATCTTCATAAAACTCCACATGACCTCTACAATGTGAGTTGAGTCGACGATCACCCACAGTGAAGTTGAAATTGTTTGCTCAAGGTTTAGGGATGGCGATCACGCCTTCTAGGAGAGAAGTGATGATGATGATGCCTGGGTGCTGTCTCAATGAGGCCCTCTTGCAGTGGTGTGTGTGGTATTCTTCGTGTACAGCTTAGCGGTCTGTGATGGTTTTTGACAGCTTTCATAATTAACTGGGGAATTCTTTAGTTTTCCATGATTTTCTCTAATTAACTGGGCATTTATTTTCTTCTGAATGAAGGTAGGAATCTTGTCATTTTGTTTTTTTTTCATCCATACTGTGTGTGGTGAAAGATTGAATTTGTTTCAAGAAACACTACGTGGTTGTTTGGTTCTAGACCTAACCATGCCACACTTTGTCATATAATGGTGCCATACTTGCCTAAGGTTAGTTCTTTAAAATGAGAGCAACAAGTTGGCCAGCCTAAGGAAATCTTGCCACACTTTGTATGTGTATGTGATGTAGGACCCTAGTGTGGCTTGCCTAAGATGTGGTTTGAACCGAACACCCATCCAAGTTGGTCAAACTTGCCTAACCTTAGATGTGGCAACCTTAGACAAATTTAGTCTCAAACTAAACAGCCCCTACAACTACTAGGCTGTCTAGATAGAAAGGGAGCCTTATGGTGCATTAAGGCTACAACTACCACTTGGGGTAGTTTGTAAGTGGGGTGATCCGGCCGTGTATGGCTGTTGATCCCACTCACAGTGATCGCGTCAGGATCTTTGCATCTTCAAGCCGGCTTAGACATGATGTGCACTGTTGGGTGCGTGGTCCAATTTGGTTGACACACATGGCGAAGGGCCAACGGATTGGCACTGGTCTCAGTCGATTTTGCTAACATTGTGGGTATGGGGAAGGATCGCGTGCCGCTTTGTTTGAAGCGGTTCAGGGCATTCATCATTTTAGTGTTCTATAAAACGTCTTATTAGGGCCTGTTCGGACTCCCTCCCCTCCGCAACTCCGCTCCAGAGCGGAGCGGCATACAACTTTAATCTGGGGAGTGACTAGAACGGCGCTCCGCAGTGAGGGAGTGGAGGGTTGCCGAACAGGGTCTTAGTCTGCAGAGCAAGTACAAGTGTAGACCCAATTTCAAATAGAGCGATTTCACATGAGTGAATTTCATAATTTTTTTCCTATGATGCCATTTTAGATAATAGGATTGGCTTTATAGTTCATAGAGAAATCATTCATTTTCTTTAAATTTCGGACGATTCTAAACGTTCACCTGAATGCCATTTTTTTTTCACTTCGTTTGAGAAGTTCATTCTAACATGTGTCTTTATTTGTCCTTTTTCCCCACTCTCTCGTAAGGAAACAATTTATTGCGAAATTTTCATGGAGCATCCGAATAACTAGTTTGTACAAATTTTACGTTACCAATATGGAAGAGGCGACATACAATTTTCAATATGTAATCGTGCGTTCCAAAGAGGTTAGGTACGAAGTGTGAATTTATTATTGAACCATCAAAGGTGACACGACGAGTCCAAACTCGCCACTGTTTGTGGGGCCCAGGCGTCAGAACGTGGTAGCGGTACAACGGGAAAAAAGAAAAATGAGAAAGTAGATCCGACCTCCAGCAGACCAGCACCGGCGCGCGGTGGCACCCAGCTAGTGACATGTGGGACCCCAACCCGACGACCCCCCTCACAAAATTTCACGCCTCCCGCTCCCGATTTCGAAATACTCCCCACTCCTCTTCCCCCCTTCCCATTCCCAGCCCGAAGCCAAACCCTCCGCGCCTCCGCCTCCCGCCTTCCCCCATTCCTCCCGCCGGCGAGATGGCCCCGCCCTTCGTGTTCCCCGCGAGCCTGCGGGATCTGGAGCGCGACGACGACGGGGACGACGAGGGCG
>NC_041382.1:86221069-86238802 GCF_002162155.2 Triticum dicoccoides
TCCCCCGTAGAATTCAGGGTTCCGGCCGGAGCCTGCCGAAATCGAGCGCTAGATTGGGGGCGCGCGGCGCGGCCGGCCGCGCCGCCCGATTTGCCCCCAGCTTGAGGTTGCAAACCCTAGTTCCCGTAGATTTGGTGCCCAGCGCCGTACTGCTTGAGTCTTGACAGACGCTCGCAATTGGTTTTTCGAACTTTGATGTTTGCTCAAGATTTTGAAAGCCAAACCACAGTTGACCGAACACTCACGTCCTCAGAAATAAGAGTTCCCCACTGTCGTCTGACATTTCCCGAGCTACAACTTGACTCGAAATGAGTCATGTTGGCCGTCCACCTTAGGAATCTGAGTGTCTGGCTGGGATATACACTGTGTTGCCCTTTTGAGCTAATTCAGTTTTGGGTTGCTTCTCCGGATTCTCGAGCATTTTGTGTTTGCTGGATTTTCTGGAAGCTGAAGGTCTTATGTGCTGCTTTTGGAATCTGCAACATATCAAAGTAAAGCTATGCTAGGTCAAGCATTTTGTGTTTCCTAATGACTGATGCCCGTTAACTTGATGTCAACTTACACCCCACAGCCTGCAGGAGTTAGTATTTTTCTTTTCTCCGTTAAGTTTCAAGTGACCAGATAACTTTGCGTGCTGCTGGTATGGGTTGATTATAATATCAAAATTATGCATCATTATGAAATGCAGTGCTTAATTGTTACAACCAGAAATTCTGTAAATGACTCAGACAATGATTGGTCGCATCCATCCCCAAATTCCTGATGCCTTTTGGATTTTCATCTCTGTTGTTCTCCATAGTTTTTTGGGCTTCCAGATCGGCAAGCCCTGCTTAAGTCAACGTTGTTTCTGGTGTTCCTTAAAAGAGTGTACTATCACACATTGAAGTTCTTAAATTATTTTTGGACTCAATCTTTGCTCACACGGACAGAAACCTAGTCTGCAGTTAAAATTCTAATAAGTGTCCTGAACATTTGAGAAAAGTCACTTATCTTTCCAGAGCTAGCACTGCCTATTTTTTAAAGTTGTCTTGTCATACAAGTGGTTGCCGACTTTCATGTGCTCTAAACTGTTCATTTTTTTGTAAGCTAGTTCACACTACACAAGGTAACCAGTATTTTGCAAAATAAACCTTTGGTGATTTACATAAAAACTACTCCCTCGGTAAAGAATCATAAGACGTTTTGCAAAATATTGGTTACCTTGTGTAGTGGAAGCATTGTCCCTTCTTTTTGAAGGAAACATAATGGAAAAGACAGTACTGGAAAAAATATTTAATAGGTGAAATATACAAGAAAAAAGGACAAAAATAAGAATGACATGGTTTTCAGGTTCATTAGTTCATATGATCACAACTGAAACAAGTGTGCCTAATGTTGAACTAAAGTTGCTCTACAAGCAAAGCTTCCAGTACAGCCAGTTAGCTTTCTTTTCCTCCCTTGATGTTTTCAGATTTGATGCATTACTTACATTAACAATCAAATGAGCATGTCAACTGCTTAGGAAACATTTGCACCAATATTTAGGCTCTCTAGACTATTTTAGTTTGTTGCATATGAAAGTACTGTAGTTATTTCTTTTGTCAACATGTGTATATCTATTTTTTCAATATGAACTAACTTGTTCTTTTGGTTTGACTTAAATTAAAGGCACATCATTTGATCTGTCTGACAAGGAACTCTTCTGCATTGAGGAACAGGATGTGTTTAATAGCATATACTCTCTTGTGCGTGACTTCACTTGCTTGCCCCCAGGGCTTAAGTTCAATCTTGTTGAGGCTTTGCGCTCCAACCTCAGTGTTCTTCTGCCCAACATTGACTCCCTTTCACGAGCTTCCATGTCATCCCCCTCTGATGGGATCCCTATCACTGACCGCATCGCGTCTCACCGCAATGCCCTCAAGATCTACTCCTTTTTCCTCCTCTCCATTGTCCTCGCTCAGGAATCTTCAGCTGATAGTGGCACTGGGGCAAAGGTAATACTTGTCCAAAGCATATGATTCTTCAGGTTTTATACCTTTTTACATTTAAATAGTTTTTTTCTGCCATTTGGATTTAGGTGACAGCACATGGTCGGAAGAAGAATCCTGTTTATGCTTGGAATTGGGAAGCGCAAAGAGGGCGGATCATGAATCTGGTCGCCAATTCTCTTGAAGTTGACCTTACACTACTTTTTGGTCCAGGCGGCGCTGATGAGCGATACCTATCTTTTGCTTCAAAGTAAATTCTTGAACCTTGGTATAGTGTACTTTTCAGTAATCTTGTTCTTATAGTGACTTTGCTTTCTTGTGCATAGGTGTACTTATGTTCTCTTTGAGAATCAAAATGTGTTAAAAGATGAGGAAACAAGAAATGGTCTATGCCGGATAATTGGTGCAATAGCTACAAGGCATCAAAAGATTTCTCAAACCAGTGCATCCGTCTTGCATTTGATCCATAAATATGATTTCACTGTCGCTCATCTTGCTGAAGCAGTTGCTGCTGCTGAGAAAAAGTTTGGTGATGGAAGCTTGGCAATTTCCCTGATCAGGGAAATAGGTCGCACTGACCCGAAAGACTACGTGAGAGATGGTGCTGGTGCTGACAATGTTGGGAGATTCTTAGTAGAACTTGCAGATCGTTTGCCAAAACTTATGTCTACCAATCTTGGTGTTCTAATACCACATTTTGGTGGGGAATCATACAAGATTAGGAATTCTCTTGTTGGGGTCTTGGGCAAGTTGGCTGCAAAGGCTTTCAAAGACGTTGATGGAAATAACAGTGCTCATTCCATAAGGCTCCGAAGTAAGCAGGCTATGCTAGAAATTTTGATCGAGCGTTGTAGGGATGTGTCAGCATACACGAGGAGTCGTGTCCTTCAGGTCTGGGCAGAGTTGTGTGAAGAAAATGCTATTTCAATTGGCCTGTGGAATGAAGTGGCATCAGTTGCTTCAGGGAGGTTGGAGGATAAAAGTGCAATCGTCAGGAAATCAGCACTACAACTTCTCATCACAATGCTGCAACACAACCCTTTTGGGCCTCAACTAAGGGCCACTACCTTTGAGGCAACTTTAGAGAAGTACAAGGAGAAATTGGAAGAAAAGGAATCTCAATCTCCTGCGGAAGGTGAACTTGTGAATGACCATCCATTGGGTGAAGTGACCGTGGGGCAAGACGAGAGTGTCAGTGATAGTTGCCTACTTTCTAGTCAAGACCAGACAGATCAAGATCCTATGTTTGTAGATATAACAAACTTAGAACAGATCAGAGCTTTGGTTGCATCCCTTGAGGCTGGTCTGCGATTCACGACATGTATAACGTCGTTAATGCCAATTCTTATCCAGTTATTGGCTTCATCTTCAGCCACAGATGTCGAGAACACTATTCTTCTGCTAATGAGATGCAGACAGTTTCAGGTTGAAGGTTCAGAAGCAGCACTCCGGAAAATGTTACCTCTGGTAATGTCCCGGAACTAGCTAGTTTGTGAACTCATGTTTTGTTTGCATTTTCCTCACTCATTTTAGCTTTTTTTGTAGGTATTTTCTCAGGACAAGTCAATATATGAAGCAGTGGAGAGCGCATTCATTGCCATATACACAAAAAGGATCCCAACAGAAACAGCCAAAAGTTTGATAAACCTCAACATCGATTGTAGCATTGGTGACCTTGCTGCCCTGGAGAGCTTAGTTAGTTCATTGGTACTGAAAGGAGAGATTTCATCCAACACGGTGCGCTCTTCTTTCCCCTTAATGTTTGCTGATACTTGTAGCAACAGCAATGCTATGCACTCTTTCATATAGGATTCAATGTGTACCGAATACTGATTAGATGTGTTGCTGCTTAGATTATTCTATTCTTGTCTGCTATTGCATTGTACTGTGGAAGTCCAAGATAGGGTTATTAACTTGCATTTAGGTGAGAGAGCTAATTTTAGAACATCCAGCAATTGTGAATTTAAGATGCATGCTGAAAATTTTGCTCCCAGCTCATCAATACCTCAATGTGAGAATTTCCTTTGAAGATTCTAATGATACGTTTTATTGATTTCTTGTGCTATTAAGGTGTACTTTGACAACTGTATCGCACCAATGTTTTCCTAGGCCTATTTAAGCATAGCCATTTTGTTGAATGCCATTGTACTATTTTAGTGATGCATCATATCTTATTTTGCTCATGAGGAGCATACTTGCTAAGTCCCACAACCTCTTGCAGATGTCAGCTTTGTGGGATTATTTTTGCTTCAACATCAACGGTGTAAGGCCAGTGCAATGCCGTGGAGCTTTATCAATTCTTTGCATGGCAGCAAAGTCATCTCCTAGCATTCTGGGTACTCACTTGCAAGATATTGTTGACATTGGGTTTGGGCGCTTGGCTAAGGAAGAGCCTCTGCTTGCTAGAACTGCATGCCTTGCCCTGCAAAGATTATCAGAAGAAGACAAGATCAAATTACTAAGTACCAGTACCAGAGTATTTGCTGCACTGCAAAGCTTGGTAACTAGCTTCTCGCTTCCGGAGAAAATATGGTATGGCGCAACAGATAAAGCTATAAGTGCCATATATACCTTACACCCTGCACCTGAAATCTTTGCTGCTGAGATTGCAAAGAAATCCCTCAGTTCTGTATTCAGTGCCTTCGGAATGGATGGCATGTCTAATGGAGTGGAACTTGAAACTCAGAATAGTTCCACAATTACGGAGTTATCAGCCATGAAGTTGGGTAGATTTCTTTTTGTCATTAGTCATATAGCACTCAACCATTTGGTTTACATTGAGACTTCCGTTAAGAAAATCCACAAACAGAAACAGAAGAATGAAAAATCACAGTCCACCAATGAGGATAGTCAGGTAGATGGTTCCAAGAATTCGGAGGTAATTCTTGTCTGTTACATCCATTTGAACTTTTCAACTTTGGCTTGTCATTGTTTCATGTGACTTGAACTTGTTATTCTTTATGTGATGCTGGCAGGCACAAGACATAAATGCTGAACTGGGACTTGGTGCAACGAGAGATATTGCAATCGAGTTCTTTGCTGAAAAAGCTGAAAGGGAGATTGTTTCCTATTCTTGTGAAAAGAACCTTCTTGGACATTGCGGACCATTTCTATCAAAACTCTGCAGGAATCTGACTTTGCTGCAAAAGGTTTGTATTCTATTGTATTGCCCTTCGTACATCTTTGAAATGTTTGGTTTCCATTGCTCTCTGCGGTTTTGTCATGACTGAATATTATTTTTTGGGTGTAGTTCCCGGAGTTACATGCTTCTGCAATGCTTGCTCTTTGCAGACTAATGATTATTGATGCAGAATTCTGGTATGCAAACAACATCCACCTGATTGTGTTTGTTTAATACTATGGGTAGCATCCTGTTTTATCTACAAATTTGTGACGACACTGAATCTCATTATATGCTCAACTTGCAGCGAGGCAAATCTCCAGATCCTATTTACTGTTGTGGAAAACGCATCCTCTGAAATCGTCCGATCTAACTGCACTATAGCCCTTGGTGATTTAGCAGTTCGCTTTCCAAACCTCTTAGAACCTTGGACAGAACACATATATGCCCGATTGAGCGATTCATCGGCATCTGTGAGGAAGAATGCTGTGCTGGTCATTTCTCATCTCATATTGAATGACATGATGAAGGTCTCTCTCCCCCCTGCCAATCTCTCTTTCTGCTCTCTCTCTCTCTCTCTACCACCACTGAAACACGTTCGCAAATCCTATACAGGTTAAAGGTTATATCAACGAAATGGCGGTGAGGGTAGAAGATGAAGATGAGAGGATCTCAAGCCTTGCAAAACTCTTCTTCCATGAGTTGTCAAAGAAAGGTACATGTATAAAATGTGTCAGTCCATTTGATTTAATTTAATACTGCAGTTAGACTTTAGCTAATATGGTTACCTCCTTTTTTCCTTTGGCAACTGTGCAGGGAGCAATCCAATTTATAATCTTCTTCCAGATATTCTGAGTAGACTGTGCAATCAACACCTCAAGGAAGAAACGTTTCGCAACATCATGCAATTCTTAATTGGTTCTATTAAAAAGGTCTAACATGCCGCTTCTTTTTCTGCCATCAGTGCACTTTGGTTTTTATTTCTTGATAAGTATATTAATTTCTAACTATTATTTCAGGATAAACAAATGGAAGCTCTTGTCGATAAGCTTTGCAATAGGTTTGCTGGTGTAAATGGTATTACATTCTTACTTCTCCAATCAGATTATACTGAATATTTATGTTGTTCGTGTGTGATTCCATTAATTGCTAATCAACTGTTGACCACTCGACATCTGTTTAAGAAACCATGAGATACATAAACTTTGATGAAAGGAAATTAAGAATTACGAATAAAATGAGAGCACCGACCAAAGATTTAATGCTGTGAATCAGCAGGTTGTGTTACGTGTTGTCTTGTAAGTTTCTCCGCAGAAGTTAGCAGTATGGAAATTTAGCAAGGCAGCTGACTTCTTTGACTCTCATTTCAGTCTTCTGTTCTCCCTGAAACAGCCGTGATTTACTACATGCATTATTTTGGATCTTTTCATGAATTGTATAACTTTGTGCTCACCACTTTCTCAGATGTATGATTCTTTCTTTGCTTGTATTTTCAGATGTTAGGCAGTGGGAGTATATCTCTTACTGCCTCTCTCAGCTAACCTTCACTGAGAAAGGTTTGAAGAAACTCATCGATAATTTCAAGATTTTTGAGCATGCATTATGTGAAGATTCTGTGCTGAACCACTTTAGAAGCGTGATAGCAAAGGTTGGTTGCATAGCCTCAATGGCTGCATACGCTTAATGTTTTGTTGAAACCAGAAGTCTGAGTTTGTGAATTCTATGCTTTCATTGATCTATGTCAATTTGTCCAAACAGTGTAAGAAGTTTGCGAAGCCAGATCTCAAAGCTTGCATTGAGGAATTTGAGGAGAAAGTTAGCAAAGTTCATGAGGAAAAGAAAGAACAAGAAGCCACGGCAAGAAATGCGGAGGCACATAAGCAGAAAATTGATTCTCTTGATAAAATCCTACTCGCTAAGGAAGCTGGACAGAATGACAGAAACTCTGCTGAGGGTGAGTTAACTTTTTTCTTTCTTTCTGAATATCTTTATGTTCTTTGCCATTTAAGTTACTATCCATGCGAGTACTTCATGTATGCTTACTTCATTACAACCCAAAGTGGTGTTTATGATGTATGCGCTAGAGTAGATAATGTTCAATAGAGAGCTCACTTATTTATGCGTGTTCCGTGAACAGAGGAAACCAGTGAGGTTATCGATCCTTCAGTGGATGGCAATGTTGAAGACAAGGAGACAGAGGAAACTAGTGAGGTTACCGATCCGTCAGTGGATAGCAATGTTGAAAATAAGGGGGCAGAGGAAGGTACTGGGGACATTGACCCTTCAGTGGATAGCAATGCTGAAAATAAGGAGACAGAGGAAGCTACTGAGGTTACTGATCCTTCATTGGGAAGCAATGCTGAAAATGAGACAGAGGAAGGCACTGAGGTTACTGGTCCTTCAGTGGATAGCAGTGCTGAAAATGAGGAGACAGATGAAGCTACTGAGGATATTGATCCTTCAGCGGATAGGGCTGCTGAAAATAAGGAGAACAGGACAAAAGGCAGCGGCAACATTTGTTCCGGAAAAAGTCAGACATCATCCACTGTTACGGAATCAGAAGATGATAGCACAGAGGTTCAATCATCCAAAACTGTCCGCAGTCGCAAAGGTAAGCCATAATTCCAGCGCAGATTACTGAAGAACACGTCATAGATCCAGTTGCTCAAGGGACTTGTTCCGTCTATCTGTACAGGTTCGACGCGATCGACTGTAAAGAAGATCAGAGAACCTATCTTGGAAGACTCTGCAGACGTTGCTCCTCCAGTCAGGCGTTCCACCCGCTCAAGTAGAAGGTGCGCTTCACTAGCCGTCCTGGTCACTAATCTTTTTTATTTTGCGTCACACACCGTGTTTAAAAGCTCTAAAAGCTCTTGCTTATCCATGATTTTCTAATTTGGGATACCCTCGCTGACAAATTGGCAGACAATGAAGCTGAAGGAATATGGAGCAAGTGGCGACTCCCTGTCGCTGTATGACGATCTCGGCTTGAGATCATGGGGTTCTGAAACCATCAATGCTCCGCCGTCCTGACGCCTGTGTGTACCGTAGTGTTTATTGGCCTGCTCTGTGCTGGTATATCTGTGCCGGCTCCAGACTGCTGTGTTAACTACCGCTTGTATTCCTTCCAACAAGGACCATTTGTATCTCTGTAGTAACACTTTGGCTCTAGTCACCTGTAATCCCTTAAGTTGATATTTATTTCGTTCGATCCCGCTGATTGTACAATTCTATACTCTACACACGCATACCATTTCTGTGTTTCTCTATGCACACAGGTTCACCAGTCAAATCATCATAGTAATAATCGAAGAAAATGACCGCGCAACTTTTCCAACCGACGAGCAAGCGATATCTATCCCGTTCACCGCGAGCCAGGAGGTCTGGACCAGGAACTATTTTCCCTGACAGTCACTACACGTTATCGTGTCATATGGGACCAACAGGATAGAGGGGCGAGCAAGCAACGGAGAAAGTTAATAGTAACAGCCACTGGTGCTAGATAGGCCTCAATAATGCAGGAGGAAAGCAGCAGCGAGTCGCCACCTCGACCCTCGTCCCCGTGAGGAGGACGAGCAGCAGCAGCGACGGTTCCTGCGCGCCACACCACGGGAGTGCAAAGGCGACATCGTTCTCGCATCTCGCTTATCCGCTGCCGGTGAGTGCCGTCCTGCCGGGGCCGCTCCCAGCCACGTTTTCTCCTCGCAGCGTACTTTGATCGCGAGATGGAGATGAAAAATTCAGCCGGCGACGCCGATGTCTCGGGCAGCTGGCCGCGCGCTCCTCCTCGCGATCCCCGGGCATGCTCCAGCCACCGGATTTGCGTGGCGGGTGGTTCCTGTGACCTCGCGCGTGTCGCGACCGGCGACTCGGTGTTGTTGACGGCTCTAGTGGTGTGCAATCACGCAAGCATGCCATTTTTTTTTTCTAAGTCATAAACTGTCAAAATAATATACAAAGAACATAAGAAGTAAAAGAAATATTCAGATCCGTAGACAACCCTGGCAACAATTACAAGCACTAAAGTGAGCTGAATGTGCGTCGCCGTTATCGTCCCCCTCTCAATGAAGCCGGGCAAACATGCCATTTGCTTCAGCACCACCACCGTTTCTTGACCTTCTTGCGGCCAAAACGTGAAACCGTGCAAGCTTACGTAGAAGAAATACGAGCGACGTGCCTTGGCCGGGCGGCGGGCGTTCAGCCTTCCCCTCGCGGTCTGCACGGCCGTCTGGCGAGCCGTGCAGTTCACCATGTACCTTGCCGTGCTGCATGGGGCCAGCTGGCTTGGCTTCGCCTGGCAAGTTAAGGTCCTAGCTAAGCTAGGCCACGAACCGTGTGTTGGCAAGCTAAGGTCCTAGCTAAGCTAGGCCACGAACCGTGTGTTGGCAAGCTAAGGTCCTAGCTAAGCTAGGCCACGAACCGCGTGTTTTTCCCGTGTACGCGTGGGGTACCGTGTTGTCAACGCACACACGAGGCCCACGCACGCACCGGCGGCCGTGCTGCGCAAGCGCGACGGTTGATCGTCGGATCGGATCGCCGCTCCGGCGCCGTGTCCACATGATGTTTTCTCTGGCTCAGCTGCCGTCTCCGCGATGAGTGGAGCGCGCGAGCCCGCGGCGTACGTTGCGACCACACGATGCCGGCCGTGGTCTCCAAATCAGATGTTCACGTCCGAGTCCTGCCACCCGCACACGCCTCTGGAGCCTGGACCTCCAAAGTAATTTGTGTGGTGCGTGAATTCAGCAGTCGCTGCCTCCGAAGTAATCGGAGATTCCACTAAAAAAAAAGTAATCCGACGACGGCTCGCCACCGCGTGGCCTTCGTTTCAATCTACGTCCGGCGGACGGCGTCGCCGTGCGCCGCGGGTCGATCACGGTGGTTCGCGTCCGTGCGGTATGGCTCCCCTATCCCACAAGGATCGTAGCCCGTTCCGCTGCGCGCGCGGATAAGACTAGTCACAATAAGGAGTAACTTAGAGTAGTAACATGCATCACTTCATTTATTAGGTTGTAAACTCATTTTTTTATCTGTGTAATGTAACTTGCTATGTTATCACATGCTTTTTTTATTAATTACATATTACATCATCTATTTTGTCTGGATAAGTGTGATGTTATCGTCTGTATTACTCCTACTATGGATAGTCTAAGTTCGCGCACGCAAAGCCGCCCGAACGGCCAATGCATGGCGTCGACGTGTCAAGGCGTCGAGCCCCGCCAGACGCGGGCTAATCTAATCATTGCCTTGGGACTAGTGCCCGTAGACGGGGTGGATAGGGACGTCCTCTGTCTTGTTCGACGATAGCATCTCTACTCCTAATGTCTCAGTTGGTAGGTCGCGTTCCGGGTTTCATTTTCGTCCCACCTTACCCGGTCTTTTTTGGTACTTCTTTGGTACTTGCTCCCACCTCCCGCTCAGCCGAGACGGTTTATTTTCGTACTCCCTCCCACCTTCCAGGTAGTTCCCTCCACGCAAAAAAAATCGAACCAACCAATCTCTACTCCTAATGAAGCAGTTGGTAACCTCGTACGGTTTATTTTCGTCCCACCTACCATGATTTTATTTGGTACCTGCTCCCACCTCCCAATTTTGTCGGTTTTTTTCGTCTGTTTTTTATTCACCCCCTCCCACTGGCCGGACAAACCCAACGTTTATTTGGTAACACAATGAACTCACATATGGTGATTGATTTCTTCTTTGGTAACCCAACTAACGGATGGTAATCAATCTTCAAATATCAAAACCAAACATACAAGGCAACAATTAATTCATTTTTTTCTGACCGGTTATTTTTCGTCTCCCCTCCCACATACCTTTTCGCTTCACCGCTCACATTAACTCATCGGATTAGTTACCATATAAAAGAATTAATCACAATCAATCAAGCATTGATGGGATATTTCCTTACATTGATGTGATTTTCATTTCTTATCATGAATCATACACGTCAAAAAAGGTACAGTGTGCGAGTACCGTGGGCACATGCCCTACAAATCCGAAAATGCCTATAAAAATCAAATCTAAATCAATCAAGCATTGCTGGTATATTTTACTTGTTTTGATGGGATTTTTGTACACGGTACCATTAACTCGATCCTCCCACCGCTGCCCTCCTCACGAGCCTGGATGGCCGATCCTCTCGACGTCTACCCTCATGTGTCCTCGCGCCGCCATCATCTTCTTCTCTCCGATCTCCTTGACTAGGAGGACTCCTCTGTGCCCCAGGCCCTGGCCGACACCGGCGACTCCTCGGTACTCCACCCGCGCCATCACATCCGACGCAGGCGAAACTCTAGCTGATGCCACGGGATCCACATCCTACGCTTGTCGGCCATCTTCCACTCCGGCTGCTGCGTGGTGCCGCCACTGCGGGAGGCAACCTAGCAGGGGCAGACGTAGCCGTCCTCGTGCAGCCCGACCCATGCGTCTAGCTCGGCGGCGAAGGAGCCTTGGCCTCTGAAAGGCAGCATCCACTCCCCATGGCGCCTCCACTTGCAGCTCCTGGTGTCGACGGAGTACGTGCCGCAGACCGCCCTGCTCCACGAGGACACGAATATGGTGCGCCCGTCCGGGTGCAGCGCGTAGGAGAAGATCATCTCGTCCTTGGTGAAGGGCGTCGGCATGCTTTTCCAGGACCAGTAGGTGGGCAGCAGGTCGTCGTCTTCTGTCGTCGGTGGCTTCGCCATCGCCTCGAAGGACACATACCACTCCATGAAGTGGAAGGCGAACCCGTACAGCGCGTCGCCGGCGCTGGAGGTCAGGAAGGTGTTGGAGCCACAAAGCAGTGCGTCTCGAACGGGAGGGCCGACGGGCAGTCCGGTGGTGTCAGTGTCGTAGAAGAGGGTTCCGGCGTGTATGTTGCTCGTGGCGATGATGTTGCTGCCCAGGGCTGCGAACTACATGGCATGGCCACGCTCAGGTGACACTAGCCGGAGGATAGGGGGGCGCTGAGGTCGGGACTGTCGGCATCGTTCTTGCGGATGGTGAAGCCCTTGTGCCAGTCGTCTAGAACCAGATAGAGGCTCTTCTCCTTGTTGCCGCTGCGGTCGCGGTAGTAGTTGGGCTCATCCTCCTCGCCCTGCCTTCTTTGCTTAGACATCCCGCCCCCGACTGACTGAATTCTGAAGTATATACCAGAAAAACACGTACGCAGACGAAAACACTCGAATAGATTGGACGTAGCTGGCTAACCACGGTTGATGTAGTATCGATCTACTAGAAGCAACACGGATACGCGCAAGAAATTGATACACACGGGCATGCCTCGTGCCCGCTGATCTTTCTATTGGTCTCTGGGTGTACTGTTTATAGGGGTGCAGGGTAATACGTATATATAGCTATAGCTAGGACTTGCAACATAACCGATTCGGGACGGAACTACTGATCCTACTTGGTGATGGATTCCTGCACAAGCCGGACATGAGACGTGCTTTTTTTCTTGAGGGAAACGCCGCCAGCGCGGAACCCTAGGGGCAGGGCGCTAGGATCCCCAAAGCAGGGCGGGCAGCGAGGAGCGGCGCAAGGAGGCCGTGTCGGTCGTTCCCGCCACCAGCGCTAAACTCCAGGTATTTACGTTCCGTGTCCTCCCCGCACTCTACGCTGATACATCAGCGAGGAGCTGACGGTGGAAATGCTACTCCTCCCCGAACTCTATGATGCTTGATTCGATCTCGTGGAATGGAGCCATGACGGTGGGCAAGACTACTGAGTTTGCTCCTAACGCCGGCTTGGGCGATGGGTGGGACGAATGCGAGCAGCGGCCAACGGCGGACATGGACTCAAGCCAGCACAGGTCCATGGCGATAGAGGAGAGACACCACCCACCACCCATCGATGCAGTGAGGAGTGTGGTGTTCTACAGTATGGTAATTGGTAAAAGTTTTTGGTCCTATAATATCAGAGGGAGAGAGAGAGAGAGAGCATATTACATAAAAATAACGCCGAGAATTTAGATGCATTGTTTGTCACGGAGCTGTGACTGGCCAATTTACATGAAATTAATTCCCTTAGTTGTGGTGGCAAATATAATACACCTAATCCATATTGTTATGCACTAGTGTGTGTGTGGGAGATAGATGGATTATGGTCTCACACCCAATAAGATGGATATGTGCGTGTGTTAGAGAGAGAGAGAGGGGGAGAGGGGGAGAGACAGTGAAGAAGAGGGACGAAAAGAGTGTGTGTGTGAGAATTTGATGGTAAAAAAGGTCACCAATGTCATTTGATATGTATGAGAATATTAAATGTAATATTAACACGATTAATATTAAACTCTTAAAATTACGAAAATGTTACCCGTTGCAACGCACGGGCGTTCTTCTAGTACTCTATAAATTTGGGATGGGATTAAACAAGTTTAGTTTTGCGTTTTCGAAAGGGAAGACCGGCCAAATCGTGGAGTAAGCAGCCGTGTTGTTTACGCAGTGCCTTCTTACTAGAGCGTGCGTCATGTGTGTAAAAGCATCTTCAATAGTTTGTCTATATGAATGTCTATACTTGTTTTCCATAACGTGACCCAAAAACGGGCGTTTAATAGCTTGTCTATATGGTCGTCTAAATATACACATCCTTTATATCGACCTCGACAATGCCACGCCTGGACAATATGAAGGCGTTGTCTAAATTTAGTTGCAGTCATGATTTCTTCCTCTCCCCAGCGACGACCCACCTATCATGGTCCCTGTATATAGACATTCTGATGCAAAACTAGACGTGTATATGAGAAAATATTTTTAGACCATTGTCTATATAAATATATAGACATTCAAATATATACATGCTATTAAGATTCTCTAACATCGACTAGGGCTGGGTGCGAATGAATCAACGCGGTGAAACAATGCATGGCTTAAAGTAACATGGGTACAGTCACTCGTTTACTGGCTCGCCGCAGTTGGTAAGCTGAACCAAACGCCACAAACAAACAAGACGAGGCACTCAAAAGTCGTACGAATAGATAAAAGCAAGCTGCATCTCTACTTCAAATGAAGCAGTTGGTAGTCTCGCTTTCAGGTTTTTTTTCGTCCCACCACTTTCGTCCGTTTTTTTTCGTAGGTTAACCGTCATAGATTTTTGTTGTCGCCTCCCCCACTTCATCGGTTTATTTTCACTTCACCCTCTCACACAATGAAAAAAACTGAACGGATCAGAACTTTCCATACTGATGCAAATTATTTAGTAATGTCTTTATGTAAAAGAATCAATCACAATTAATCTTCATAACATTTGTTTCTTTTCGAATCACGTCCATAACTTTCCTTCCTTGTTTGGGCAGAAATTGTTTGGTAGCAGAGATTAGGAAGCTTCCTATGAGTGTAGTAATAAGAAGTATTCTTTTTCTTGATGATTCGTTTCCATGCATGATGATAGTAAATTAGGCCAACATTCACCACTATTTATCAACGTCATCAATCGTATCCATTCCTACCAGTTTTAAGGGAATCTGCTTGCTATGTCTTTTTTAAGGGGAACCGCTCGCTAAGTCGTCGTCGCATGTTATTTTCACAAGCAATTTCCCTAAAAAAAAGGCGTGGGTATTGGTAGTTGAACGCCCGCTAGGTTTTCCGCCTGTCCCATCCTCGCGCTGTGCCGCCGCCACCCGCCGAATTTCCAGTCACCCGAGCCCGTTAACTTCGCCAGCCATCGGGTCGACTGCCCCCGTCCCAAACCCCCATCCCCGAGCACTAGCTATCGCCGCGTTGCCGCCCCAAACTCCACGCCACCGGGAACGAATCAAGCGCCGTCCTGACACCGCCGTCGCCGGCCCAGCACCTCCAGCCTTGCATGGACAGCTTCAATGTGCAGTCTCCCTTGCTGTCTCACCTTCTGCCAGCGCATGCAGCGGCGGGGTTGGACGCGTGCGTGCTTGCTAGCTTGCTCTCCGTGCGTACGTACTTGCTCTGCGTGCGTCGCACCGGCCAATGCGCATGATGCGTGTGTGCCTACTTTTCTGTATGTGTATGCCAGCGTGATGCGTGTGTGCGTTGCTGTGTGTGTATGATATAGATGGCCCGAGTGTGTGCATGCTGTGCTCTGCTCTCTGCTGATCTATGTGTTGGTGCTCCTGCTATATGTTCATGCCATACAAATGAAATTTCTGTTAATCTTCTGACATGTTGAGTTGGTTCTCTCTGTCTTCTGAGGAGGTGAATGCAAAGCAATCTATTAAGCCAGGCACTATTGCTGAGCTAAATTGACAAAAAAATATTGGTAGCCATAGTTGTAGTTTAAGTAGTAGCGAGTTGTCTGATATGTATGAAGAGCCCGTTGCAACTGAGCCTGTTGCTAAATTGACAAAAAAGGTCGCCAGTGTCACTTGATATGTATGAGAATATTAAATGTATTATTAACATGATTAATATTGAACTCTTAAAGTTAATGTGGCCCCGTTGCAACGCACGGGCGTTCTTCTAATTTGAGTAAGGACGCACCATGTGGAGTCCATCCGTAGATACCATCCATTATTTTCCAACGACCTAGGCTAGCTAGCTCCTGCGGCGAGTCGCCGATTTTTATGTGTTTCTTAAAAATATATTCCGTGGGAGATACTTCGACGGTTTAATATAGTACTACCTCTATCCTGATTTACTAGTCCCCTCGTATTTAGGGTCAAACTTCGATCATGATTTTAACTAATAAAATGTAAATTATACATAATAAGAATAGTATCATCGAAAACTATGTTCGAATACGAATCCAAATGATATAATTTTTCATGACATGCAATAACATTTTATATTTTGTTAGTTAAATATATGATCAAAATTTGACATAAAGTACAAAGGGGCCAACAAATCAGGACGGAGGTAGTATAAGCGAGGAGACCATGGTGGAAGCTGCATCGGTGAGCGCCACCCGTACTTAACCACCCGGAATTGATTCCAGGTGGTCGTGTCGGGCTCGAGATGTCTGATAAGAAGGGTGAAAAGATCTCAAGTAAAATACTCTGGTGCAAATTTCACGTGCCATATTTGCTGGTGCATCATATGCTTGTAGCACCAGCAAAATTGACATCGATTTTCCTTTGGCATGCGTGTGCACGACACCGCTTGGATGTAAACATAGCCAAAATGACGACGGATTCTGAAATAATCTTGGGGCATGTTAATCGAAAATACCTAGGTGAACATGGTTTCACATGCATCCACATGAATACTAAAAAATAATACTAGAACATTTTTAAAAGTCCATTCAGGATTAAAAAAAAAATCAAAGTAGAAACCACCGGCTCTATGTTCTGCCCAGGGGTGAACCATTAGCTCTGCGGTGTGGTGGCAAACTGTTTTAAACTTTACCGAAATGAGAACGGGTTGCCTCCACGTCCAGAACCTGTCAACGTGAACTTTTTACTGGGTGGTACGCATGCATGCCAAAGCGCTATGTAAAACAATGGCTTACAGTAACATGGGTACAGTCACTCGGTTAGAGCATCACTGGCTCGCACGTCAGTTCAAAAGCAGAAAACAAACACACAAACAAGCAGACGAGGCACTCAAAAGTCAGTTCGAATCGACAAAACAAGTTGCATTTCAGTAAGGACGCACCATGTGGAATCCATCCACAGTTACCGTCCATTATTTCCCAAGGACTTCCGCTAGCTTCTGCGCCGAGTCGCCGACTCTTCTGTTTCTTGACTTTTCGTCGGAGATTCTTCGGTTGTTCAATAAGAGGGGGAGCAATGGTGAAAGAAGCATCGGTGAGCGCCACATGCACTCCCTTTTATATTTCTTTACAGGGAATACGTAATTAATCACCTGGAATTGATCCCACGTAGCCATGTCAGAGCTGATATCTCTCTGCCAGGGGCGGAGCCAGGATTCGGGCATGAGGGGGGCGAGAAAAATAATAATGGCTTAAGGGACACAATATAACTATTTAGCCTCAAAAGCAGCATTATGGATGCACAGCAATATATATTTGATAACCCATTTGATAATACTAACAAGATACAATTTTGTTGGTTTAATATTAGCTTTAGCATGTATGTACGGATTTATATTTTTGGTAGCATGATATTTGAGCTGAAAGTACGCCTTCTTATAAAAATAAATCTACTTTAGCTGTATCCCTCCTCTTCGTATATACTCCAATCATTGAAACCTTAAACAAAGAGTGAAATTAGCTTTCGAAATTGCAAAAAAAAAAATAGCTTTTGAAATTGTAATGTTCCACATATAATTTGCAGATCAAACCACTAATTCACCAAGAATTTAAATTTGTCATGTGTGTTAGATCTGGCAAATCCACCGGCAGTTCGTTGTTGTACTACTACTTTGGTGACATACCTTGAAATTGATGTAGTATGATGCGATGCCAACATCAGTTGATGAAGCAGCCGAAGATTCAATCACCGGAGTAGAAGCTTGGAATGCCCTGTGCTCCTGCGGTGCCGAAAGAAGCAGCGAAGGCCGAGAGGCGATGGCGCATGGGCGCACGAAGCCACCAACAAAACCAAGAGGGAAACTGACTACTAGATCGACGGCTGTAACTGTGCCTATTTTCACGATGCGGCTAGTACAATTTAGCGATTATCTGTGTTGGGCCTTTGGGCTGCAATATTGGTCCATTAGCTTCAAACGGGAGTACAATAATGAGGAGTACGTCGCTACTATATACCGTAGTACAAATACTTGACGAACATTCAAG
>NC_041382.1:86239127-86255249 GCF_002162155.2 Triticum dicoccoides
TCTGACCCCTGCTCGCACCCCACTGTCTCCGCCCCTGCTCTTTGCCATGAAGGATGAGTTGTTGTGCTATGCGTGGTCGACCGTGTCCATGTGTTTCGTAGGGGGAGGCTTCTAGCAGTAAGTGCATGAATCGTTTCACGTGCAAAAGCACATTGCGCCCTACGACATGTACATCATCTATGATAGGAATGTGAAGTCGTTATCGTAACATGGTACGTCATCCAGATCTCCGTCACCAAGTTTTGTGGCGCGGTTGATATGCTGAAGGCAAGGTGGCCATTGCGCCCGGCAGAGGAGGAGATCGTAAGAGTTTTTCTTCTTCTTGCTCAACTTGTTGATTGATTCATTTCATATTGCTCTCCACACTGTGTATTCCTCACGCGCTGTCGTGATGTATCACAAGATAGATGGACGACCATTTATGCACATAGACTGTTGGATGAAGCTGTAGGGACAGCATATGTGGGACGACATGATTCGTCCATGAAAAACTTGTTGAACATCCGGTTAATCTCGTTGAATTTAAACTATTGTTGTACTACACTTATTTGCATGCTATGTATGAATGATTTCTGCTATTTTACACCATGAGATCGTAAAGCAAGCAAGGGGCGAAAGTTAACAGTAACAGCCACTGGTGGTGGTGGTAGACCATCGTCCCTCCCCATGAGGACGGGAGTGCGAGCAGCAGCAGCGACGGTTCCCGCGCGCCACACCACGGGAGTGCAAAGCCAACGTCGTTCTCGCAGTCTCGCTTGTCCGCTACTTGCGAATCTGCGGCCGCTCCCAGCCACGTTTGCTCCTCGAAGCGTACTTTGATCGCGAGATGGAGATGAAAATTCAGCCGGCGAGCGACGCCGACGGCAGCTGGCCGCGCGCTCCTCCTCGCGTTCCCCGGGCCTGCTCCGGCCACCGGATTTGCGTGGCGGGTGGGTTCCTGTGACCTCGTCCATGTCGGGCTCGTTGTTGACGGCTCGGTTCACGCAGGCTCAGTCTCCGGAACGCGAGCGACAATGTGACATGTACATGTCAGCATGCCGTTTGCTCTGCAGTTTCTTTATCCTTCTTGCAGCCAGCCGTGCGATTACCTATACTTCAATCAGCCGTGTACGTATGCGTGCGCTGCGGCAAGAATTTTGGCGTGCCAATCCGCGGTTCTGGCTTGGCTCTTCCGTCTACGCGTGGGGTACCGTGTTGTGTTGTCAACGCACACACGAGGCCCACGCACGCACTGACTGCACTGCCGTCTTGCGCAAGCGCGACGGTTGATCATTGGATCGGATCGCCCTTCATTAGCCGCGCCGCGGCATGCCGGCTGTGGTCTCCAAATCAGACGTTCGCGTCCCGTTAGGCACACTTGCGCACGCCTCCGGACCCTGCCCTAGTGGCGGGTCCAGAAATTTGCAACCAGGTATTCATGTGTATTTATTTTGCCAATATCATTGTTATTTTTTGAAAATTGTCACTGTTTTGTTAAAATCAACATTGTTTTGTAAAAATCATGGGTATTCACATAAAGACTCAAGAATACGCCTAGCGCCGCCCCTGCCCTGCCCAACGACGAGTGGCCACTCACGCATGCACCAATCCAGCCGCCGCCACGGCGCCGCTCCTCGCTTGCTCTACATCCGGCGGACGGCGTCGCCGTGCGCCCCGGGTGGATCGTGGTGGTTTTGCGTCCGTGCGGTCCATAACCCGGATAAGTTCGCTTACGTAAGGCGCCTACAACGGCCAATGCATGCATGGAGCCAACGTGCCGTGTCGAGTCCGGGCAGACGCGCGCGGGCCGATCTGATGATCACCGTCTCGGGAATGGTGCCCGTTGACGGAGCGGGGATAGGGACGTCCGCTGTCTTCTTCAAAGATATGATAGTCTGGGATGGGATTAAACAAGTTTAATTTCGAAAGGGAAAGGCCGACAAGATCGCCGGCTAAATAAGCAGCTGGTGTTTGTTTACTACGTGGTGCGCTCTTACTGGCGCGTTCGTCATGCGTGTGTAACGCCAAAAGCACGGCGACGAGGGTTCGGTGCGAACCGCGAATGAATGAATCGACGCTCCAGCCAACGAGAGACCAAATTAAGGAAAGTGCTACTCCCAGTGCGTACAGGTTACTAAGATGCACGGTAAATAGCAGTAAACAAAAGTTGATACAATACATGGAATGTTCTTTCCCGGCACAATAAGATGCACGGTAAAATGGAATGTTCTTTCCCGTCAAGACACGAAGGAGAAACCACCGGCTCTATGTTCTGGCCAGGGGAAAACCATTGGCTCTCTTGTGTGGTGGCGGCGACCTGTTTTAAACTTTACCGAAATGAAAACTGGTCGCGTCCACGTCCAGAGCCTGTCAACGTGAACTTTTTATCGGGAGGTTCGCATGCAGGCCAAAGCGCTAGGTGAAACAATGGCTTAAAATAACATGGGTACAGTCACTTGGTCAGTGTCTCACTGGTTCGCACGTCAGTTCAAAAGCAGAAAACAACCACAAACAAGCACTGAGAGCAACTCCAAAGGATCGACCCGCGAATAAAAGTGGAGGCCCAACGCGCCGACCCAAACCCAAATAACGTCTGCGTCGCGTCGGCCCCGACGCATTTGCGCCTCAAATGCGTCGGCGCGGACACCGAACGGACGCTTCTCGCGCCTTCTCGCTGTCCGCCGCGTCCCCACATGGCGGCCGTCCAACTATCCGTTGTCCACGCGGTCAGCTTAATTTATAACGACGGGCCCACGCGTCAGCGACGGCGCCCGTCCTTTTTTAAGCCGACCGTGTGGCGGAGCCGTCCTCATCTAAACTCGCCGTCCCCATCTGCCCACCCTTGCTCCCTCGTCGCCGGCAAACCCTAGCCACCGCAACCACAGCGTCGATGGGCCTCTTCTCCGGCGCCAGCGGCAGCAAGGCCAAGGGCAAGTCCCCCGCCACCCCTTTCCCCTCCGAGTTTCTCCCACCCCCGCCGGTGCCTCGCCGACAGAGGCAGCGCGTCAGCGTGCCAGTGTACTAGGCGGAGTGGCACCGGCAGAACCGCCAGCCGCTGCCGTATCCCGACGTGACGCTGCCGCACGACTGGCATCTGGATCCAGATAGGATCCCAGTGCCGGCGGCGTCGCGGTCGGCTCGTGCTCACGCGGAGGAGGTGCGACGCCAGCGGGCGCTGCTGACGGCGGAGCAGCGCCGCGACTCCACCTACGCAACCGACTTGCCCAACTGGGCGAGGTGGTTCGCCTTCGAGCACGAGGACGCGAGGCGCCAGGGCGTGCGCGAGGTCGACCGGAGGCCAACGCCGCTGGTCGTCCGCGAGGAGGACCAGGCGGCGGAGGACGCCTACCAGGCGGCCCTTGCAGCCGTCTACCGTGAGAGCGAAGAGGACGAACGGCGCAGAGCGGAAGCGGCGGATGTTGGAAATATGCCCTAGAGGCAATAATAAAATGGTTATTATTATATTTCTTTTTTTATGATAATTGCCTATTGTTCATGCTATAATTATGTTATCCGGAAATCATAATACATGTGTGAATACATAGACCATAACACGTCCTTAGTGAGCCTCTAGTTGACTAGCCCGTTGATCAAAAGATAGTCATGGTTTCCTGATTATGGACATTGGATGTCATTGATAACGGAATCACATCATTAGAAGAATGATGTGATGGACAAGACCCAATCCTAAGCATAGCTCAAAGATCGTGTAGTTCGTCTGTTGTAGCTTTTCCAAATGTCAAGTATCATTTCCTTAGACCATGAGATTGTGCAACTCCCGAATACCGTAGGAGTGCCTTGGGTGTGCCAAACGTCACAACGTAACTGGGTGACTATAAAGGTACACTACACGTATCTCCGAAAGTGTCTGTTGGGTTGGCACGAATCGAGACTGGGATTTGTCACTCCGTATGACGGAGAGGTATCTCTGGACCCACTCGGTAATGCATCATCATAATGAGCTCAATGTGACCAAGTGGTTGATCACGAAATCATGCATTATGGTACGAGTAAAGTGACTTGCCGGTAACGAGATTGAACGAGGTATTGGGATACCGACGATCGAGTCTCGAGCAAGTAACGTACCGATTGACAAAGGGAATTGTATACGGATTGATTAAATCCTCGACATCGTGGTTCATCCGATGAGATCATCGTGGAGCATGTGGGAGCCAACATGGGTATCCAGATCCCGCTATTGGTTATTGACCGGAGAGGCATCTCAGTCATGTCTGCATGTCTCCCGAACCCGTAGGGTCTACACACTTAAGGTTCGATGACGCTAGGGTTGTAGAGATATTAGTATGCAGTAACCCAAAAGTTGTTCGGAGTCCCGGATGAGATCCCGGACGTCACGAGGAGTTCCGGAATGGTTCGGAGGTAAAGATTTATATATAGGAAGTCCAGTTTCGGCCATCGGGAAGGTTTCGGGGTTCGCCGGTATTGTACCGGGACCACTGAAAGGGTTCCGGGGGTCCACCGGGTGGGGCCACCTATCCCGGAGGGCCCCATGGGCTGAAGTGGGAGGGGAATCAGCCCCTAGTCGGCTGGTGCGCCCCCCCTTGGGCCTCCCCTGCGCCTAGGGTTGGGAAACCCTAGGGGTGAGGACGCCCCCCACTTGGCTTGGGGGGGGGGGAGCCACCCCTTGGCCGCCGCCCCCCTTAGGGATTGCATCTCCTAGGGTCGGCGCCCCCCAAGGCCCCTATATAAAGAGGGGGGGGAGGGCAGCCGCATGCTTGCTCTTGGCGCCTCCCTCTCCCTCCGTAACACCTCTCCTCCCCGCTTGCGCTTGGCGAAGCCCTGCCGGGATCCTGCTGCATCCACCACCACGCCGTCGTGCTGCTGGATCTTCATCAACCTCTCCTTTCCCCTTGCTGGATCAAGTTGGAGGAGACTGTCGGGTTTTGTAGTAATTTCAAAAAAATTCCTACGCTCACGCAAGATCATGGTGATGCATAGCAACGAGAGGGGAGAGTACGATCTACGTACCCTTGTAGACCGACAACGGAAGCATTTAGTTGATGTAGTCGTACGTCTCCACGGCCCGACCGATCAAGCACCGAAACTACGGCACCTCCGAGTTCTAGCACACGTTCAGCTCGATGACGATCCCTAGACTCCGATCCAGCAAAGTGTCGAGGAAGGGTTCCGTTAGTACGACGGCGTGGTGACGATCTTGAGGTACTACTGCGGTCAATAACCAATAGCGGAACCTGGATGCTCATATTGGCTCCTACATATTCTACGAAGATCTTTTATCGGTCAGACCGCATAACAACATACGTTGTTCCCTTTGTCATCGGTATGTTACTTGCCTGAGATTCGATCGTCGGTATCCCATACCTAGTTCAATCTCGTTATCGGCAAGTCTCTTTACTCGTTCTGTAATACATCATCCCACAACTAACTCATTAGTTGCAATGCTTGCAAGGCTTAAGTGATGTGCATTACCGAGAGGGCCCAGAGATACCTCTCCGACAATCGGAGTGACAAATCCTAATCTCGAAATACGCCAACCCAACATGTACCTTTGGAGACACCTGTAGAGCTCCTTTATAATCACTCAGTTATGTTGTGACGTTTGGTAGCACACAAAGTGTTCCTTTGACAAACGGGAGTTGCATAATCTCATAGTCATAGGAACATGTATAAGTCATGAAGAAAGCAATAGCAACATACTAAACGATCGGGTGCTAAGCTAATGGAATGGGTCATGTCAATCAGATCATTCAACTAATGATGTGATCCTGTTAATCAAATGACAACTCTTTGTCCATGGTTAGAAAACATAACCATCTTTGATTAACAAGCTAGTCTAGTAGAGGCATACTAGAGACACTCTGTTTGTCTATGTATTCACACATGTATTATGTTTCCGGTTAATACAATTCTAACATGAATAATAAACTTTTATCATGATATAAGGAAATAAATAATAACTTTATTATTGCCTCTAGGGCATATTTCCTTCAGTCTCCCACTTGCACTAGAGTCAATAATCTAGATTACACAGTAATGATTCTAACACCCATGGAGCCTTGGTGCTGATCATGTTTTGCTCGTGGAAGAGGCTTAGTCAACGGGTCTGCAACATTCAGATCCGCATGTATCTTGCAAATCTCTATGTCTCCCACCTGGACTAGATCCCGGATGGAATTGAAGCGTCTCTTGATGTGCTTGGTTCTCTTGTGAAATCTGGATTCCTTTGCCAAGGCAATTGCACCAGTATTGTAACAAAAGATTTTCATTGGACCCGATGCACTAGGTACGACACCTAGATCGGATATGAACTCCTTCATCCAGACTCCTTCATTTGCTGCTTCCGAAGCAGCTATGTATTCCGCTTCACACATAGATCCCGCCACGACGCTTTGTTTAGAACTGCACCAACTGACAGCTCCACCGTTTAATGTAAACATGTATCCGGTTTGTGATTTAGAATCGTCCGGATCAGTGTCAAAGCTTGCATCAATGTAACCGTTTACGATGAGCTCTTTGTCACCTCCATATACAAGAAACATATCCTTAGTCCTTTTCAGGTACTTCAGGATGTTCTTGACCGCTGTCCAGTGATCCACTCCTGGATTACTTTGGTACCTCCCCGCTAGACTTATAGCAAGGCACACATCAGGTCTGGTACACAACATTGCATACATGATAGAGCCTATGGCTGAAGCATAGGGAACTTCTTTCATCTTCTCTCTATCTTCTGCAGTGGTCGGGCATTGAGTCTGACTCAACTTCACACCTTGTAACACAGGCAAGAACCCTTTCTTTGCTTGATCCATTTTGAACTTCTTCAAAATCTTGTCAAGGTATGTGCTTTGTGAAAGTCCAATTAAACGTCTTGATCTATCTCTATAGATCTTTATGCCTAATATGTAAGCAGCTTCACCGAGGTATTTCATTGAAAAACTCTTATTCAAGTATTCCTTTATGCTATCTAGAAATTCTATATCATTTCCAATTAGTAATATGTCATCCACATATAATATCAGAAATGCTACAGAGTTCCCACTCACTTTCTTGTAAATACATGCTTCTCCAAAAGTCTGTATAAAACCAAATGCTTTAATCACACTATCAAAGCGTTTATTCCAACTCCGAGAGGCTTGCACCAGTCCATAAATGGATCGCTGGAGCTTGCACACTTTGTTAGCTCCCTTTGGATCGACAAAACCTTCCGGTTGCATCATATAGAACTCTTCTTCCAGAAATCCATTCAGGAATGTAGTTTTGACATCCATCTGCCAAATTTCATAATCATAAAATGCGGCAATTGCTAACATGATTCGGACAGACTTAAGCATCGCTACGGGTGAGAAGGTCTCATCGTAGTCAATCCCTTGAACTTGCCGAAACCCTTTTGCGACAAGTCGAGCTTTGTAGACAGTAATATTACCGTCGGCGTCAGTCTTCTTCTTGAAGATCCATTTATTCTCAATTTCTTGCCGATCATTGGGCAAGTCAACCAAAGTCCACACTTTGTTCTCATACATGAATCCCATCTCAGATTTCATGGCTTCAAGCCATTTTGCGGAATCTGGGCTCACCATCGCTTCTTCATAGTTCGTAGGTTCATCATGATCTAGTAGCATGACTTCCAGAACAGGATTACCTTACCACTCTGGTGCGGATCTTACTCTGGTTGATCTACGAGGTTCAGTAGTATCTTGTTCTGAAGTTTCATGATCATTATCATTAGCTTCCTCACTAATTGGTGTAGGTGTCACAGAAACAGTTTTCTGTGATGCACTACTTTCCAATAAGGGAGCAGGTACAGTTACCTCGTCAAGTTCTACTTTCCTCCCACTCACTTCTTTCGAGAGAAACTCCTTCTCTAGAAAGTTTCCGAACTTAGCAACAAAAGTCTTGCCTTCGGATCTGTGATAGAAGGTGTATCCAATAGTCTCTTTTGGATATCCTATGAAGACACATTTCTCCGATTTGGGTTCGAGCTTATCAGGTTGAAGCTTTTTCACATAAGCATCGCAGCCCCAAACTTTCAGAAACGACAACTTTGGTTTCTTGCCAAACCATAGTTCATAAGGCGTCGTCTCAACGGATTTTGATGGTGCCCTATTTAACGTGAATGCGGCCGTCTCCAAAGCATAACCCCAAAATGATAGCGGTAAATCAGTAAGAGACATCATAGATCGCACCATATTTAGTAAAGTACGATTACGACGTTCGGACACACCATTACGCTGTGGTGTTCCGGGTGGCGTGAGTTGCGAAACTATTCCGCATTGTTTCAAATGTACACCAAACTCGTAACTCAAATATTCTCCTCCACGATCAGATCGTAGAAACTTTATTTTCTTGTTATGATGATTTTCAACTTCACTCTGAAATTCTTTGAACTTTTCAAATGTCTCAGACTTATGTTTCATTAAGTAGATATACCCATATCTGCTTAAGTCATCTGTGAAGGTGAGAAAATAACGATATCCGCCACGAGCCTCAATATTCATCAGACCACATACATCTGTATGTATGATTTCCAACAAATCTGTTGCTCTCTTCATAGTACCGGAGAACGGTGTTTTAGTCATCTTGCCCATGAGGCACGGTTCGCAAGTACCAAGTGATTCATAATCAAGTGGTTCCAAAAGTCCATCAGTATGGAGTTTTTTCATGCGCTTTACACCGATATGACCTAAACGGCAGTGCCACAAATAAGTTGCACTATCATTATCAACTCTGCATCTTTTGGTTTCAACATTATGAATATGTGTGTTACTACTATCGAGATTTAATAAGAATAGACCACTCTTCAAGGGTGCATGACCATAAAAGATATTACTCATATAAATAGAACAACCATTATTCTCTAATTTAAATGAATAACCGTCTCGCATCAAACAAGATCCAGATATAATGTTCATGCTTAACGCTGGCACCAAATAACAATTATTTAGGTCTAATATTAATCCCGAAGGTAGATGTAGAGGTAGCGTGCCGACTGCGATCACATCGACTTTGGAACCGTTTCCCACGCGCATCGTCACCTCGTCCTTAGCCAATCTTCGCTTAATCCGTAGTCCCTGTTTCGAGTTGCAAATATTAGCAACAGAACCAGTATCAAATACCCAGGTACTACTGCGAGCATTAGTAAGGTAAACATCAATAACATGTATATCACATATACCTTTGTTCACCTTGCCATCCTTCTTATCCGCCAAATACTTGGGGCAGTTCCGCTTCCAGTGACCAGTCTGCTTGCAGTAGAAGCACTCAGTTTCAGGCTTAGGTCCAGACTTGGGTTTCTTCTCTTGAGCAGCAATTTGCTTGCTGTTCTTCTTGAAGTTCCCCTTCTTCTTCCCTTTGCCCTTTTTCTTGAAACTAGTGGTCTTGTTGACCATCAACACTTGATGCTCCTTTTTGATTTCTACCTCCGCAGCTTTCAGCATTGCGAAGAGCTTGGGAATAGTCTTATTCATCCCTTGCATATTATAGTTCATCAGAAAGCTCTTGTAGCTTGGTGGCAGTGATTGGAGAATTCTGTTAATGACGCAATCATCTCGAAGATTAACTCCCATTTGAATCAAGTGATTATTATACCCAGACATTTTGAGTATATGCTCACTGACAGAACTGTTCTCCTCCATCTTGCAGCTATAGAACTTATTGGAGACTTCATATCTCTTAATCCGGGCATTTGCTTGAAATATTAACTTCAACTCCTGGAACATCTCATATGCTCCATGACGTTCAAGACGTCGTTGAAATCCCGGTTCTAAGCCGTAAAGCATGGCACACTGAACTATCGAGTAGTCATCAGCTTTGCTCTGTCAGACGTTCACAACATCTGGTGTTGCTCTAGCAGCAGGCCTGACACCCAGCGGTGCTTCCAGGACGTAATTCTTCTGTGCAGCAATGAAGATAATCCTCAAGTTACGGACCCAGTCCGTGTAATTGCTACCATCATCTTTCAACTTTGCTTTCTCAAGGAACGCATTAAAATTCAATGGAACAACAACACGGGCCATTTATCTACAATCATACATAAACAAGCAAGATACTATTAGGTACTAAGTTCATGATAAATTTAGGTTCAATTAATCATATTACTTAAAGAACTCCCACTTAGATAGATATCCCTCTAATCCTCTAAGTGATTACGTGATCCAAATCAACTAAACCATGTCCGATCATCACGTGAGATGGAGTAGTTTCATTGGTGAACATCACTATGTTGATCATATCTACTATATGATTCACGCTCGACCTTTCGGTCTTCGTGTTCCGAGGCCATATCTGTATATGCTTGGCTCGTCAAGTATAACCTGAGTATTCCGCGTGTGCAACTGTTTTGCACCCGTTGTATTTGAACGTAGAGCCTATCACACCCGATCATCACGTGGTGTGTCAGCACGAAGAAATTTCGCAACGGTGCATACTCAGGGAGAACACTTCTTGATAATTTAGTGAGAGATCATCTTATAATGCTACCGTCAATCAAAGCAAGATAAGATGCATAAAAGATAAACATCACATGCAATCAATATAAGTGATATGATATGGCCATCATCATCTTGTGCTTGTGATCTCCATCTCCGAAGCACCGTCATGATCACCATCGTCACCGGCGCGACACCTTGATCTCCATCGTAGCATCATTGTCGTCTCGCCAATCTTATGCTTCCACGACTATCGCTACCCTTTAGTGATAAAGTAAAGCATTACAGCGCGATTGCATTGCATATAATAAAGCGACAACCATATGGCTCCTGCCGGTTGCCGATAACTCGGTTACAAAACATGATCATCTCATACAATAAAATTTAGCATCATTTCTTGACCATATCACATCACAACATGCCCTGCAAAAACAAGTTAGACGTCCTCTACTTTGTTGTTGCATGTTTTACGTGACTGCTACGGGCTTAAGCAAGAACCAATCTTACCTACGCATCAAAAACCACAACGATAGTTTGTCAAGTTGGTGCTATTTTAACCTTCGCAAGGACCGGGCGTAGCCACACTCAGTTCAACTAAAGTTGGAGAAACTGTCACCCGCAAGCCACCTATGTGCAAAGCACGTCGGGAGAACCGGTCTCGCATAAGCGTACGCGTAATGTCGGTCGGGCCGCTTCGTCCAACAATACCGCCGAACCAAACTATGACATGCTGGTAAGCAATATGACTTATATCGCCCACAACTCACTTGTGTTCTACTCGTGCATATAACATCAACATATAAAACCTAGGCTCGGATGCCACTGTCGGGTTCCGTAGTAATTTCAAAAAATTTCCTACGCTCACGCAAGATCATGGTGATGCATATCAACGAGAGGGGAGAGTATGATCTACGTACCCTTGTAGATCGACAACGGAAGCGTTTAGTTGATGTAGTCGTACGTCTCCACGGCCCGACCGATCAAGCACTGAAACTACGGCACCTCCGAGTTCTAGCACACGTTCAGCTCGATGACGATCCCCGGACTCCGATCCTGCAAAGTGTCGGGGAAGAGTTCCGTCAGTACGACGGCGTGGTGACGATCTTGATGTACTACTGCAGCAGGGCTTCGCCTAAGCACCGCTACAATATTATCGAGGACTATGGTGGAAGGGGGCGCCGCACACGGCTAAGAATATGATCACGTGGATCAACTTGTGTTGTTCGGGGGTGCCCCTGCCTCCGTATATAAAGGCTCAAGGGGGGGTGCGGCCGGCCTAGGAGAGGCGCGCCAGGAGGAGTCCTACTCCCTCTGGAGTAGGATTCCCCCCCCCCGCCAATTCCTAGTTGGAATAGGATTCACGGAGCAGGGAAAAGAGAGAGGGGGGCTGGCCCCCTCTCCTTGTCCTATTCGGACCAAGGGAGGGGAGGGGCGCGCGGCCCATCTAGGGCTGCCCCTTCTCTTTTCCACTAAGGCCCACTTAGGCCCATATAGCTCCCGGGGGGTTCCGGTAACCTCCCGGTACTCCGGAAAAATCCCGATTTCACCCGGAACACTTCCGATATCCAAACATAGGCTTCCAATATATCAATCTTTATGTCTCGACCATTTCGAGACTCCTCGTCATGTCCGTGATCACATCCGGGACTCCGAACAACCTTCGGTATATCAAAATGTATAAACTCATAATATAACTGTCATCGTAACCTTAAGCGTGCGGACCCTACGGTTCGAGAACAATGTAGACATGACCGAGACACGTCTCCCGTCAATAACCAATAGCGGAACCTGGATGCTCATATTGGCTCCTACATATTCTACGAAGATCTTTTATCGGTCAGACCGCATAACAACATACGTTGTTCCCTTTGTCATCGGTATGTTACTTGCCCGAGATTCGATCGTCGGTATCCCATACCTAGTTCAATCTCGTTACCGGCAAGTCTCTTTACTCGTTCTGTAGTACATCATCCCGCAACTAACTCATTAGTTGCAATGCTTGCAAGGCTTAAGTGATGTGCATTACCGAGAGGGCCCAGAGATACCTCTCCGACAATCGGAGTGACAAATCCTAATCTCGAAATACGCCAACCCAACATGTACCTTTGGAGACACCTGTAGAGCTCCTTTATAATCACCCAGTTACGTTGTGACGTTTGGTAGCACACAAAGTGTTCCTCTGGCAAACGGGAGTTGCATAATCTCATAGTCATAGGAACATGTATAAGTCATGAAGAAAGCAATAGCAACATACTAAACGATCGGGTGCTAAGCTAATGGAATGGGTCATGTCAATTAGATCATTCAACTAATGATGTGATCCTGTTAATCAAATGACAACTCTTTGTCCATGGTTAGGAAACATAACCATCTTTGATTAACAAGCTAGTCTAGTAGAGGCATACTAGCGACACTCTGTTTGTCTATGTATTCACACATGTATTATGTTTCCGGTTAATACAATTCTAACATGAATAATAAACTTTTATCATGATATAAGGAAATAAATAATAACTTTATTATTGCTTCTAGGGCATATTTCTTCAGAGACGTCTTCCCAACCGTACATGTGTTGAACGCGGAGGTGCCGTCCGTTCGGCATTAGGTCATCGGTGATTTGGATCACGTCGAGTATGACTCCATCAACCCCGTTCTCTTGAACGCTTCGCGCGCGATCTACAAGGGTATGTAGATGCACTCCTCTCTCCCTCGTTGCGACTCCATAGATTGATCTTGGTGATGCATAGAAAATTTTAAAATTCTGCTACGTTACCCAACAGCGGAGGCGGCGGAGGTGGAAGAGGAGGCCCGCTACGAGGCGGCAATGGCGCAGGCCCTTGCCCTCTCCGCGGCGGGTGACATCGTGCTGCCGCCGGTGGCCCCGCCGTCCCCCATCAAGCCGGAGCCGCAGCCGTCGCCGGAGCCCGAGCCCTAGCCCATCGCGCACTATTCCTGGAATAGAGGGGTGCGCGAGTGGGTGTCCGCACTACCGGTCTGGCTGGGGGCGACGCTGGCACAAGAACAGGCCTACCTCGAGATGTGGCGCCAGCGCCGGCTGGCAAAGGAGCGCCGGCGAGGCGAGTACGAGAAGATGCTCGAGCGCGACCTCGAGGAGGAGGCGCACGAGGCCAGGAGGAGGCGCGCCATGCCGCGGCTGCACAGACGGCCGCACAGCCCCCCACTCCGGCACTGCGTGCGCCGGCACAGCCCGACATGGCAGCGCTCTGGAACACGTTGTTCGCCTGGGCCAGGCCGGCGCCGACGCTCATCGACCTCACGGACTCCGAGGACGACGACAACGACACCTAGGACAGCGTGCCACCTCGTAGTTTAGGCTGTTTAATATTTTTTAAATGCAAATGTGGACGCGTGAACTCTCGCCGGCCTTCGTGGTCGGCTTTAATGTTTAATTAATGTAGTTTCTCTTTTTTTAAATATGCATGCGTTCATTTTTTTTGGCACCGTCTAAATGGGTCGCAGGCCAGCGTTGAGCGCAGGTGCCGACCCAAATGCGGAAACGGACATCCGTGCTCGTCTGATCGATCTAAACGGACAAAAAACAGATGAAATCGACGTCCGTTTAGATCGGCCCGTTGGAGTTGCTCTGAAGCACCATGTGGAATCCATCCACATAGGCACAAATGCCGTGCATTATTTTCCAACGACATACGCTAGCTCCTGCGCCGAGTCGCCGATTCTTATGTGTTTCTTATAAAAATATAATACTCCGTGGGTGATTCTTCGGTAGTTCAATAAGCAAGGACACCGTGGTGGAAGTTGTACCTCGGTGAGCGCTACAACCTTAATGAACCACCCGGAATCGATTGCAGATGATCGTGTCAGACTCGAGATGCTAGTCTGATAAGAAGGGCGGAAAGATCTCAAGTGAGATGATAGATACCCTGCTAACATTCGGCATTGTCAATAGTTGACCAAATCAAAAGTAACAAAACTTGACAATTTTTAAGAGAGTAACAAGAAAAGTCGATAGCCAACCAATCACTAGCCAACATTTGGCATTTGCCAAATATTGGCATGCCAACTTTTGACATCAAACCAATTATGCTTTAAGATTAACGTCGATTTTCCTTCGGCATGCATGTGTACAAATATCTAAGCCGAAATGATGGCGGAATCAGAAATAAATTAAGGGGCAGGTTAACCGTCGAAAATACCAACGTAAACATGCTTTCACAAGCATCCATGTGAAGAGCCAATTTGAGAAAAAAAAACACTAGAATGTATACTACCATTGGCTATGTGGTGTGGTGGCGGCTGTTTTAACCCTTACGGAAATGAAAACAGGTCGTGTCTACATCCGGATCCGACAAAGGTGAAATAATAACATTTGCTTAATAAAAGGTTAAAAGCATGGGTACAGTCACTCGGGTCAAAACTCACTGGCTCGCACGTCAGTTGGTAATTGCACGGAAACAAACAAAGGAACGAACGCCGGCACTCGAAGCCAGTGCGATCTGACAAAAGCAAGTTGCATTTGATTATGGACGCTCCATGGAATCAATCCACCGTCCCACCATGATTTTGCAACGACCTACGACTAGCTCCTGCACCGAGTCGCCGGTTCTTCCGTTTCTATTTTCCTCTTCGTGGAAGAGATTCCCCGACCGTTCAATTGCCCGACGACGGGCACCCGTGGTGAAAAGAAGCGTCGGTGAGCGTGTCACAGGTAATTAGGCTGGTTGTAATTGTGGTATCATAGATAGTATCATACATGCCAACTAAACAAATTTGATAAGGTGACATAGAATTAAATGAAGAAAAAAAGGTTGAGTATCAAAAAGGGAAGGCTCTATTTTGTCGGCAGGGAAAAACCTTTGGCAGGAAAAACCTTTGGCCTTGTGGTTTCAGCCGATAGACTTCAACCATGCAAAAAAAACGGGAGCGTATTTACCGTAGCTACGCGCCTACGCCGCAGCTAGTTCAACCTTCAAACCATGCAATGCGTGTGCTGCGGCGCAACATTCAGTAGTAGTACTTGGATAAGCTAAGTTCCAAGCTGGCTACGGACTGCGTTTTTTCCGTGCACGCGCGCTTGCGTGTTGTCAACGCACACACGAGGCCCACGCACAGCACCGGCTGTCGTCTTGCGCAAGCACGGCGGTTGATCATTGGGTTGGGTTGGATTGGATCGGATCGCTGTCCCGGCGCCGTGTCCACATGATTTCCTTCTCCGGTTCGGCTGCCGTCCCCGCGATTAGCGCAGCGCGCGAGCCCGTGCCGTCGCGGCCACACGATGCCGTTGGGCCCTCGCTTCTCCTCCATGCGGCGCGGGCGCGCCGTCGCCCCGGGTCGTGGCGGTCGCGCCCGTGCGGTGCGGTGATGTGCGGCGGCGCTCGCTCCCACCGTGCGCGCGCGTGGATAAGGCTAGTCATAGTGGGAGTAACTTAGCAAGTAATATAGTACACTTTAAGAATTTTTTACTTATGTGATTTGTAGTTAATAAGAAGTGGTAACATAATATGTTACTGTAACATAACGCTTTTCTAGACAAGATGAGTCTATAAGTTAACTAATGAAGTCTTTTATGACACTACTACTATATTACTTTACACTATGAATATAGTAACTTAGACTAATGTCATATGTATGACACTAGTATAAGTTACTCTTCACTATGACCAGCCTAAGGCGGAGCGCGCAAGCCGACCCGAACAGCCAATGCATGGCGCTGACGTTGTAGACGCGTCTCGAGACCTACGCGTACAAACGGTAAATCGCA
>NC_041382.1:86257569-86260123 GCF_002162155.2 Triticum dicoccoides
AAATTAAGATAGAACATAATGCCTTACAATAAGAGAGTACAAACTAATAATGCAAGTACATCTGAATTAAACGGTACAACTGGAATACAGCTTAAAAACTACATGAAGGCATCATCGTCATCCTCCGTCGATGCAGAACTCTTGCCCTTCGAGGATGCAGAACTCTTACCCTTGGACGATGAAGAACTCTTGCCCTTCGAGGATGCAATACTCTTGCCCTTGGACGATGCAGAACTCTTGCCTTTTGACGATGCAGAACCCGGAAGCGGCGGCATGAAGATATCATCTTCGTCCTCGCTCTCCTCAGTCCATAAAAATGGATGGTTTTCTACAGTCCTTCTAAAAGTTTCACTCTTCGGCTCCACAACCTTCTTCCACCTTGCATCCAACCTAAGAAGTTCTTTACGTACCTCCTCATAGGTCCTTTCAGGCCACCCAGACCTACGTAATTGGTGAGCCAAGTCATTCATTATGGTGTCACTACCGGTGAGATCGTCCCATGGAACTATCCTATTATCCATCCTGAAATTGGTAGCTAGCCTCAGAAGAGTGCTACTCATCCCAGGGTGAAAACTACGATCGAAAGGATAATGGGACATCTCGACTACACTACACTCGAATGCTTATCCACCTCCGTCTGAAGGGGGTTTTATAGGTAAAGAGGTGAAAATGGCGGGAAAGAACGACTGCGGTATGGAGGGAAAGGGTTGGCGGGAACATATGGCGGGAAACGGGTGGCAGGAAGATATGGCGGGAAGGGGTTGGCGGGAAACGGGTGGCGGAACATATGGAGGGAAAGCGTTTGCGGGAAAATATTGAGGGGAAAGCGTTGCTTGAAAATATTCTTTTCAATGTCTAAGACGGGCAATGGTTGCACAGTATTCATCAGCCAAAATTTTAAAAAAAATTCATTTTGGCCTAACATAAGCAAAAGAGTGGAGCGGGATAGTATGGCGGGAGATATAGGCGGGAAAAATTGTTCCTGACTGGTGCATTTTTATTTCAGCATACATAGATGTTCAAATTGAAAAGTCTGATACACACATATGTAGATACAATGGGTCGCGCACGTGCATAGATGAATCACCCTACTTTACGACGACCACCTGGCCTTTCCTTACGACCGGAAGGCGACATGCGATTAGGTGGCCGAGGCACACGAAGACCGCGGCCATACTCCAATTCGGCTTCATGTGTCTGCGAGTCCTGCGTAGGTGGTGGAGTCATGAATCCTTGTTGCGAACCTGAAGCGTAATTGTAGGCGTATGGTTGTGACTCCGGGAGATAAAAGATGGGCCAATAACGTTCCCTCCGAAGAACTCTGTAACTAATGATGTAACCGTGTCGCCAAGATCATGTGATGCTCCCCGGAGGCCTGTGTTGACGTCATGATCATGTGATGCTCCCCGGAGGCCTGTGTTGACGCCGTGTTGGGTGTTCTCATCGCCCCAATTAACATCAGGTGTGTCCTGCACATAGAAACATTTTAAACAAACTGTTAGAGGATAATATATGATATCATTGTAAATGCATTAAAATGTAAACATGACTACCTGAGCATATCCCTCTCCTATACTGTCTGGCCATTGTACGTGGTGTTGGTTTAAATCTGCTACACGAGTCTCCTCGGGCATGGGGATCCCTCGCGTGGAGAGATACGGCTGAGATCCCTCACCTTGGGTGTATGCATCATATCCTGTGTACGCATATGGGTTAGGGGAAAGAAACTGCTCGGGCATCGAATCCAAGCCCGTGCCATGGTCCTGAGATGTCTTCCCCTGACGAAGCTGCATCGAAGAAGAGCGATGCAGCGGCAGAGATGGGTCATATCGTGGCAATGTCGTTCTAGTACTCAGACCCTCCCCCCATTGCTCATGGCTCGTACGCGCCTCGCTCGGTCTGGACGACGGTGCCGCACTCGGTCTGGCTGACCTCGCTACCGGCATGTATACTCCAGTGGCAACGTCGTCGCCTCTACCGCATCTGAACTTCTTTGCCACGAATTGTTGCAAAAGTTTCTGGAATGTCTTGCGATATGGGCCCTGGGCCGGCATGCTATCCGTAGCCATCTGCCCTACTTCGTTGACATTTTCAAGCTGAACAATATTTGGATGTTATTTAGTTCAAATGATTATGAAATGATGGACCTAAAAAAGTTACAAGTGATTACCAGGTGGTCACGATAGTAAGCTGCATGCAGCTCAACATGTCTCCGCGCCTACTCCTCTTGTGTGAGATGTGTTGGTATAGTAGCTGGCTGACTGGCCAGGCTAGCACGTGTGTTCATGCAGTACCACTGCTTGTACGCTTGATCTGTACTTCCATCGTACGGTCTGCGAAATTAAATAATTACATAAACCGTTGTGATGAAAGCAAAGCATCTTCACGCATCGTATGATCATCGTAAAAAAAATAATGTACATAAAATATACCTAAGTTGACGCACTATATCTGCTAGCGCTTCATTTTCCCACTTGTGTACCCATTCACTGTTCTCTTCCCTCCAATCGTATAAACTCCAACCCCTGCCCATATTTGTTAGCCTGCAAATTAT
>NC_041382.1:86260133-86262138 GCF_002162155.2 Triticum dicoccoides
TAACAAAGTGTGAGTTTAGTAAATTAAAAATGACACTAACTATTTAGGGATGTCACATCTTACTTATGTGTTTCCTCGTCGATACGTCTGGGAAAAGGTGGTGGAATTTCTTGATAAAGACCGAACTGTCTCATTACACGCTCTGGGTTGTAAGGTTCAACACACCACAGGAACAATAAGTTGCAGCGAGTCAGCCAGAATGCACTATCGGTCAACATGCCTGGTGTGAAGTGTCGAGCATCAAAGACCATTTTTAGCTGGTCCTGAGTCCACGGGTTCCATGTGACTTCTGCCTCATCAAGTATCTCAAACTGCTGCTGGTACATAGGGTAACAATTTTTCGCAATATCTGGAGACCAACGTTTCCGTGCCTTTGTCCACCTGGTGGCCATAGTTGCGCTAGCACCCTCGCCAAAGTTGTATGGGTATATGGGTTGTACTATACGAGGTTGTCCTACAGGGAGGTATTCCCAGGACTACAACTGTAGAAACTCATAGGCGACACAAAGTAATGGAGCTTTTTGTGCGAAAGAGGTTTTTTGCGTGGCATCACACAAGCCTCTGTATGTATGAGATAGCATGGCAGAACCGAAGCTGTATTTTGGCTGCTCGGGTAAATGTTCATCTACCATATTCTCTGCAATGTAGATGAGACCAGGGACAACAACGTCCCCATGTGAATTTGGAAATAGATTCCCGAGGAGCCACAACAAATACGCAAACAGATGTCTTTTTCTCGTCTCCTCATTGGCGAAGCTAGATAAATTAAGAAAGTTATCATGAAGCCAGACGAGTGGGATGCCCCGAGGGTTACCAGAACGTTGTGATTCTGGCATTTCCATCCCAAGACGGGCTGCTATATCTAATGCCCAAGATGGAGACACTCGTGGAGAGACTACCGGCTCACCTCTAATTGGTAGAGCAGTGATCATAGAAACATCTTTCAGTGTAGGTGCAAGCTCCCCAAAACGAAAGTGAAAGGTGTGGGTTTCAGGTCTCCACCGGTCAACGAGGGATGTCAAAAGGGATGGGTCCGAACGTACTTGGTCGTCGCATGATGTGAGCCTAGTAAAACCTTGTAGTCCATAAGCGTCAAGGTGAGCAAGGAAATGATTGTGTATTGGCCATGTTTTCTTTATGGTTCGAAGTCTGAAAGGCCGATAATCATGCTTAGTATTTGGTTTCAAAAATAGGTGGCAACGGTGGCCGGCGTCATGGGGCCCCTGCAAAAGCACTGGCACTTCACCCATAACCTACACACAAACATACAAATATAAATTACGAGGAAGACAGAAATACAAATGCAAATCAAAATTAACTTGAAAATACAAAGAGATACGATTTACATTAATTATCTGAAGTTAACATCAGGAGTACAATAATACAAAGAGAATCAATTTAAATTTAATATAAGTACACATAACAAGTAGAAATATAAATAGACATGGCGAGTACATACATATCAACATCATGCGTTGTTGTTGGCTCGATACGGGCAGTCTTTGCGTGAATGTCCAGGACACCTGCAAACGCGGCATCGCCTTGGTTCTCCCATGTGGCTATGGTCCATGTCATTGCGATGACGCCTAGACTGACGTCGTCCCTTTGCGGTTCTCATCAAGTCGGTGTTCGGAACCCATTTCGGCCTATCTGGCCACAACATTTTGTAGTTCATATCAATGCCCCAAGTCCAGAACTCACCGTTCCAAGTGTTGTATAGATTGTACATGTTGAAGTACGGCGATATGTATGGCTCGACGCTGATTTTTTGAACAGCAGCCGCCCGGAGCACATGACTGCAAGGGTAGCCCTCAAGCTTGGGCTTGTTACAAGTGCACTCACAGGAGGTTGAGCCAAGGGTGACAATTTGCTTTTTTGATCCTCTGTGGTGACCCTTAACGTACTTGGCTCGCACATTGACCTCCCACTTATTCCTAAGTGCGTCCACTTTCCTGCAGCCATGACTTTGGGACTTCTTTGCTTTCTCATCCAGATGTCTTTGCAT
>NC_041382.1:86262148-86264548 GCF_002162155.2 Triticum dicoccoides
TTCTCGGACCATGGCTTGTTCAATTCAACTTGTGCTTTGGCGACGGTGACCCTGTCTACAAAGTATGACAGGGTCCGGTTCCAAGTTTCTTCAATTAGGGTTGTGATAGGCAGTGCTCGCACCCCTTTAAGAATACCATTGTACACCTCTGACATGTTGCTGGTCATTATTCCATACCGAGCCCCGGTGTCGTGAGCCTGCGCTCACTTCTCCAAATGAGGGCAATTCTCGGTGATCCACTGGCTCAAACTTATGGCCGTCCTACGACCCCTCCGGTCTTCTCTCTGCGGCAAGGCCGCGCGGTCGATCTCACCATTGATACCTGCCCATATCGCATTCATTTTGGCTTCAGTTTTTTGCATGCACATCCTCTTGAATAACTTGAACCAATCCTTGTTTTTGAATTTGGAGTAAAAGTTTGCTGCCAAATGCCTCATGCACCACCTTCCCTCTAGATCGGGCCAGCCCCACTCTTCTTCTGACGCCTTAATTATTTCAAGAGAGCTTAATAATCCAGTGTTGCGATCAGAAATGATGCAAACACCTTTACGCTCTTTCACGACACCAATCTTCACGTAGCTCAGGAACCACAACCAGCTATCTTTGTTCTCGCTCTCGACCAATGGATATGCAATAGGAAGAAGCTGATTATTTGCATCCGCTGCAATCACCACCAATAGTGTGCCCTTGTACTTTCCAGTGAGAAAGGTACCATTAACAGATAATACCGGGCGACAGTGCCTGAAGGCTTGTATAGTCTGGGCGAATGCCCAGAATAAGCGGTCCAGGATTAGCTCACCCGGGTTCATTGGGTTTGGACGTTCTCTCCGCCAAACTTGAGTCCCCCTATTAGCACTTGCTATTTGATGAAGCATTCTAGGGGCATAAGAATATGCCTCCTCATAGGTACCATACAAGTTCTTGAATATATTTTCCTTCGCACGCCTAGCCTTGCTGTAGCTAACAGGGAATCCAATTAGATCCTCTGCATCTTTTTGCAGAGTCCTAACACTAATGTTGAGATTTCCCTACACAATTGTTTCCATCGTCTGTGCCACAAATTTTGCTGTCACATTGCAGTGATCTGAAAGAGTCCCAATTTGCTCACGGGTATGCTCCACTATTTTTGTGATATGCCATGACTGACATACCCCAGGCTTCAGTCTAGTGAGAACTCTTCCGCGGCAACCTTTCGTGGTGTGGATGCATATGACCTTCAACTCTTTTTTATCAGACTGCTTCACTCTATGCTGGCGGTGGATGCCGATTGCATAGCTACCCATTGCCTGGTAAGCAGACTTCTTATCTCAGAAAACTTGCCCAACCTCCAGGCTTCCCGCTCCTAGGCCAGAAGCAGAGTGAAATTCATTGGTGATGCTCATATCCTGTAAAAACCCAGGTTGCAGTGCCGCCGCGACCGCCCTCTGAGGAGGAACATCTTCTTCTCCGCTTGACTCCGAAGACGCAGAAGAATGATCATCATCATCTAGCGCCTCCGGCAATCCCTCCACGTGTTCGCTCATGTCAACGGTCGCCGACCAATATGCTGTGTCATACACAGGCTGGCCGCCCGTCGGTTCCGATGGGCCGATGCTAGGGGCTGATGTGATGGCCAACTCGACCTCACCACCCCTGCTACTGCATCCGGCAACATCAGTGACTGAAATGAACTCTACATACACCATCGGCTGACCATACATTGAGTTATTGGGATTGCTTGCAAACCTCATATACGACCCCCACGACCGATCACCTGTGACAGGCCGCAAACCCCAACGGGCAACTGTCCCATCATTTCCTCCGTCAACGACGAAGGCCTCCATTGTCATTTTTTTTTCTGCATCACTGGGCCAAACACCGCTCGGATGCACCTTCTAACAGTTGCGTAACCCACATTGACCATGTCTCTCACACTACTGTAGTCGACTCGCAGAAAGACACATCCACCCCGTATGGACCATCACGTAAGACGTTCCCATAGTACACTACTAAATTTTCCATAGTACCTAACCAACATACATGTTTACATTTCAAATAATTAGTGACTGAACATTTAGTAACGATGACAACATTTACATATCTTACGACTAAAATAATAACCGTATTTTCGTTATAAATATTCGGTTTGTTTTTAGAATCATTTGCTTAGACTTTAAGGGGTTGTTTGGTTAACGGGTATTTAAAGATCTAATAAATTTTCCATAGTACCTAACCAAAATACATGTTTACATTTCAAACAATTAGTAACTGAACATTTAGTAGTAGTACGATGACAATATTTACATATCAGACGACTAAAATAATAATCGTATTTTCGTTACAAATATTCATTTTGTTTTTAGAATCATTTGCTTAGACTTTTCGGGGTTGTTTGGTTAACAGGTATTTAGAGATTTTTTT
>NC_041382.1:86264609-86307798 GCF_002162155.2 Triticum dicoccoides
TTTTTTTCTCCAACTCGTCTACGAGCGTCACAAACTAAAACTCTTTTTTTCTCTAACGACTATTAGTAAAAACTATTTTTCTTACAACAGGTTATGACAAAACCCATGGTAATTACTCGCTATCTAAACAACCAGTAAACATAATAGTACGATAATAACATTTTAATATCATATGAGTAATACATTTAGTTTCTTTCGGCTTTATATAGTTTTTTTCACATCATACGATAACAATCATTTATCTACAAATAATAATATTTACAGCAACATGCACATTATTCACAATAGTACATCAATACAAAAAATATTAACAAAATTACAGTGTCATTTTTTACCTTAGCTCCAATATGAATGTGCTTGCGAATGCAATTAAGCGTCAAAATAGTTCCAATAAATATCCGTCGCCAGTACTATATGAACGGAGTCAACCTGTTATCACATTAACATCAATATTACACACGGATTTTTCTTCCTGCTAACAAAATGAAAACACAATTTCTTCAATCACGTCTTCTCCTCCTTGTTTGCTACTAAGATGAATTATTTTACCTAATTACATACATCATTAAGTACATTAGCACCTAACCTGAACATATAAAATTTAAATTATTGCGACATAACAAAGTAGACCTACGGTCTCCTAACTATAGACTTATTAATAAATATACCACATAAAATAACATATCACGTGAAATAACATACCGCATGCAATAAAAAATATTGTAAATGTTGTATCTGTCTCTGAAATTATTTCTAACCTCTACGCACTAACATCGCATAGCTAATGACGAGCTAAAAGACTAACTAATTACCACCCTGCATGCACAAATAAATAAATGTATTGTAAAGCTCATACCTTGATCTTCAACTTCGTACTACACTTTGGCAACGCAAATCCTACTTCTCAAGCTCTAAATGACTTCAAATGACTCCTTCAAGTGCTAAAATTATGCCTAAAACAACAGAGAATACACACTTAGGAACTAATCAAACAGAACAAAAACATCATGCATGTGAACGAAACCAACAAAAATGGATAGATCTTACCTTAATCTAACTTTTCTTCAACTTCATCATCTTCGAAATCAAACTCCAAATCGACCAAAATCACGAGTAAAAGTGGCTACCTAGTTTTCCTTTCTGTCTATGTATGCGCTCAGAGAGAGCTAAGAGGTGGAGGAGGCAACCAGAGATATGCGAGAGAGAGTGTATGCGCACGGAGTCGCGGATGTGCGTTTAAAAAGAAGAGGACCACTGTATTGTCGGCAGAGCAAGCCAGAACTCACCTACCACGGCATCGGATTCCAATATCGCGGTGTCTCATCATACGCAGCAACAACAACGCCTGAGTGCTGTCGCTTCGGCCGGAGAAATAGACGGAAGCGAGAATCACGCACAGCTTTAATCAGTGTCGTTTACGTAGCAATCACTACTACAAAGTTTAGGCGGGAATCCAATCATCGAAACTTGTGGCAGGCAAAACAAGGAGCTGGGAAAAGCAGCGCCCGTGAAAATCTGCGCCATCGGAATCAGCGCCGCACCGGAATCCGCGCCGTCTGCGCCGTTGTCGCGCGTGCAGCTGCAGGGTCGCCGCCTCCTGCAGTGGCGGCGTGGCCCACAGGCGGGGCCCGCGAGCATCACAAGTTGTCGGCCCGCGCCCGACAGCGGCAACAGAGGCCGCCTCGCTAGGTGGCGGCATGGCCCACCAGGCCTGGCCGTTCCGTCCCGGCTCGGCGCACTGTGCTAACACGGTTATTTCCCGCGCGGCCGCCTCCGGCGGTGGCGGCCGGGCCCGCCGCCTCGTCGCGTGGCGGCAGGTGCCACGTGTCGCCTGCCGCGCCTGCCGCCACCTCTGAGGGGTCTTTTTTGTCAATGTTTTTGACATGTGGTCTTTTTTGGCAATTCTGTTGGCCAGAGGGTCCTTTTGGACAAAAAATCTTGGCTCCGTGGTGCCGACCGGTTTATAAAATTACCGAAATAAAAACGGGTTATGTCTACATCCAGAGCCTGTCTTCATGCACTTTTGTTCGAAATGTACGCTAAGGTAAAATAATGGCTAAAATAAAATGGGCACAGTCACTCGGCCCCAACCTCACTGGCTCCCACGTCAGTTGGCGATCACGGAGAAACGAACGAACGGACGCGGGCACTCGATGCCAGTGCGAATTGACAAAAGCAAGTTGCATTTGAGTAAACACGCACCATGATTTTTGCAACGACATCCTGCGCCGAGTCGCTGATTCTTCAGTTTTATCTTTTCCTTCTTTCGCGGGAGATACTTCGGCTGTTCAATCACGCCGCGGTAGAAGACGCGTCGGTGAGCGCCGCACGTGTATGTTGTTATTAACAAAATGGAATTTAATAAAAAAACGGAATCGATCCTAGTTGGTCGTGTCAGAGTTCGAATACCAAAGTCTTCTTGTGTGATGAAAAGGGGGGAAATATCGCCAGTGAAACGACGGATGATTTGTTTGCTGAGCCTGAAACGTGTCTCATCCGGGGAAGGATACACATTCTTCGCGCAATTTCGCTGTAAAAAACTTAATGTGCCGGAAGCTTGTCATTTTTACATCTCAACCGTAGAGCATCTCTAGCCGTTCGATCCCCGGAACATCAAAAAAGCGTCGTCTGGGGCCGAGTCGACGTTAATTTCGACATGAGGGCGGGCGTGTTCTCAGCCGCCGTCCTCAGGTCGCCCCAAATCAGCTAAACATGACACAAAATTCGTCCAAACTCGGCGATTTCATTCAAATTTGTACAAAAAACATGATTTAAAACTAAATAAGAACGACGACGCCGAGCTTTGATCTCCTCGTAGGGCCGGCACTGGCGCTGCACCTGCTCGCGGACGTAGTCCGCCTTCGCCCACTGGAGGGCGGTCTCGTTGTTGGCGGCCATGTCCTCGTGCTCCTTCTTCACTCGGAGCAACCTCGGCTCGGTCTTCACCGGACGAGGCAGAAGGAACGAGGCGAGGGGTGGCCGCCCTCGTTGATGGCGAGGGCGCCGCTGCGGGTGCGGCGCCCAAGGGGCGTCTCGTGCGGCTCCGGCTTGACATGGCGAAGATCCGGCGAGCCGGAGGAAAGAGAGCCCGAGCCCGACGACGAGAAGGTCATCGTCTCCATTCGCCGCGGCGTCCAGGAACTACCACAGCGGGAGAGAAGGATGAGAGCGCCGGGTACTCTAGGCGCGGCGTGTTGCCGGACTCGATGTGGTCGAGGACGGCTTCGAGGGTACGGCCGGGCACGCCCCATCATTCCCGTCGCCCGCCGGAGTTGAGGCGGCCGCGGGGCAGGATGCCGTTTGTGGAGGCGACCTGGTCGGCGTGGCGACGGTAGAAGTACATCGTCCATAGCGTGTGGCTGTTGGCGGCATACCTCGGCTCGTTCCGCTTCTCCTCCGACAACGACAAGCGAATGCGCGCGATCTCGGCGTGCCGTTCTGCACCGGTGGGCACCGGGGGCACCGGGACGCCACCGGCGCTCAGCCTCCACGAGTCCGGCACCCGCATGTCCGGGGGCACCGACTAGTCGACCTCGTAGAGGAGGCGCGCCTCGTCCTCGCGCAGATGGCGTCGGCCGAAGCCATTCGCCGCCGCGGCGTCGGCTGGGTAACGCTCGGCCATTGCTTGTCGGCGGGGAAGAGTGGGGGAGAGGGGCTTCAGTGGCGAGAGGGGGCGTCGATGGCGAGTTGTGGCGAGAGGGGGCGTCGGTGACGAGTTGTGGCATTCACCGGTGAGGAGGTCGGCTTTTATAGCCGAGGGTGGGCGGTGGAGAGGCTGCCCGCCGGGTGCCGCGTGACGGGAGCGGGCGGAATGCGCGTTCCCTGCAGCTTCACTGCGCCGTCCGTGAGGCATCAATGAAAGGCAGACCGGCGCGGCAGCCTTGACATTGATTCCGGCGGGAACCGCAACGATGAGGACGACGAAGGCGGCGAGTCGCTGACTCGGCGGGCCCATTCTCGTTCGCATCAAAATCAGTTTCCCGAGCGCCCCATGCGTCCCAGCGCGCCGGGTTCGGCCTGGGTTCGCCGGCGCCAAAATCGGCCCGAGCTGACAAAAATTGAGCTTCGGGGACGTGGTTGGGGCTAATTTTCGACGCCGGCTAAAAAAAGAGCATGGAAGACCTTATTGAATACGCGGCTGGAGATACTGTTACACACGTGCACGTGCGTACAAAACACAAGAGGGAGAAACCACCGGCTCTATGTTCTCGCCAGGCAAAACCATCGGCTCCATGGTGGTGACTGGTTTAAACTTTACCCAAAAAGAAACGGTTTGTGTCTACGTCCGCCGTCTTGTTGCATTTTCTAGTACGTAGCGTGTCTGCATGCACTTTTCTATCGGGACATACGGTAAGGTGAAATCAGTGGCTTAAAATAACACGGGTCCAGTCACCCGGCCCGCACGTCACTCACTTGGTAATTACGCAGAAACATACAAACGCGACCACTTGAAATTACTTCACTCAGTACGATTCGAAGCAAGTTGCATCTGAATAAGGACACGCCATGGAACCATGCATTATTTTCCAGCGACCCACGGTAGCTAGCTCCTGCGCCGAGTCGCCGATTCTTCTGTTTTTTCTTCTTGTTCGTGGGAGATTCTTGGGCTGTTCAATCATGCCGTGGTGCGGCGGTGGGAGCTGCGTCGGTGAGCGCCACACGTAGTACGTAATTAACCACCGGGGATCTATTCCAGGTAGTCGCGTCAGAGTCCAGATACCAGTCTGGTAAAAAGGAGGAAGAGATCGTAACTGAAATCATGGATGGCTTGTTTTGCTTAGCCTCAAACGTGTCTGGTGCACGTCATGTCCCGCAACATCGCTGTCCAAATTTTAATGTGCCGAAAGCTTGTCGACGCGCTGATTGAGAACAGAGGCCTCAGAAACATCCATCCTCGTGATGAGAACTCCTGAAAATATCTGTGAACGGACTAATAATAACGGAGTCCAAGGTATATTTATTCTTCGTCTTTCGTCGTCACGATATTTGTGGCTCAGACGCGCGTGCACAGACAGAACATGCAAGCAAAACACTAAAACCACTGGCTCCTATTTTGTGTCCGTTTCATGAATCGGTGTTAGGAGCTAGTTCAAGATGTTTTGAGTCCAAGATGCCGTTAGCCTTGCAGGAGCTAGTTCAAAACCACGCATGCGTGCGCTGCAGCACGACCTTCACTAATTCGAAGTTAAGGTCCTAAGCCATGAAGGGTGTTTTTTTTTCCGGTCCTAGTCTCCAAAATCAGATGCCCTCAAAAAAAATAACGGATTCATGTGGCCCTGTCCAGCGACGAGTCGTGTGCTGCTCGAATTCATCGGTCGCTGCCGTGCGGCCCTGTCCAGCGACGAGTCGCCACGCACGCACCACGCCGGTCGAGCCGCCGTGCCGACGACGAGGTCCCCTCGCTTCCTCTACGTCCGGCCGGCCGGTGTCGCCGAGGCGGTCGCGTCCGTGCGGTGCGGTGGCCGTCGCTCCCGGCCGAGGAATCTGTTCCGCTGTGCTCGCGAATAAAACTGCTCACAATGAGGAGTAATATAGAGTAGTAACTTGCCGATGTTACTAGTTTATACTACTATTTTCATAGTGGGTAATAACATATGAGTGGTATTATGAAAGAGTTTATTTATTAGGCTATAGACTCATTATGTCTTGAAATGTGTGATGTTACAATAACTACTCCCTCTTTTCCGGTTTATAAGGCTCAATTCAAAAATCTCACCAACCAAGATAGATGATGAGTGATGGAATATTTTTTATAGTTTGCAAAAATACACAATTAATGCTCTTGTTTTCCTCAAAAAATTATGTTTACGAATGCATTAATTGCAATGCATGCATGTATAAAGTGCATGCATTTGTCAGTTTTCTCTTAATACTTGCATGCAATGATTTAATGCACCTTGAAGTCTGAACATGTGATGGGGAACAACCAAATTGAGCCTTATAAAATGGAAAAACTAAAATTTTGAGATAAGCCCTATAAACCGGAAAGGAGGGAGTACTAGCTAAGTTACCACAAACTCCTCTCTCCTCATTAATTAGCTACCACATACGCAATCTTGTATTGAAATGTGTGATGTTACTAGACTAGTCACAGTGAAGAGTAACATCCATTAGTAACATACACGTATTCCTAGACTATGTTATTACCTTCATAGTGGGTAGTAACATAAGTGTGGTAACATGCATAGCTTCATTTATTAGGTTATAGACTCATGCTGCATTGGAACATGCGATGTTACAGTAACTAACTAAGTTACTACTCCCTCCGTCCGGGTGTATAAGTCATTCGCGTAGTTCTAGGTCATCGATTTGAGGAATTAAATATGTGTTATATGTCATGAAAAGTATATCACTAGATTTCCACGCGGATGTAGTTTCTAAATATATATTTTTTGTCACATATAATACATATTTAGATAGTTAAATTATTGACCTAGAACTACGCGAATGACTTATACACCGGGACGGAGGTAGTACTACTACCTCTCTCCTTATTAACTCATTGCCACATAAGCAAATTTGCTGAGTTGGACTCGATGTTACCGCTGAAGTTACTCCCACTGTGGCTAGTCTAAGGCCAGTCATAGTGGGGAGTAACTTAGACTAGTGTCATGCATATGACACTAGTCTTTGTTACTACCTTCATAATGCAAAGTAACATACAAGTAGTATCATAGATAATAGCATTTATTATATTATAGACTCATTTTGCTTTGGGTTGCGTTATGTTACAGTAACATATTATGTTACTCCAAACACCTCTCTCCTCATTAACTATATGCCACATAAGCAAACTTGTTTTGTAATGCGCTATGTTACTTGCTAAGTTACTCCCACTATGACCAACCTAAAGCCACGCGCGCAAGCTGGAATGCATGGCGCTAACGTGCCGAGTCCATGCAGACGTGCGCCAACCCGATCATTGGTCTCGGAACTCATGCCTTTTGACGGGACGGATAAAGCATGGCGCTCACTATTCTTTTTTTTGATGTCATGGCGCTCACTTTTCGATCATATAACTACAGCGTAAATTAAGAAAGGGATTAAAAACAATTCTAGTTTCGCATTTTTATGTTTTTGTCAAAGTATGGAAAGTAGTATCCCTTCGTTTCATAACGTAGTGAATATAGATTTTTTTAAGTTAAACTTTGTCAACTTTAACCATGTTTATAGAAAATACTATTTATATGTACAACACCAAGTACATAAAATATAAAACTACATCTTATGATGAATCTACTGATATATGTTTGACATTCTAGATGTAAATATTTTTCAACAGAATTTAATCAAAATCCATGAGCTTTACTTTAAAAAATATTTGTATACACTATATTATGGAACAGAGAGAATACATAATGAAGTATAGTAATAGATGCACGGTAAATACAGTAAACAAAAGGTGCACATTTTCAGAGGAAGAGAGAGATGCGGATTAAATAGAATGTTATTTCCATCACGACGCTGGCCGGTAGCCTGTGGCCATACGCTCGTGTACAAAACGCGAAGGAGAAACCACCGGCTCTATGTTCTGGCCAGGGGAAAAACATTGGCTCTAGCTCTATGGTGTGGTGGCGACCGTTTTAAACTTTACCGAAATGAAAATCGGTTGTGTCTACGTCCGCATGCACTTTTCATCGGAACACACGCTAAACAATGGCTTAAAATAACATGGGCACAGTCACTCGGTTCCAAGCTCACTGGCTCGCACGTCAGTTCGTGCTAAGCTGAAAACAAACACAACAAGCAAATTAACCAGACGCGTCTCTCAAAAGTCACTACGAGTTGCATCTGAGTAAGCACGCACCATGGAATCCATCCACAGATAGCACCATCCATTATTCTCCAACTACCTACGGTAGCTCTGCGCCGAGTCGCCGATTGTTCCGTTTCTTTATTTTTGGTTTTGGTAGGAGATGCTTCGGTTGTTCAATCACCCGAGTGGTAACCGTGGTGGAAGACGCGTGGATGAGTTCTTCGTTTCAGTTTCTGAGTCCTACGCGTATATCTAGATTGTCAATTTTATCACCCTAATATAAACTATATAACACAAAAATTATACGGTTTGAAAATAGAATATCTGAAGTTTATATTGATATATTTTTTATAATATATGACTTGTATTAGGTTGATCAAATTCATGACCTAGAGGTATGTGCACGCCCTGTAAACTAGGAGAGAGAGTACGTAATTTAGCCACACGGAATCGATCCAAGGTGGTCGCGTCAGACTCGAGATAACAGTCTTGATCAGATAAAAAGGGAAAGAGTATCGTAAGTGAATCGATAGCAGATTTGTTTGCTGATCCCCAAGCGTATCTAGTGCAGGGCTTGTGGAAATTTGTCGTAGTTTTATTTTTCGAGAAAACTTCTGATATATTTATTTTTAATCATGATCGTAAAAACAAACATTAGAAATAATAAAAATTACATTCAGATCCGTAGATCACCTAGTAACGACTACAAGCACTGAAGCGTGACGAAGACGCGCCGCCGTCATCGTCCCTCCCTTGCCGGAGTCGGGCAAAACTTGTTGTAATAGACAGTCGGGAAGTCGTTCGTCATGCGCAGGCCCCATAGGACTAGCGCATCAGAACAACAACCGACACAGATGAAGAGTAGAGTAGATCAGAAGAATCCAACTTAAAGATACACGAACATAGGCGAAAAACGACCGGATCCAAGCAGATCTGCCACAGACAGATCCACCGAAGACACATCTCCACACGCCATCGACGATGCTAGGCACACCACCGAGGCGGGGGCTAGAAGGAAAAAAACCTTATTTCATCTTTAGAGAGCCACCGTCATCTCGTTTTCCCGAGCAGGACACAAACCATGACAAAACTTGAAGAAACATCTAAAACCAGAGCCCTCCTGCGTGCAGGCGGGGCGGAGCCAGGGTTTAGACATGAGGAGGGAAGGGAGATAATGATTGTTTGAAAGACACGACACAATAACATACTCCCTCCGTTCCAAAATAAATGTCTCAACTCTAGTACAACTTTGTACTAAAATTAGTACAAAGTTGAAACACTTATTTTGGGACAGAGGGAGTAATATCAAAAGTGTAATTGATATGAATGTGTGGAAATTTATGTTTAGTAATATAAAAATACATTTCTATTTGTTGCATATCAACTGGATTTGGCTTGGAATTATCATCTACCGGTTGCTCCTTATGTCGATTTGCATTTTCGGTAAGGGCAATGCTAGACTTACGTACGGTCTGTTACGTGTTTTACATAAACAGTGACATGGAGAGAGATTATTGAATCTATAGGAGGGCACGGGCCCGCCCTCGTTAGAATCAGGGGGCCGATAGGTTTAGTGTATGGAAAATTACGTAGGCCTTTGTAGGCACTACGTAGGTGTAGGATTATCATTTCGGTAATATTTAACCCAGAAGCAATGGGTTTGAGAAAGGATTTTTTTGTTATATTTTATCTCTTCATGCTTCAGTCATCGAAACATTAAATGAGGAGTAAAATTAGATTCTTAAATTACAATCCTATTGTCTTCAAAGGAATTGTACTAATTCACAAAGATTATTATTTAGCAGTACGTACCTCAATTTCTTGAAGTTGATTTTGTGATGCATGATGCCGGTGAAGGAAACAAACTGTCATAGCATCTGTCATGGATTCAAGGCCAGTTTGGTTCGTAGCCTGGACATCATTCCTGGACGAGACTGGTGCCTGGCATGCGCCTGGTTTTTCCATTTTTCTGGCCTGGCCAGGCAGGCCGGGGAGACACCTGTTTTGATTGCGACCTGGGCCTGGAATGACTAAACAAGGTATATGTCTGACAAAGTAGCCCACAACCCACCTGTAACCTACTAGTTTAGCGCCAGGCTGGTGTTAGCCTGCCTCCAGGCGAGCGGAAGAGGATGCCTGGGAGGCTAATCATATGCCTGAGCGACCCAGGCCAGGCTAGCTCTAGTATTTTGTGGACTCCAACCAAACAAACGTCAGGCAAAGTATGTCCTTTTCTCTCTCTAATGCCAACAACCACTTTACAAAAAACCCCTCGGGGGCTCCCACGATCGCCAAGGCGATCTGGCGGCGATGACGGGTGAGATGACGGCCTCGACGCCGGCAAATCCGTCGGTGCAGAGGCGATTGATTCCTGGAGGGGGCCACGAGCTGGGTCTCTTCAGCGGGAGGGAGTGGGAGCAAATCAAGGAAAGATCGAGGCGGATCTTTCGGGGAGCGACAGATCGGGACCAAGTCTTGCTCCGGTCGAGGAAAAGAGCGAAGGAGATAGCTGACTTGCTGGCAGGTGAGATTCCGTCGAGATCAGGGGAGGTGATTAGGAGAGGATCGACCGCGCCCCTCGCGGGATCGGAAGAGTGTATCTCGCAGGGGGTGGGCGTGGTTTCCGCTGGTTCTTTAGAGATAGTTTCAGTAGATAAGGCTAGTTATTTATTCCTTCAGGATTGTAGAATCAGATTGCAGCCGGGATTGAAGGTTGTTTCAATTTTGTTTCCTGCCTTTGGGGATTCATTTGAGGGAAAGGGAGGAATTCTTGGAGCAGTTATTAGGAAACTGCTCATTCATGGCTGTTTATTCACTTTTAATTACATCAATTTCGTTCCTGAGGTTGTTTGGGAAGGATTTGTTGCTTGCTATATCTGGGGACTCGGGAGCGGCTGTCTTCCATCTTCTCTTGAGCCCAAGCACACCCATCTTCTCTCTGCACAGTCCACCTCTTGCCGTGGCCTAGCCTGTACTATGGCGGGACAGGGAGAGCTTGTGAGCAATGAGGTGGGGAAGAAACCTGTGACTGTGGTGGGTTCCGGGGGCGGGGGGGCGACGACTGCATCGACGGGTACTTGCTCCCTGCCGGCGCTCGGCCATGTTGGCTCCTCCTCCCACCTAGTGCCGCATGTCCAGCCGAGTTCGATGATTCTGGGGCGCGGCCGGGGAGAGGGCCGTCCTCTCGTCATTGACTTGGAGGCTGCCCGCAAGGCCGTCAGCGGATTCTAGTGGTGGGGCGCCTTCTCTCCCCTTTCCAGGTCAATCCGAGGATCATTGTCGACGACCTCCGGAACACGGCCTGGAAGAACCAAGGGGAGTTCACCATCCAAGAGGTGGACAGCACGGACGGGAGGTTTATCCTCAATCTCGCTGCTGAAAGCGATCGTCGATTTGTGCAAGGCGCAACCTTGGCATTTCAAGCGTGACGGTCTCATCTTCGCCGAGTTCGACGGCAAGGGGGACCCAGCAGAGGTCGACCTTGGTGTCATGGCCATATGGGTCCAGGTACGCGATCTTCCATTCGAGCTTAAGACTAAGAGTATAGGGAGGTCTCTTGAGGATCAACTAGGTGAGGTGTTGGAGGTTTCTCACCAACGTTGATAAATACCTCCGGGTGCGTGTCAAGATATTACTGCATGAACCTCTAAAGTGTTCTGTAGAGTTTACACCTCTAGGTAGTTCTAAGGTTTTTAAGTATGATGTAAAGTATGAAAAGCTTCCCCTGTACTGTGAGTGTTGTGGCATTGTTGGCCACACTTCTGAGAGGTTTTGTAAAATCCCTCGTGATAAGAGGGTTGTTTGTTATCCTAGAAATCTGAGTGTAGAACCCTACTAGAAGAGCCAAGGAGCTAGTAAGAGGGGTCTCCTTTTCGGGAACTATCTTCGCGACGGCAAGAATTCTTCTTCAGGCACCGTCAACAACACCGCCAAGCCCATGGACATCGTCAAGGTGGCCACTGCCGTGAGAGGACTCACGGTCTCGGACAAAGGGGCCGCCTCATCCATCAAGTTGACACTCGGCCAGGAGGGCCGAGAGTGGGGGCTCATGGCGCCTGCTCCGGCTGACGCAGCACTTGGTCGGGAGGACCAGGCAGGCGCGTCGGCTGTTTCTGGCGAGCGAGACGGGCGGGGAAAGAGCCTCTGGTGCACCCGCACCATGGAGGATCGCACGACCAGGAGGGTCAGGTGCGCCACACTATTGGTCTGAACCAGTCTCTCCTGGGGGGTCTGAAGCCCAAATCCTCTCAAGCGCTGGGCATGCCCAGCCTAGTCCTAGGGGCTAATGATGATGAATTTCTTTTCCAGCCGGCGTGCTAGAGGCATTAACAAATGTTGTTGCTGCAAGAATGGGTACGGCAGGTGGCGACCCAGAAAATAATGCCCTATGTTTTAAGTTCAGTGCAGGAAAAAACCATACGAAGGGGAGCTCAAAAAAGAGAGAAAAAAAGAAAGTGGGAGCAAACAGAGCTGAGGATGCTCGTAAGAAAGTTTTAGGGAAAAAAGGGGGACATTCTTTTGGGGTCCAACCGACGGGTAGTGACTTAGAGTTCTCTTTTGAAAAAGAGATGGACAACTATGAGCACATGTTATATGGCGATGTAACCGCCTCATCCAAACGGGTGTGTACTGATAGAGTTGAGGTAGTCCAGGACAAGGAGGGGGGTGTTATGCACGTTACGAAGGAGATAGACGAGAAGGAGGAAGAATATACTCCGCAAGGAGTGGAGTCGGTGGGTAAAGAAAAAGATGAGAATGGCGCATCGGCGGCCTTCGAGGAGGAGGACCGCCGGGCCAAATGAAAATTCTAGGATGGAACTGCCGTGGTATGCTCTCCAACACGACAGTTCGTGAGCTTCTGGAACTACATGAGCGTACAAGGGCGGAGTTAATTTTCCTTTCCGAATCCCATTTGAATAAGTGTAAAGCCGATGAGCTTCGGCGTGTCCTAGGTTTTGATTCTATGTTTGTAGTGGAAAGTGATGGTCGGGCCGGTGGCCTTGTTATGTTTTATCATAAGTCGAATAAAATTGAGTTGAACTATGTATCGTCTTATTTTATTGATGTTCTATTTATGTATGAGGATGTTGTAAAGTGGCGATTCACGGGCTTTTATGGTCATCTGAACTGGAACGAGCATCATTTATGTTGGGATGATATTCGTAATTTACATAGTAAGGGCGACCACCCTTGGGTGGTTTTGGGGGATTTTAATGAAATTTTATATTCCTCAGAAAAGGAGGGCGGTAATGCGAGACCAAATGGAATGATGAGGGACTTCCGTGAATGCCTTATGGACTGTGGGCTGGAAGACTTAGGTTACATGGGCGATCCTTTTACTTGGAGTAGAGGTGAAATCCGAGAGCGTCTCGATCGGGCAGTTTGCAATGTAGGGTGGGCACATAAATTTCCTCGTGCGGCGGTGATTAATGAAGAACATGTCCATTCTGATCATCGGCCACTGGTCTTGGACACGAATTATTTGGATGACAATATTTTCAGATGACCAAAGAGGTGCGTGAAGCAATTTGAAGCTAGGTGGTTAAAGGAAGAGACTGTTACTAAAATTGTTAAGGCTTCTTGGGAAAGAGCAAAGTTAGCAGGTATTGGCCCTTCACTAGCTGATCGAACAAGAGCCGTGCATGCCGATTTGCACACTTGGGATCATGTAACTCTCAAGGGCCCAAAGCGAAGAATTAATAAATTAAAAAAAGAGTTAGAGAGACTGAGGCGTGGTCCCTTGAACACAGAATCACGATGCCGACAGAAGGAGATTATTGTGGTAATTGAGAACCTATTGGACCAAGAGGAAATTTTCTGGCTACAAAGGGGTCGTGCAAATTGGTTGATGCACGGGGATCGTAATACATCGTTTTTCCACAATGCAGCCACGGCTAGGAAAAAGAGAAATAATATAAAGAAACTTTTAGATGATTCTGGGATTTGGAGAGAAGGTAAGGAGCTGAAGAATCACATTACTGATTATTTTTCAAAACTCTTCACGCCGGAAGTCCAGCATCCGAATCAAGAGGTTTTGTCCCTAGTTCGTAGGAGAGTGACGACTGAAATGAACAATGCTCTTCTTGCCCCTTATACTGCTGAAGAAGTTCGCAAGGTGCTATTCGAGATTGGGGACTTAAAAGCTTCAGGGCCAGATGGACTCCATGCTATCTTTTATAAAAGATTTTGGCCTATGCTAGGGGACGATCTAGTTGAGGAGGTCCTACAAGCCATCAATACGTGTACTATACCAGCTGGTTGGAACGATACTGCGATTGTGATGATCCCAAAGGTTAACACCCCGGAAAAAGTAACCCAATTTAGGCCGATCAGTTTATGCAATGTGGTATATAAAATAATTGCAAAGATGGTGGCCCTTCGCTTGAAGGTTCTCCTGCCAGATATTATAAGCCCGACTCAGAGTGCTTTTGTGCCTGGTAGACTAATAACGGATAATATATTGATAGCTTATGAGTGCTTTCACACAATCAAAAATAAAAGAGAAGGCAGGGAGGGCTTGTGTGCTATTAAACTGGATATGCACAAAGCTTATGACAGAGTTGAGTGGCCTTTTTTGAAGGAGATTATGCTGAGACTGGGCTTCCGTCAAGATTGGGTGAAATTAATTATGCAATGCGTCTCAACGGTCGAATACAGAGTAAGGATTAACGCGGAGGATAGTGGGAATTTTAAGCCTACAAGGGGTTTGAGGCAGGATGACCCTTTGTCACCATACCTTTTCTTATTGTGCACAGAGGGATTGAATGCTCTACTTACACGGGCGGAGGAAATTGGAACTATTTCAGGAGTAAAAGTTTGTAAAGATGCCCCGCCCATCACAAACCTTCTCTTTGCGGATGATTCTTTGATTCTCATGAAAGCCAACCAACACAATGCGGAAGCTCTGAAAACATCGTTAGATTTATATTGTCAGGCATCGGGACAATTGGTAAGCATTGAAAAATCCAGCATTTTCTTTAGCCCAAACACGAAGGTGGAGATTAGGGAACAATTGTGTATAACGCTGAATATAATGACAGAGGCCCTCAGTGACAAATATTTGGGCATGCCAGCAAACGTGGGTGTAGATAAAATAGACTGTTTCCAATTTCTGATTGAACGGATTGTCAAGAAAATTAGTGGCTGGAAGGAAAAATTATTGTCTGCCGGGGGAAAGGAGATCCTGCTCAAGGCTGTGATCCAAGCCATACCCACCTATGCAATGTTGGTCTTTAAAATTCCTAAAAAAATTTGTAAAGGAATCATTGACGCGATAGCGCATTTCTGGTGGGGAGACGAGGAGAACCAGAGGAGGATGCACTGAATGGCCTGGTGGAAAATGTGCGTACCTAAAAACCAAGGAGGGATTGGATTTCGTGATATTCACTGTTTCAATCTAGCACTGCTCGCCAAACAGGCATGGCGCCTTCTGGATAATCCTGATTCTTTGTGTGCCACAATTCTAAGGGCTAAATACTATCCTGATGGCGATTTGTTAAATTCTAAGCAAAAGAAAGGCTCTTCTTTCACCTGGCAAAGTATTATGGCTGGCATAAATTCTCTGAAACATGGCTATATTTGGCGTGTGGGGAATGGACAAAATATAAATATTTGGGAAGATGCCTGGATCCCAAATTGTGATACTAGAAAAGTTGTGACACCTAGGGGGGGACAACTGTTAACTAAGGTGGGTGATTTGATTGATCCTATTTCAAATTCTTGGGACGAAAATCTGATTACACAAACAATGTGGCCCATTGATGTTCAAAGGATTCTCTCAATTCCAATCTCGCAACATGATATGTCAGATTTCATTGCTTGGAGTTATACGAAAAATGGTATGTTCTCGGTTCGGTCTGCTTATTTTGTGAAGTGGAACCACCAGTACGGAAGTAGACTAAGACATTCTAACGGGATGGGGTGAAGCACAGTTAATCCTATTTGGAGTAAGATATGGAAGTTATCGTGTCCGGCAAAAGTCAAATTTTTTATATGGCGTACATTACATGGAACGCTTCCATGTTGGGTTACGCTCGCAAATAGACATATGAAGGTCACGCCCATTCGCCCTACTTGCTCTGAGGGTTCTGAAGATACAAAGCATATGCTTTTCCTTTGCAGTAGAGCAAAGGAGGTTTGTACCAGGCTGGGGATGGATGATATCATTGATAAAGCTTGCAAGGTTGACCTTGCTGGAGAGGCGGTGCTGGAATACCTACTACTTCTGCCAGACCAAGAGTTGAGGATAATGGGTCATCACAATGTGCGTGAAATGATTGCTGTTTCAGCATGGTATCTATGGTGGGAAAGAAGGAAGTTAGTGCACAAGGAGACAACTCAGAATGCACTTCAGATTTCAATGGGGATTCTAGCGCTTACGTCAAACTTCGTAAATGCATCATCCCCCAAGGCTACTATGAAAAAGGGGGGATGGTCATGTCCTCCTAGGGGTTTTGTGAAACTTAACGTTGATGCTTCTTTTGACCATGACCTACTTAAGGGCACGATGAGGGCGGTTTTGAGAGATGAAAAAGGTAGGTTTATCGCGGGAGGAAACAGGAAGATTGACTATTGCAATGATGTGTTGATGGCGGAAGTCTCAGCTCTTAAATTTGGTATAACATTGGCGCAAAGGGCGGGATGTAATCGCCTTATTATTAACTCGGACAACCTGAAGGTGATTGATACCATGAAGAACGGAGGACAGTCGGCGGGTGCAGCGGCGGCAATTTTCGACGATTGTTTTCATTATGCTTGTGACTTCGTTGCTACTAGATTCAAACATTGCAACAGAGAAGCAAATAAAGTAGCTCATAAGCTTGCGAGTTTAACTAGATTTTCGTTGGTTTCTGAATGGTTTGAAAAACCTGTAAATGAAATTGTAATGACCCTCACAGACGATGTATTTGCTATCTCTAATGAATAAAGTTTTTGTTTATCTCAAAAAAAAAAACGCCAGGCAAAGTTCAGGAACGTCCCAGGCCAGGCAACGAGTAGCGTAGACACGAATCAAACTGACCCTCAATCCTCGCTGGAGTGGAGTGCCCTCGGCCCTGAGCCACAACGGCGGAAGCAGCAAGAGCCGAGAAGCGATGGCTCCGGCGGCGGCGCTGGGGTGTACGGAGCAACCAGACCCAGGAGCCACGATGCCAATGAACGAAATTACAGGGAACTGACTGCCAGATCTCACGGCTGCATGCAACGCAATCCTTTTTTCTGATGGGCATCTAGAGATCAAGGCATCAAACAATGCTTCTCACGTTGGGCCTTTGGGCTTGAAAGTGACGTGTTAGGCCATTATAACAATAAAATTAATTAAATAGACATGAATACGTACAACAGATCTGCATTATATGTATAAGTACCTGGTAACCGAAACGCATAGGGGGGCGAGGCGATGGGGGGTGTCTGACCCCTGCTCACACCCCCTGTCTCCGCCCCTGCGTGCAGGGCCGGGATCCACCACGCCCCATGTCCCTAAGGCCACTAGAGACGAGATGTATTGGCGCCGGCGGAAGGCAAGAGGAACCCTAATCTCTTTTTCTGGGAGGAGGAGGCGGCGGATGCGTGGTTCGCTGTAGAAATTTTGATGTGCCGGAAGCTTGTCGATGCACTAATAGTAATTCAACTCAGCTAAAAAATGCACTCATAATAACTTTAGTGCTAGTACTAAAGAAATTGTATAAATTTTATTCGAACGTGCGGCGTTTCATCGAGTTTATAGAAAAACTATCAACACCAACTATATCAAATTAGTATCATTGAACACACGATAAAATTATTAATCCCCAGGAGTGACTCCCGAGGAACTAGGGTTTCCCTGCCTTCCACCTGTGTCGTCACCGACCTGTCTCGTCTCTTGTGGCCGCCTTAGGGCCATGGAGGCATGGTGGATTCCAACCCTTGCAGGCGGGAGGGCACCGCTGCGTTATAGGTGTTTTTTTCTTTTAATTTTGTTTCCCTCTAGTGTTGTCGGAGGGGCGTGTGGAGTGATGCATCTCCGACGGATCTCGCAGGATTTGGCTGATGTTTGTTGGTGGATATGTCTGGATCCATTCGTTCACGTGTATACACGTTAGATCCTTTCAATCTACGTTATCTTCACCGGAGTTGATTGTTGCTCTAGTCCTATGAGGAATTAGAATGATGACTTTCTGACTGTCTAGTACAACAAAGTTTTGTTTGACTTCAATGAGGAAGGTTCAAAGACGATAGCGCGTCGCTTCAGTATTTGTAGTCATCGCTAGATGGTTTAGACATGAGTATGATTTCCATTACTTCTTGGGTTCTTTGTACTGCCATGAACTTGATGATTAGATAAAAAATGTTACCCTAAAAAATGCACTCGTTCCCCACAAAAGAAAGTATATTTGTATAGGAGTACGGAGGTTTACAAAATACGATATTTATTCGTCCAAACAACACAAAATATACATGCGAGAATTAGAATATTTTCTCTTTGGAAACCTTGTATTCCACGAGAGGACTTCAAGAAATATCTGTAAACGGACTAACAGAGGCCATGCCAGCTGGCGCAGGCCAGCCGAACCCGGCAAAGCAAGACTTCTTCAGCAAGCCAGCTCCCACGTGGCGTGTTCCTCAACCCGGCCACGGGTCAGCTCCCGTCCCATCCCAGCCGTACGATGGAATGAGTCTCCATTCAAGGATGAGCAAGGCAACAGTGTCCACCAACTCCTCTGACCGGCAGAGGCATGACAACAGTGCCCCACCTACCCTGATGACCAAGGCCGGCGTGGCTACAGCGCACTCGTTGTCACTGCTGACACCAGCAGACGATGACCTGGCGGTGCGCCACTGTAGCGGACTCGACCCGCCCACTCCGTGATGATCGACAAGACAGAAAACAGTGCCTCCTGACACACGGGGCTCGCGCCCGGAGAACTCGGCGAGCCCTGACACCCGGCGGGTCCCAGCATCGGCTTCCCGGACGATGACAACCCGGCCCCACGGTCTTGTAACATTACCATCGTACCCCTGGGGGTTGACCTATAAAACCCCCAGGAGCCCTCATGCACACGGGAACGAAACATGCGATCAGATCAGTAGCACACACCCACACACACCAGGAGCAGGAGCAGTCTAAGCCTTGGTGAGTCTTCCTTCTTCCTCCGAACAACTCTAGGAGCAACTCTGTACTGATATATAAAAACCAAACCCAGCAGGACTAGGGGTGTTATCTCTTCAGAGAGCCCCGAACCTGGGTATGTCTTGTGTCCCTCGCTCGCTCATGCCGACCTCGCCTCTGGAGCCCACCGGTGCCCTCGAGCCTCCTCCTCTCTTTAGCCATCCTTTGACATTTATCATGCGCCCACCACGACAAAGCCCAAAACCCGAACGGTGCCGGTCGACGTCAGATCTATGGTGGATCCGTCCTGGGACGAGTCGGCGACGTCCACCATGACTCGAGGACACATGTGAATTCATCTAGATATTTTCCTTATGTTTATTTGATTCATGTTCACTACTTTGATAATTTGATATGTGGGCGAACCGGTATTCTTGGGTGTTGTTCTTACTTGAACAAGCCTCCCACTCATGATTACCCCCTCTCGCAAGCATCTACAACTACGAAAGAATAATTAAGATAAATCTAATCATAGCATGAAACATATGGATCCAAATCAGCCCCTTACGGAATAGCGCATAAACCAGGGTTTAAACTTCTGTCACTCTAGCAACCCATTATTTAATTACTACTCCACAATGCCTTACCTTAGGCCCAAGTATGGTGAAGTGTCATGTAGTCAATGTTCACATGAAATCAGTAAAGGAAGAAACAACATACATATCATCAAAATATCGAACGAATTTCAAATTCACATGATTACTTATAGCAAGACTTCTCCCATGTCCTTAAGAACAAAAATAATTACTCACAAATCATGTTCATGTTCAAGATCAGAGGAGTATTGAATATCATTAAGGATCTGAACATATAATTGTTGGGGAACGCAGTAATTTTTTTAAAAAATCCTACGCACACGCAAGATCCATCTAGGTGATGCATAGCAACGAGAGGGGAGAGTGTTGTCCACGTACCCTCGTAGACCGTAAACGGAAGCGTTATGACAACGCGGTTGATGTAGTCGTACGTCTTCACGATCCGACCGATCCTAGCACCGAAGGTACGTCACCTCCGCGATCTGCACACGTTCAACTCGGTGACGTCCCACGAACTCTAGATCCAGCTGAGGTCGAGGGAGAGTTTCTTCAGCATGACAGCGTGATGACGGTGCTGATGAAGTTACCGACGCAGGGCTTCGCCTAAGCTCTACAACGATATGACCGAGGTGGAAATCTGTGGAGGGGGGCACCGCACACAGCTAAACAATCAACTTGTGTGTCTATGGGGTGTCCCCTGGCCACATATATAAAGGAGGGGAGGGAAGAAGTGGTCGGCCCAACTGGGGGGCGCCAGGTGTGGGGAATCCTACTAGGACTAGATTCCCCTCCTCTTTCCTATTCGGAGTAGGAGAGAAGGAAAGAGAGGGAGAGGGAGAAGGAAAGGGGGGCCGCGCCCCCACCCCTTGTCCAATTCGATTTGGGCAGGGGGAAGGCGCGTGCCACCTCTTGGTCCTTCTTCCCTCTCTCCACTAAAGCCCAATAAGGCCCGTTACTTCTCCCGGTGAATTCCCGTAACTCCCTGGTACTCCAAAAAAAATACCCGAATCACTCGGAACCTTTCCGATGTTCGAATATAGCCTTCCAATATATCGAGCTTTACGTCTCGACCATTTTGAAACTCCTTGTCATGTCTTGGATCTCATCCGGAACTCTGAACAACCTTCGGTACATCAAATCACATAACTCATAATACCAATCGTCATCGAACGTTAAGCGTGCGGACCCTACGGGTTCGAGAACTATGTAGACATAACCGAGACTCATCTCCGGTCAATAACCAATAGTGGAACCTGGATGCTCATATTGGTTCCTACATATTCTACGAAGATCTTTATCGGTTAAACCGCATAACAACATATGTTGTTCCCTTTGTCATTGGTATGTTACTTGCCCGAGATTCGATCATCGGTATCATCATACCTAGTTCAATCTTGTTACCGGCAAGTCTCTTTACCCATTTCGTAATATTTCATCCCGCAACTAACTCATTAGTCACATTGCTTGCAAGGCTTATAGTGATGAGCATTACCGAGAGGGCCCAGAGATACCTCTCCGATACACGGAGTGACAAATCCTAATCTCGATCTTTGCCAACCCAACAAACACCATCGGAGACACCTATAGAGTATCTTTATAATCACCCAGTTACGTTGTGACATTTGATAGCACACTAATTGTTCCTCCGGTATCCGGGAGTTGCATAATCTCATAGTCATAGGAACATGTATAAGTCATGAAGAAAGCAATAGCAATAAACTAAATGATCATTATGCTAAGCTAACGGATGGGTCTTGTCCTGAAGGGGAACGTTGCAGAAAACAAAAATTTTCCTACTCGTTTCACCAAGATCATCTAGGAGTTCATCTAGCAACGAGTGATTAGATGCATCTACATACCTTTGTAGATCGCGCACGGAAGCGTTCAAAAGAACGGTGATGATGTAGTCGTACTCGACGTGATCCAAATCACCGATGACCAGCGCCGAACGGACGACACCTCCGCGTTCAACACACGTACGGGACGGGAGACGTCTCCTCCTTTTTGATCCAGCAAGGGGGAAGGAGAGGTTGATGAAGATCCAGCAGCACGACGGCGTGGTGGTGGATGCAGGGCGTCACAGCAGCAGGGCTTCGCCGAGACTACGAGGGAGAGACGTAACGGGGGGAGGTGGAGGCGCCAGGGGCTGGTCTGAAATCCCTCCTCTCCCCCCACTATATATAGGGGTGCCAGGGGGGCGCCGGCCCTAGTAGATGGCATCTACTAGGGGGGGCGGCGGCCAAGGGGAGGTTTCCCTCCTCCCCAAGGCACCTAGGGGTGCCTTCCACCACATGGACTCTTCCATGGTGGAAACCCTAGGCGCATGGGCCTATAGGGGCTGGTGCCCTTGGCCCATCTAGGCCAAGGCGCACCCCCTACAGCCCATGTGGCCCCCCGGGACAGGTGGCCCCACCCGGTGGACCCCCGGGACCGTTCCGGTGGTCCCGGTACAATACCGATAACCCCGAAACTTGTCCCGATGCCCGAAATAGCACTTCCTATATATAATTCTTTACCTCCGGACCATTCCAGAACTCCTCGTGACGTCCGGGATCTCATCCGGGACTTCGAACAACATTCGGGTTTCTGCATATACATATCTTCATAACCCTAGCGTCACCGAACCTTAAGTGTGTAGACCCTACGGGTTCGGGAGACAAGCAGACATGACCGAGACGACTCTCCGGTCAATAACCAACAGCGGGATCTGGATACCCATGTTGGCTCCCACATGCTCCACGATGATCTCACCGGATGAACCACGATGTCGAGGATTTAATCAATCCCGTACGCTATTCCCTTTGTCTATCGATATGTTACTTGCCCGAGATTCGATCGTCGGTATCCCAATACCTTGTTCAATCTCGTTACCGGCAAGTCACTTTACTCGTACCGTAATGCATGATCCCGTGACCAGACACTTGGTCACTCTGAGCTCATTATGATGATGCATTACCGAGTGGGCCCAGTGATACCTCTCCGTCATACGGAGTGACAAATCCCAGTCTTGATCCATGTCACCCAACAGACACTTTCGGAGATACCCGTAGTCTACCTTTATAGTCACCCAGTTACGTTGTGACGTTTGGCATACCCAAAGCACTCCTACGGTATCCGGGAGTTACACGATCTCATGGTCTAAGGAAAAGATACTTGACATTGGAAAACTCTAGCAAACGAACTATACGATCTTGTGCTATGTTTAGGATTGGGTCTTGTCCATCACATCATTCTCCCAATGATGTGATCTCGTTATCAATGACATCCAGTGTCCATAGTCAGGAAACCATGACTATATGTTGATCAACGAGCTAGTCAACTAGAGGCTCACTAGGGACATGTCGGTGTCTGTTATTCACACATGTATTACGATTTCCGGATAACACAATTATAGCATGAATAAAGACAATTATCATGAACAAGGAAATATAATAATAATGCTTTTATTATTGCCTCTAGGGCATATTTCCAACAGTCTCCCACTTGCACTAGAGTCAATAATCTAGTTACATTGTGATGAATCGAACACCCATGGAATTCTGGTGTTGATCATGTTTTGCTCTAGGGAGAGGTTTAGTCAACGGATCTGCTATATTCAGGTCCGTATGTACTTTACAAATCTCTATGTCTCCATCTTGAACATTTTCACGAATGGAGTTGAAGCGACGCTTGATGTGCCTTGTCTTCTTGTGAAACCTGGGCTCCTTGGCAAGTGCAATAGCTCCAGTGTTGTCACAGAAGAGCTTGATCGGCCCCGACGCATTGGGTATGACTCCTAGGTCGGTGATGAACTCCTTCACCCATATTGCTTCATGTGCTGCCTCCGAGGCTGCCATGTACTTCGCTTCACATGTAGATCCCGCCACGACGCTCTGCTTGCAACTGCACCAGCTTACTGCCCCACCATTCAAAATATACACGTATCCGGTTTGTGACTTAGAGTCATCCATATCTGTGTCGAAGCTAGCGTCGACGTAACCCTTTACGACGAGCTCTTCGTCACCTCCATAAACGAGAAACATTTCCTTAGTCCTTTTCAGGTACTTCAGGATATTCTTGACCGCTGTCCAGTGTTCCTTGCCGGGATTACTTTGGTACCTTCCTACCAAACTGACGGCAAGGTTAACATCAGGTCTGGTACACAGCATGGCATACATAATAGAACCTATGGCTGAGGCATAGGGGATGACGCTCATCTCTTCTATATCTTCTGCCGTGGTCGGACATTGAGCTGAGCTCAATTTCACACCTTGTAACACAGGCAAGAACCCCTTCTTGGATTGATCCATATTGAACTTCTTCAATATCTTATCAAGGTATGTGCTTTGTGAAAGACCTATGAGGCGTCTTGATCTATCTCTATAGATTTTGATGCCTAATATATAAGCAGCTTCTCCAAGGTCCTTCATTGAAAAACTTTTATTCAAGTAGGCCTTGATGCTGTCCAAGAGTTCTATATCATTTCCCATCAAAAGTATCTCATCTACATATAATATGAGAAATGCTACAGAGCTCCCACTCACTTTCTTGTAAACGCAGGCTTCTCCATAAGTCTGTGTAAACCCAAACGCTTTGATCATCTCATCAAAGCGAATGTTCCAACTCCGAGATGCTTGCACCAGCCCATAAATCGAGCGTTGGAGCTTGCACACTTTGTCAGCATTCTTAGGATCGACAAAACCTTCCGGCTGTATCATATACAATTCTTCCTTAAGGAAACCATTAAGGAATGCCGTTTTGACGTCCATTTGCCATATTTCGTAATCATAGAATGCGGCAATTGCTAACATGATTCGGACGGACTTCAGCTTCGCTACCGGCGAGAAAGTCTCATCGTAGTCAACCCCTTGAACTTGTCGATAACCCTTAGCGACAAGCCGAGCTTTATAGATGGTCACATTACCATCCGCGTCTGTCTTCTTCTTAAAGATCCATTTATTTTCTATGGCTCGCCGCTCAACGGGCAAGTCAGTCAAAGTCCATACTTTGTTTTCATACATGGATCCTATCTCGGATTTCATGGCTTCCAGCCATTTGTCGGAATCCGGGCCCGCCATCGCTTCTTCATAGTTCGAAGGTTCACCGTTGTCTAACAGCATGATTTCCAAGACAGGGTTGCCGTACCACTCTGGTGCGGAACATGTCCTTGTGGACCTTCGAATTTCAGTAGGGGCTTGATCAGAAGTATCTTGATCATTGTCATTAACTTCCTCTCTAGTCGGTGCAGGCACCTCAGGAACATTTTCTTGAGTTGCGCCATTTTCCGGTTCAAGAGGTAATACTTCATCAAGCTCTACTTTCCTCCCACTTACTTCTTTCGAGAGAAACTCTTTCTCCAGAAAGGACCCATTCTTGGCAACAAAGATCTTGCCTTCGGATCTGAGGTAGAAGGTGTACCCAATAGTTTCTTTTGGGTATCCTATGAAGACGCATTTTTCCGACTTGGGTTCGAGCTTTTCAGGTTGAAGTTTCTTGACATAAGCATCGCATCCCCAAACTTTTAGAAATGACAGCTTAGGTTTCTTCCCAAACCACAATTCATACGGTGTCGTCTCAACGGATTTCGACGGAGCCCTATTTAAAGTGAATGCGGCAGTCTCTAAAGCATAGCCCAAAAAGAAAGCGGTAAATCGGTAAGAGACATCATAGATCGCACCATATCTAACAGAGTGCGATTACGACGTTCGGACACACCATTACGCTGAGGTGTTCCAGGCGGCGTGAGTTGTGAAACTATTCCACATTTTCTTAAGTGTGCCCCAAACTCGTGACTCAAGTATTCTCCTCCACGATCTGATCGTAGAAACTTGATTTTCCTGTCACGTTGATTTTCAACCTCACTCTGAAATTCCTTGAAATTTTCAAAGGTTTTAGACTTGTGTTTCATTAAGTAGATATACCCATACCTACTTAAATCATCAGTGAGGGTGAGAACATAACGATAGCCACCGCGAGCCTCAACACTCATTGGACCGCACACATCAGTATGTATGATTTCCAATAAGTCGGTTGCTCGCTCCATTGTTCCTGAGAACGGAGTCTTGGTCATTTTACCCATAAGGCATGGTTCGCATGTGTCAAATGATTCATAATCAAGAGACTCTAAAAGTCCATCAGCATGGAGCTTCTTCATGCGTTTGACACCTATGTGACCAAGGCGGCAGTGCCACAGGTATGTGGGACTATCATTATCAACCTTACTTCTTTTGGCACTCACATTATGAACATGTGTAGCATCACGTTCGAGATTCATAAAGAATAAACCATTCACCATAGGAGCATGACCATAAAACATATCTCTCATAAAAATGGAACAACCATTATTCTCAGATTTAAAAGAGTAGCCATCTCGAATTAAACGAGATCCTGATACAATGTTCATGCTCAAAGCTGGCACTAAATAACAATTATTAAGGTTTAAAACTAATCCCGAAGGAGATGCAGAGGTAGCGTGCCGACGGCGATCACATTGACCTTGGAACCATTCCCGACGCGCATCGTCACCTCGTCCTTTGCCAGTTTCCGCTTATTCCGCAACCCCTGCTTTGAGTTACAAATGTGAGCAACTGCACCGGTATCAAATACCCAGGAGCTACTACGGGCACTAGTAAGGTACACATCAATTTCATGTATATCACATATACCTTTTGTTTTGCCGGCCTTCTTATCCGCTAAGTACTTAGGGCAGTTCCGCTTCCAGTGACCGCTTCCCTTGCAATAAAAGCACTCAGTCTCGGGCTTGGGTCCATTCTTTGGCTTCTTCCCGGCAGCTTGCTTGCCGGGCGCGGCAACTTCCTTGCCGTCCTTCTTGAAGTTCTTTTTACCCTTGCCTTTCTTGAACTTAGTGGTTTTATTGACCATCAACACTTGATGTTCCTTCCTGACTTCTATCTCTGCTGATTTCAGCATAGCAAATACTTCAGGAATGGTCTTTTCCATCCCCTGCATATTGAAGTTCATCACAAAGATCTTGTAGCTTGGTGGAAGCGACTGGAGGATTCTGTCAATGACCGCATCATCCGGGAGATTAACTCCCAGCTGAGTCAAGCGGTTATGCAACCCAGACATAGTGAGTATGTGCTCACTGACAGAACTGTTTTCCTCCATCTTACAACTGAAGAATTTGTCGGAGACTTCATATCTCTCGACCCGGGCATGAGCTTGGAAAACCATTTTCAGCTCTTCGAACATCTCATATGCTCCATGTCTCTCAAAACGCTTTTGGAGCCCCGACTCTAGGCTGTAAAGCATGCCGCACTGAACGAGGGAGTAGTCATCGAAACGTGCCTGCCAAGCGTTCATAACATCTTATTCTGCAGGGAGAACGGGTGCGTCACCAAGCGGTGCTTGTAGGACATAATCTTTCTTGGCAGCTATGAGGATGATCCTCAAGTTTCGGACCCAGTCCGTATAGTTGCTGCCATCGTCTTTCAGCTTGGTTTTCTCTAGGAATGCGTTGAAGTTGAGGACTACGTTGGCCATTTAATCTACAAGACATATTGTAAAATATTTAGACTAAGTTCATGATAATTAAGTTCAACTAATCAAATTATTAATGAACTCCCACTTAGATTAGACATCCCTCTAGTCATCTAAGTATTACATGATCCGAGTTAAACTAGACCGTGTCCGATCATCACGTGAGACGGACTAGTCAACATCGGTGAACATCTTCATGTTGATCGTATCTTCTATACGACTCATGCTCGACCTTTCGGTCTTCCGTGTTCCGAGGCCATGTCTGTACATGCTAGGCTCGTCAAGTCAACCTAAGTGTTTGCATGTGTAAATCTGTCTTACACCCGTTGTATGTGAACGTCTGAATAAAACACCCGATCATCACGTGGTGTTTTGAAACAGCAAACTGTCGCAACGGTGCACAGTTAGGGGGAACACTTCTTGAAATTAGTATGAGGGATCACCTTATTTACTACCGTCGTTCTAAGTAAACAAGATGCAAAACATGATAAACATCACATGCAATCAAATAATAAACGTGACATGATATGGCCAATATCACATAGCTCCTTTGATCTCCATCTTGGGGCTCCATGATCATCTTGTCACCGGCTTGACACCATGATCTCCATCATCGTGTCTCCATGAAGTTGCTCGCCAACTATTACTTCTACTACTATGGCTAACGCGTTTAGCAATAAAGTAAAGTAATTTACATGGCGTTTCTTGATGACACGCAGGTCATATAAAAGAATAAAGACAACTCCTATGGCTCCTGCCGGTTGTCATACTCATCGACATGCAAGTCGTGATTCCTATTACAATAGCATAAACATCTCATACATCACATATAGATCATTCATCATTCATCACAACTTTGGCCATATCATATCACAAACCACTTGCTGCAAAAACAAGTTAGACGTCCTCTAATTGTTGTTGCAAGTTTTACGTGGCTAAATTAGGGTTCTAGCAAGAAAGTTTTCTTACCTACGTTAAAGCCACAACGTGATTTGTCAACTTCTATTTACCCTTCATAAGGACCCTGTTCATCGATTCCGCTCCAACTAAAGTAGGAGAGACAGACACCCGCCAGCCACCTTATGCAACTAGTGCATGTTAGTCGGTGGAACCGGTCTCACGTAAGCGTACGTGTAAGGTTGGTCCGGGCCGCTTCATCCCACAATACCGCTGAAGCAAGAAAGGACTAGTAACGGCAAGAAAGTTGACAAATCTACGCCCACAACAAATTGTGTTCTACTCGCGCAAGAAGAACTACGCATAGACCTAGCTCATGATGCCACTGAAGGGGAACGTTGCAGAAAACAAAAATTTTCCTACTCGTTTCACCAAGATCATCTAGGAGTTCATCTAGCAACGAGTGATTAGATGCATCTACATACCTTTGTAGATCGCGCACGGAAGCGTTCAAAAGAACGGTGATGATGTAGTCGTACTCGACGTGATCCAAATCACCGATGACCAGCGCCGAACGGACGGCACCTCCGCGTTCAACACACGTACGGGACGGGAGACGTCTCCTCCTTCTTGATCCAGCAAGGGGGAAGGAGAGGTTGATGAAGATCCAGCAGCACGACGGCGTGGTGGTGGATGCAGGGCGTCACAGCAGCAGGGCTTCACCGAGACTACGAGGGAGAGACGTAACGGGGGGAGGTGGAGGCGCCAGGGGCTGGTCTGAAATCCCTCCTCTCCCCCCCACTATATATAGGGGTGCCAGGGGGGGCGCCGGCCCTAGTAGATGGCATCTACTAGGGGGGGCGGCGGCCAAGGGGAGGTTTCCCTCCTCCCCAAGGCACCTAGGGGTGCCTTCCACCACATGGACTCTTCCATGGTGGAAACCCTAGGCGCATGGGCCTATAGGGGCTGGTGCCCTTGGCCCATCTAGGCCAAGGCGCACCCCCTACAGCCCATGTGGCCCCCCGGGACAGGTGGCCCCACCCGGTGGACCCCCGGGACCCTTCCGGTGGTCCCGGTACAATACCGATAACCCCGAAACTTGTCCCGATGCCCGAAATAGCACTTCCTATATATAATTCTTTACCTCTGGACCATTCCGGAACTCCTCGTGACGTCCGGGATCTCATCCGGGACTCCGAACAACATTTGGGTTTCTGCATATACATATCTTCATAACCCTAGCGTCACCGAACCTTAAGTGTGTAGACCCTACGGGTTCGGGAGACAAGCAGACATGACCGAGACGACTCTCCGGTCAATAACCAACAGCGGGATCTGGATACCCATGTTGGCTCCCACATGCTCCACGATGATCTCATCGGATGAACCACGATGTCGAGGATTTAATCAATCCCGTACGCTATTCCCTTTGTCTATCGATATGTTACTTGCCCGAGATTCGATCGTTGGTATCCCAATACCTTGTTCAATCTTGTTACCGGCAAGTCACTTTACTCGTACCGTAATGCATGATCCCGTGAACAGACACTTGGTCACTCTGAGCTCATTATGATGATGCATTACCGAGTGGGCCCAGTGATACCTCTCCGTCATACGGAGTGACAAATCCCAGTCTTGATCCATGTCACCCAACAGACACTTTCGGAGATACCCGTAGTCTACCTTTATAGTCACCCAGTTACGTTGTGACGTTTGGCATACCCAAAGCACTCCTACGGTATCCGGGAGTTACACGATCTCATGGTCTAAGGAAAAGATACTTGACATTGGAAAACTCTAGCAAACGAACTATACGATCTTGTGCTATGTTTAGGATTGGGTCTTGTCCATCACATCATTCTCCCAATGATGTGATCTCGTTATCAATGACATCCAGTGTCCATAGTCAGGAAACCATGACTATCTGTTGATCAACGAGCTAGTCAACTAGAGGCTCACTAGGGACATGTCGGTGTCTGTTATTCACACATGTATTACGATTTCCGGATAACACAATTATAGCATGAATAAAGACAATTATCATGAACAAGGATATATAATAATAATGCTTTTATTATTGCCTCTAGGGCATATTTCCAACATGTCCATCACATCATTCTCTAATGATGTGATCCCGTTCATGAAATGACAATACATGTCCATGGCTAGGAAACCTAACCATCTTTGATTAACGAGCTAGTCAAGCAGAGGCATACTAGGGACACTCTGTTTGTCTATGTATTCACACATGTACTAAGTTTCCGGTTAATACAATTCTAGCATGAATAATAAATATTTATCATGATATAAGGAAAAATAAATAACAACTTTATTATTGCCTCTAGGACATATTTCCTTCAATAATATTCCACCAAATAAACCAACTAGCATCAACTACAAGATGTATTCAACATTACTCGTAACCCACATGTACCAATCTGAGGTTTTGACACAAAGATTGAATACAAGAGATGAACTAGAGTTTGAGATGAGATGGTGCTGGTGAAGATGTTGCTAGATATTGGTCCTCCCACGATGAGAGGATCATTGGTGATGTCGGTGACTTCGATTTCCCCCTACCGGAGGGAAGTTTCCCTGGCGAAATCGCTGAGCCAGAGAGCAAAAGTGTTTCTGCCCATGTTCCACCTTGAGACGGTGGTGCTTCGTCCCGAAAGTCCTCTTCTTATTTTTTTCTAGGGCAAATGGATTCATATAGCATAAGATGGGGGATGAAGGCCTGCCAGTGGCCCCATAAAGCATAATGCATCAGGGTGCGCCCATCGGGAGTGGTCGCACCCTGTTGCCTTGTGGGTGATACATCTCCAACGTATCTATAATTTTTGATTGTTCCATGCTATATTATATTCTGTTTTGGACATTATTGAGATTTATTATACACTTTTATATTATTTTTGGGACTAACCTATTAACCGGAGGCCCAGCCCAGAATTGCTTTTTTTTTGCCTATTTCAGAGTTTCGCAGAAAAAGAATATCAAACGAGTCCAAACGGAATGAAACCTTCGGGAACGTGATTTTCGGAACGAACGTGATCCAGAGGACTTGGACCCTACGTCAAGACATCAACCAGGAGGCCACGAGGTAGGGGGCGCGCCCTCCACCCTCGTGGGCCCCTGTTACTCCACCGATGTACTCCTTCCTCCTATATATACCTACGCACCCCCAAACTACCAGATACGGAGCCAAAACCCTAATTCCACCGTCGTAACTTTCTGTATCCACGAGATCCCATCTTGGGGCCTTTTCCGGAGCTCCGCCGAAGGGGGCATCGATCACGGAGGGCTTCTACATCAACACCATAGCCCCTCCAATGAAGTGTGAGTAGTTTACCTCAGACCTTCGGGTCCATAGTTATTAGCTAGATGGCTTCTTCTCTCTTTTTGGATCTCAATACAAAGTTCTCCCCCTCTCTTATGGAGATCTATTCAATGTAATCTTCTTTTGCGGTGTGTTTGTTGAGATCGATGAATTGTGGGTTTATGATCAAGTTTATCTATGAACAATATTTGAATCTTCTCTGAATTCTTCTATGTATGATTGGTTATCTTTGCAAGTCTCTTCGAATTATCTGTTTGGTTTGGCCTACTAGATTGATCTTTCTTGCAATGGGAGAAGTGCTTAGGTTTGGGTTCAATCTTGCAGTGTCCTTTCCCAGTGACAGTAGGGGCAGCAAGGCACGTATTGTATTGTTGCCATCGAGGATAACAAGATGGGGTTTATATCATATTGCATGAGTTCATCCCTCTACATCATGCCATCTTGCTTAAAGCGTTACTCTATTCTTATGAACTTAATACTCTAGATGCATGCTGGATAGCGGTCGATGAGTGGAGTAATAGTAGTAGATGCAGGCAGGAGTCGGTCTACTTGTCTCGGACATGATGCCTATATACATGATCATACCTAGATATTCTCATAACTATGCTCAATTCTGTCAATTACTCAACAATAATTTGTTTACCCACCGTGAATACTTATGCTTTTGAGAGAAGCCACTAGTGAAACCTATGGCCCCCGGGTCTATCTTCCATCATATTAATCTTCCAATACTTAGTTATTTCCTTTTTCATTTATTTTACTTTGCATATTTATCATAAAAATACCAAAAAATATTATCTTATCATATCTAACAGATCTCACTCTCGTAAGTGACCGTGTAGGGATTGACAACCCCTTATCGCATTGGTTGCGAGGATTTATTTGTTTGTGTAGGTGCGAGGGACTCGTGCGTGGCCTCCTACTGGATTGATACCTTGGTTCTAAAAAACTGAGGGAAATACTTACGCTACTTTGCTGCATCACCCTTTCCTCTTCAAGGGAAAACCAACGCAGTGCTCAAGAGGTAGTAGTGGGCAGCTGGTGCCCCCCCTCTGGTACTTCCTTGCTCAAATACTTTTCATATATCACATAAAAGTTCTCTGTGAAATTTCAGGTCATTCGGAGGTTTGTAGCATATGTATCTTTGTTGTAGCTTTTTCAGGTCCAGAATTCCAGCCGCGTGCAATCTCCCTCTTCATGTAAATCTTGCAAATTCAGAGAGAAAAGACATTAGAATTGCATCATAAAGTGTTATAAAGATCAAAAATATTATAAATATCAATAGAAAAACATGATGCAAAATGGACGTATCAAGGCGGAGCTAGGAAATTTTGCCAATGGATCCACCAAGGATATGAGTGTTGACTAACTATTGCTTGCAGTGGCCAAGTTTGTTGGGGGCCAATGCCCCCCCACACACTACATACATAGCTCTACCTCTGATTGTTTATACAATCTCATACTAGCTTGCAAATTATAACACTCGTAAGAGAACATAGGGAGCTGTAATATCATACCACGCATATTAGCATCCCTCCATGCTCAAAGTGTCACCGCTGCCGCCGCTCTAATTGTCACCCTACTCCTACGGTCTTTTGTCGCCCCTGATAAATACACCACTGGTTCTTGAAATTGCCACAATTTTTCTAAGCATGCAGCCATCCCACATTAACACTTATGCATGTCAATCATTAGTAGCTTTTGAGCATTAATTTAGTCAAGCACTCATGCCACATTAGCAAGCCATGTATGTATGTCACTCGTAAGTTATATTAATTTTAATATTTTTATATGTGGTATATGTTGGGGAACGTAGCAGAAATTCAAAATTTTCTACGCATCACCAAGATCAATCTATGGAGTAATCTAGCAACGAAGGGAAGGAGAGTGCATCTACATACCCTTATAGATCGCTGAGCGGAAGCGTTCAAGTGAACCGGGTTGATGGAGTCGTACTCGCCGTGATCCAAATCACCGATGATCCTAGTGCCGAACGGACGGCACCTCCGCGTTCAACACACATACAACCCGGTGATGTCTCCTCCTTCTAGATCCAGCAAGGGGAGAGGAGAAGTTGAGGGAAAACTCCGACAACACGACGGCATGGTGGTGATGGAGCTCGTGGTTCTCCGGCAGGGCTTCGCCAAGCACTACGGAGGAGGACGAGGTGTTGGAGGAGGGAGAGGGCTCCGCCAGGGGAAGGGTGCCGCTGCCCTCTCTCTCTCCCTCACTATATATAGGGGAAAGGGAGGAGGGGGAGGCGCCCTAGGGTTCCCTAGGGGAGGGGCGGCGGCCACAGGGGAAACCCTAGATGGGTTTGGGCGCCCCCACCCCCTAGGAAACTTGCCCCCCAAGCCGGGAGGGGCGGCTGCCCTAGGGGTGGAGCCCCCACCTCTCCTGGTTACGTGAGATGAGGTGGGAGGGGCGCTCAGCCCCTTAGTGGGCTGATGTGCCCTCTCCCCTTGGCCCATAAGGCCCCCCAACGCTTGCCGGGGCCTCCGAAACCCCTTTCGGACACGCTGGTCATCACCTGGTACCCCCGAAACAATTCCGGACTCTAATACCCTTCGTCCAATATACCGATCTTCACCTCCGGACCATTCTGGAGCTCCTCGTCATGTCCGGGATCTCATCCGGGACTCCGAACAACCTTCGATAACCACATACTATTTCCCATAACAACTCTAGCGTCACCGAACCTTAAGTGTGTAGACCCTACGGGTTCGGGAACCATGCAGACATGACCGAGACAACTCTCCGGCCAATAACCAACAACGGGATCTGGATACCCATGTTGGCTCCCACATGTTCCACGATGATCTCATCGGATGAACCACGATGTCGAGGATTCAATCAATCCCGTATACAATTCCCTTTGTCTAGCGGTATTGTACTTGCCCGAGATTCGATCGTCGGTATCCGATACCTTGTTCAATCTCGTTACCGGCATGTCTCTTTACTCGTTCCGTAACACATCATCCCGTGATCAACTCCTTGGTCACATTGCACATATGATGATGTCCTACCGAGTGGGCCCAGAGATACCTCTCCATCACACGGAGTGACAAATCCCAGTCTCGATTCGTGCCAACCCAACAGACACTTTCGGAGATACCCGTAGTGCACCTTTATAGCCACCCAGTTACGTTGTGACGTTTGGTACACCCAAAGCATTCCTACGGTATCCGGGAGTTGCACAATCTCATGGTCTAAGGAAATGATACTTGACATTAGAAAAGCTTTAGCATACGAACTACACGATCTTTTGTGCTAGGCTTAGGATTGGGTCTTGTCCATCACATGATTCTCCTAATGATGTGATCCCATTATCAACTACATCCAATGTCCATGGTCAGGAAACCGTAACCATCTATTGATCAACGAGCTAGTCATCTAGAGGCTTACTAGGGACATGGTGTTGTCTATGTCCACACATGTATCTGAGTTTCCTATCAATACAATTATAGCATGGATAATAAACGATTATCATGAACAAGGAAATATAATAATAACCAATTTGTTATTGCCTCTGGAGCATATTTCCAACAGTCTCCCACTTGCACTAGAGTCAATAATCTAGTTCACATCTCCATGTGATTAACACTCACAGGTCTATTCGCCATGTGACCAACATCCAAAGAGTTTACTAGAGTCAATAATCTAGTTCACAGCACTATGTGATTAACACTCAATGGGTTCTGGGTTTGATCATGTTGCTTGTGAGAGAGGTTTTAGTCAACGGGTCTGCAACATTCAGATCCGTATGTACTTCGCAAATCTCTACGCTATATTTGGAGCCATTTCAAATAACTGTTGTACTTGGAGCTATTCTAAATTGTTGCTCCATTATACGTATCTGGTATCTCTACTCAGAGCTATCCAGATATGTGTTAAGCTTGCATCGACGTAACTCTTTACGTTGAACTCTTTATCACCTCCATAACCGAGAAACATATCCTTATTCCTCTAAGGATAATTTTGACCGCTATCTGGTGATCTACTCCTAGATCACCTTTGGACCCTCTTGCCAGACATGTGGCAAGGCACACATCAGGTGTAGTACTCAGCATGGCATACCGTATAGAGCCTATGACAAAAGCATAGGGGACGACCTTCGTCCTTCCTCTTTCTCCTGCCGTGGTCAAGCTTTAACTTCATACCTTACAACTCAGGCAAGAACTCCTTCTTTACTGATCCATCTCGAACTCCTTCAAGATCATGTCAAGGTATGCGCTCATTTGAAAGTACTATTAAGCGTTTTTGATCTATCCTTATAGATCTTGATGCTCAATGTTCAAGTAGCTTAATCCAGGTTTTCCATTGAAAAACACCTTTCAAATAACCCTATATGCTTTCCAGAAATTCCACATCATTTTGGATCAACAATATGTCATCCACATATACTTATCAGAAATGTCGTAGTGCTCCCACTCACTTTATTGTAAATACAAGTTTCTAACAAACTTTGTATAAACCCATAAACTTTGATTACTCCATCAAAGTGTATATTCCGACTCCGAGATGCTTGTTCTAGTCCATGGAAGGATCGCTGGAGCTAGCATACCTTTTAGCATCCTTAGGATAGACAAAACTTTTCTGATTATCACATACAACCTTTCCTTACGAAAACTGGTAAGGAAACTTGTTTTGACATCCATCTGCCAGATTTCATAAATGCAGCTTATGCTAACATGATTCCGACGGACTTAAGAATCGCTACGGGTGAGAAAATCTCATCGTAGTCAACTACTTGAACTTGTGAAAAACTCTTCGCCACAAGTCGAGCTTCATAGACGGTGACATTACTGTCCACGTCCGTCTTCTTCTTAAAATCCACATGTACCTAACAGCCTTACGACCATCAAGTAGTTCTTCCAAAGTCTACACTTTGTTTTCATACATGGATCCTTTCTCGGATTTTATGGCCTCGAGCCAATTTTCGGAATCCGGGCCCACCATCGCTTCTCCATAGCTCATAGGTTCATCGTTGTCCAACAACGTAACCTTTAAGACAGGGTTACCACTTAGAAGCTGTACACACCCTTGTCAACCTATGAGGTTTGATAGTAACTCGATCTGAAGCTCCATGATCATCATCATTAGCTTTCTCTTCAACTGAGGCAGGTGCCACAGAAACATTTTTCCTGTGCTGCGCTACTCTCTGGTTGAAGTAAAGGTTCAACAACCTTATCAAGTTCTATCTTCCTCCCACTCAATTCTTTCGAGAGAAACTTTTCCTCGAGAAAGGACCCGATTCGAGAAACAATCCCTATTGCTTTCGGATCTGAGACAGGAGGTATACCCAACTGTTTTGGGTGTCCTATGAAGATGCATTTATCCGCTTTGGGTTCGAGCTTATCATCCTGAAACTTTTTCACATAAGCGTCGCAGCCCCAAACTTTTAAGAAACGACAGCTTAGGTTTCTCTAAACCATAGTTCATACGGTGTCGACTCAAACGGAAATTTGTGGTGCCCTATTTAAAGTGAATGTGGTTGTATCTAATGCCTAAACCCATAAACTATAGTGGTAATTCGATAAGAGACATCATGGTATGCACCATGTCCAATAGGGTGCACTTATGATGTTCGGACACACCATCACACTATGGTGTTCCAGGCTGTATCAGTTGTGAAACCATTTCCACAATGTCTTAATTTTGTGCCAAACTCGTAATTCAGATATTCATCTCTATGATCATATCATAGATATTTTATCCTCTTGTCACGACGATCTTCAACTTCACCCTGAAATTACTTGAACCTTTCAATAATTCAGACTCATGATTCATCAAGTAAATATACAGCATCTACTCAAATCATCTGTAAAGTAAGAACATAACGATATCCACTACAGCACTCATTGGACTGTACACATCAAGATGTATTACTTCCAACAAGTTGCTTTCTTGTTCCATCTTACTGAAAAACGTGGCCTTTCAGTCATCTTGTCCATGTGGTATGATTTGCATGTCTCAAGTGATTCAAAATCAAGCGAGTCCAAAGATCCATCAACATGGAGCTTCTTCATGCGTTTTATACCATTGTGACTAAAATTGCAGCGCCACAAATATGTGGTACTATCATTACTATCTTATATCTTTTGGCATGAACATGTGTATTACTACAATCGGGATTCAATAAACCATTCATTTTAGGTGCAAGACCATTGAAGGTATTATTCAAATAAACAAAGTAACCATTATTCTCCTTAAATGAATAACCATATTGCGATGGACATAATCTAATCATGTCCATGCTCAACGCAAACACCAAATAACAATTATTTAGGTTTAACACCAATCCCGATGGTAAACGGAGCGTGCAATGCTTGATCACATCAACCTTGGAAACTCTTCCAACACATATCATCGTCTCACCTTTGACTAGTCTCCGTTTATTCCGTAGCCTTTCATTTCGAGTTACCAACACTTAGCAACCGAACCGGTATCTAATACCCTGCTGCTACTAGGAGTACTAGTAAAGTACACATTTAATATAATGTATGTCCAATACATACTTCTGTCAACCTTGCCAGCCTTCTCATCTACCAAGTATCTAGGGTGGTTTTGCTTCAGTGACCGTTCCCCTTATTACAGAAGCACTTAGTCTCGGGTTTGGGTTCAACCTTGGGTTTCTTCACTAGAGCAGCAACTGATTTGTCGTTTCATGAAGTATCCCTTTCTTGCCCTTGCCCTTCTGAAACTAGTGGTTTTACTAACCATCAACAATTGATGCTCCTATTTGATTTCTACTTTCGCGGTGTCGCGAATAGCTCAAGGATCATATCTATCCCTGATATGTTATAGTTCATCATGAAGCTCTAGTAGCTTGGTGACAGTGACTTTGGAGAACCATCACTATCTCATCTGGAAGATTAACTCCCACTCGATTCAAGCGATTGTAGTACTTATACAATCTGAGCACATGCTCAACGATTGAGCTTTTCTCCTTAGTTTGCAGGCTTAAGAAACTTGTCAAAGGTCTCATACCTCTTGACGTGGGCACTAGCCTGAAATCCCAATTTCAGTCCTTGGAACATCTCATATGTTCTGCGATGTTTCAAAACGTTTTTGGTGCCTCAATTCTAAACCATTTAGCATTACGCACTAAACTATCATGTAGTCATCAAAACGTGTATGTCAGATGTTCGTAACATCTACAACTCACGCTTGAGGTTCAGCTCACTGAGCGGTGGATTAAAGACATAAACCTTTTGTGCAGCAATGAGGACAATCCTCAGTTTACGGACCCAGTCCACATAATTGCTACTATCAACTTTCAACTAAATTTTCTCTAGGAACGCATCTAAAACAGTAGAACTAAAGCGTGAGTTACGAAAAAATTTGCAAAGTCCTTTCGACTATGTTCATGATAATTGAGTTCATCTGATTATTTTATGAATTCCCACTCAGATAGACATCCCTCTAGTCATCTAAGTGATACATGATCCGAATCAACTAGGCTGTGTCCGATCATCACGTGAGACGGACTAGTCATCATCGGTGAACATCTCATGTTGATCGCATCTTCTATACGACTCATGTTCGACCTTTCGGTCCTCCGTGTTCCGAGGCCATGTCTGTACATGCTAGGCTCGTCAAGTCAACCTAAGTGTTTCGCATGTGTTCCGAGGCCATGTTTGTACATGCTAGGCTCGTCAAGTCAACCTAAGTGTTCCGCATGTGTTTCGAGGCCATGTCTGTACATGCTAGGCTCGTCAACACCCGTTGTATTCGAACGTAAGAATCTATCACACCCGATCATCACGTGGTGCTTCGAAACGACGAACCTTCGCAACGGTGCACAATTAGGGAGAACACTTTCTTGAAATTATTGCGAGGGATCATCTTATTTAAGCTACTGTCGTTCTAAGCAAATAAGATGTAAAAACATGATAAACATCACATGCAATCAAATAGTGACATGATATGGCCATCATCACTTCGCTCCTTTTGATCTCCATCTTCGGGGCTCCATGATCATCATCGTCACCGGTATGACACCATGATCTCCATCATCATGATCTCCATCATCGTGTCTTCATGAAGTTGTCTCGCCAACTATTACTTCTACTACTACAGCTAACGGTTAGCAATAAATAAAGTAATTACATGACGTTTATGTTGACACGCAGGTCATAAATAAATTAAGACAACTCCTATGGCTCCTGCCGGTTGTCATACTCATCGACATGCAAGTCGTGATTCCTATTACAAGAACATGATCAATCTCATACATCACATATATCATTCATCACATCCCTTTTTGGCCATATCACATCACAAAACACTTGCTGCAAAAACAAGTTAGACGTCCTCTAATTGTTGTTGCAAGTTTTTTACGTGGCTGCTATAGGTTTCTAGCAAGAATGTTTCTTACATATACCAAAACCACAATGTGAATTGCCAATTTCTATTTAACCTTCATAAGGACCCTGTTCATCGAATCCGATCCGACTAAAGTGGGAGAGACAGACACCCGCCAGCCACCTTATGCAACTAGTGCATGTCAGTCGGTGGAACCGGTCTCACGTAAGCGTACGTGTAAGGTTGGTCCGGGCCGCTTCATCCCACAATGCCGCCGAATCAAGATAAGACTAGTAACGGCAAGATAATTGACAATATCGACACCCACAACTGCTTTGTGTTCTACTCGTGCATAGAAACTACGCATAGACCTAGCTCATGATGCCACTGTTGGGGAACGTAGCAGAAATTCAAAATTGTCTACGCATCACCAAGATCAATCTATGGAGTAATCTAGCAACGAAGGGAAGGAGAGTGCATCTACATACCCTTGTAGATCGCTGAGCGGAAGCGTTCAAGTGAACGGGGTTGATGGAGTCGTACTCGCCGTGATCCAAATCACCGATGATCCTAGTGCCGAATGGACGGCACCTCCGCGTTCAACACACGTATAGCCCGGGGACGTCTCCTCCTTCTTGATCCAGCAAGGGGAGAGGAGAAGTTGTGGGAAAACTCTGACAGCACGATGGCATGGTGGTGATGGAGCTCGTGGTTCTCCGGCAGGGCTTCGCCAAGCACTACGGAGGAGGACGAGGTGTTGGAGGAGGGAGAGGGCTGCGCCAGGGGAAGGGTGCCGCTGCCCTCTCTCTCCCTCACTATATATAGGGGAAAGGGAGGAGGGGGAGGCGCCCTAGGGTTCCCTAGCGGAGGCGCGGCGGCCACAGGGGAAACCCTAGATGGGTTTGGGCGCCCCCACCCCCTAGGAAACTTGCCCCCCAAGCCGGGAGGGGCGGCTGCCCTAGGGGTGGCGCCCCCACCTGTCCTGGTTACGTGAGATGGGGTGGGAGGGGCGCTCAGCCCCTTAGTGGGCTGATGTGCCCTCTCCCCTTGGCCCATAAGGCCCCCCAACGCTTGCCGGGGCCTCTGAAACCCCTTTCGAACATGCTAGTCATCACCTGGTACCCCCGAAACAATTCCGGACTCCAATACCCTTCGTTCAATATACCGATCTTCACCTCCGGACCATTCTGGAGCTCCTCGTCATGTCTGGGATCTCATCCGGGACTCCGAACAACCTTCGGTAACCACATACTATTTCCCATAACAACTCTAGCGTCACCGAACCTTAAGTGTGTAGACCCTATGGGTTCGGGAACCACGCAGACATGACCGAGACAACTCTCTGGCCAATAACCAAGATCGGGATCTAGATACCCATGTTGGCTCCCACATGTTCCACGATGATCTCATTGGATGAACCACGATGTCGAGGATTCAATCAATCCCGTATACAATTCCCTTTGTCTAGCAGTATTGTACTTGCCCGAGATTCGATCGTCGGTATCCGATACCTTGTTCAATCTCGTTACCGGCAAGTCTCTTTACTCGTTCCGTAACACATCATCCCGTGATCAACTCCTTGGTCACATTGCGCATATGATGATGTCCTACCGAGTGGGCCCAGAGATACCTCTCCGTCACACGGAGTGACAAATCCCAGTCTCGATTCGTGCCAACCCAACAGACACTTTCGGAGATACCCGTAGTGCACCTTTATAGCCACCCAGTTACATTGTGACGTTTGGTACACCCAAAGCATTCCTACGGTATCCGGGAGTTGCACAATCTCATGGTCTAAGGAAATGATACTTGACATTAGAAAAGCTTTAGCATACGAACTACACGATCTTTTGTGCTAGGCTTAGGATTGGGTCTTGTCCATCACATGATTCTCCTAATGATGTGATCCCATTATCAATGGCATCCAATGTCCATGGTCAGGAAACGGTAACCATCTATTGATCAACGAGCTAGTCATCTAGAGGCTTACTAGGGACATGGTGTTGTCTATGTATCCACACATGTATCTGAGTTTCCTATCAATACAATTATAGCATGGATAATAAACGATTATAATGAACAAGGAAATATAATAATAACCAATTTGTTATTGCCTCTAGAGCATATTTCCAACAGTATATGTGTCCTATACTTTGTGCATACATACGTAGTTCATGGTTCACATTTTGCTTGCAAATTGACATTGCATTAACTGCATTGTAAATCAAGAACGCTCTTACAATTATTATTTTCCTATTAGTTTTAGCTCTTTTTCTAGCACATATTAACATAACTATTTTAACAAGGTTCTCGTGGCAACGCGTGGGGTATTTTCTAGTTTTTATATTTATCTTCTAGTAATAGTGCATACATGTAAATTTATCACACAACTAAAGCACTAACACCGCTCTATTTTGCCGGCAGGGAAAAACCTATGGCCCGGTGGTTTCAGCTGATAGCACTCCGGCCATACAAAAAACCGGGAGCGTAGCATAACCATCGTAGCTAGCTACTACACTGAAGCTAGTTCAAACCATGTGATGCAAGCGAACCAACTTGTGGTTGGATGGTTAGAGGGACATTGGTATCCCCAGCCCACCAGGATTCAAATCCTGGTGCTCGCATTATTCCTGGATTTATTTCAGAATTTCCGGTGACGCGCTTTCAGTGGGAGAAGACGTTCCCATCGACGATGAGGCGCCTAGGTGACTTCGTACATCTCAAGATGACATGCCGGCTCAATCTCTCGGAGGTGCTCATAGGGGTAGGGTGTGCGGGTATGCGTTCATAGGGATGAATGTGTTGACACACGAACACGTCACGTGTACCCTCGACGCCGGGGGTGATGCACCGCAGCTCACGTCGAAGGAGACCCGACCGACAGCGCGATACGCAAGACAGTCGACGGGCGCTTTTTGCAGACCTGAAAACCCCACACCCCCGGGAGGGACCCCGTCAGGGAGAGCGGCGGCTATGGGCTGCCCTAGGTCGATTCGCTCGCCCCTAGAGCCTCGGGATTCGCAACTCTCAAACACGAAGAACAGCGAAGAAGGAGATAGAAAAACGGTGGAGAGATAAAACGTATATGAAAAAATAATATATTGATTTGTTCGATTGTGTGTTGTTCAATCGGCCGTCACCCCCAACATATATAAGAGGCGACTGGACTTCCCGTACAAGCAAAGGATTTATCTAGGCTTTCCTTACAAGAAAATTACATCAATTCACGTCCTAGAATCCTAGTTCTGGTCCCACTCGGATTCAGCCCGAATCTGGTCCAATCTTCTGTCTTGCTCCTTGCGTGGGCTGTGAAATCTGCATATGACTTCCGATGGAGACGGTTCAAATATCAATTATGTGTGCTTCGACGAGGCCAACAATCCGTATGTTGATCACTTTTCCAAATAAGGCCATCTTGAATACTCCACGGGGTCATCTCTAATTTCGAGTCGGACTCGTTCATGTAGCTGACTGGACCGTCCGACTCTTGCAGCGTCTCTGCAGGTCGTAGTTGACCATTTCGACGTTACGAACAACTCCCGTGTTGAACACTTCTTCATCCGAAGCCATCTAGATAAGTATTTGAGCCCATCTTCAGCATCTGGTCGGATTGGCCTCGACAGTTTCTACTGTTCACGACAGCAAGCTTTCCCGGCAAGGTTACTGTTCACGGCGGCAAGCTTTCCCCGGCAGGTTACTGTTCACGGCAGCAAGCTCTCCCCCGGCAAGGT
>NC_041382.1:86308128-86316927 GCF_002162155.2 Triticum dicoccoides
CAAGCTTTCCCCGGCAAGGTTACTGTTCACGGCGGCAAGCTTTCCCCGGCAAGGTTACTGTTCACGGCGGCAAGCTTTCCCCGGCAAGGTTACTGTTCACGGCGGCAAGCTTTCCCCGGCAAGGTTTTTGAGGCAGCAAACGACCTCGGATGAAAATGTGTCCAAAAGCAAAGTTGACCGTTTTGACGAGACGAAAAACTTTCGTGTTGAACATTTTCCGACTCGAGGCCATCTTCTGGGCCAAAACACTCATGCATTACATCAGATACTTGCCAAGACATGTGTGGTCTTCCGCGTCATATTTCGCCTCTTGACAGGGCTGCATCCAGATAGCTCTAACTTTTGCATACGAACTCAGATTGAGATGATTTTTATATCAAAATCGACCGATTCGACGAGACGAAGACAATGCATGTAGAGCATTCCTTCATCTGAGATTGTCCTGGAGGCGTACTTGACCAAAAAGCACTCAGAACACCTAAACATGACAATCTGAGTGTAGTTTTGGTCTTTGATATGATGCCGAATGATTATGGTCCAAACATCAAAGTTGTTCCACTCAACAATGTGAAATTTCTCATTTAGAATATTTTGTCATTTGAGGCCATCTCCATTGCATTCTGCATTGTGCCAAAATCAGGTGTCAACACAGGCCCCCCCTGTTTTTTGGCAAAGCTTGCATGCCGAAAAATAATTTGCACCATGTTTGTTCTAAGGACAATGTCAACACTCCATCGGCCATCTATTCTTCTCAGGGCGATAATTATGTATCGGCCATGTTTGTGCTAAGGGCGATAATCGTATATCGGCCATTGCCTACTTAGGCTTCCCGCCACACACTCGGGTGGTACTTCTTCAAATATTTGCCATTGAGAGCTCGAGGTAAAAATGCCCCTTGTATTGATTCCACCAAATATGAATTTCCGGGAACAACTCTTGTAATCCTAAAAGGACCTTCCCAACTTGGAGACCACTTCCCGATTTTTCTATCTCTTGACTTTCCAGACGAGATCACCAACTTGAAAATTCTTCAACCTGACTTTATTATTGTAAGCCCTTGCCACCCTCAACTTATCTCTCTCTATGGCATTCAAAGCAGCCAAACGTTTATCAGCAACCTCATCAATGTTTTCCATCATCAAGTTATAGAAGTCTATTGCCGATAAATCATTTTGTTTGGCTATTCTCAAAGCATTCAAATTTACTTCCACTGGTAAAACAGCCTCCTGACCATATACTAGCTCATATGGAGTCACTTTCGTAGCACCATGCCTTGAGATTCTATGTGCCCATAATGCCTCAGACAACAAGTCATGCCATCTCCTTGGATTATCCTCAATCTTCTTCTTGATGAGCTTGATTAAAATTTTATTGCTAGACTCAGCTTGTCCATTAGCTTGGGCATAATATGGGGAGGAATTGAGCAGCTTTATGTTATAAGATTCGGCAAACTCTCTGACTTGGTGTGACATAAAAGATGAACCTTGATCCGTAGTTAACGTTTGAGGAATACCGAATCTATGAATAATGTGCTTGGATATGAATTTAATTACCTCCGTATGCGTCATGTTCTTGAGAGGTACTGCTTCAGACCACTTAGTGAAATAATCAGTTGCCACCAATATGAACCGATGCCCCTTTGAAGAAGACGGATGGATTTGCCCAATAAAGTCTAAACCCCATCCTCTGAAGGGCCACGGCTTGATAATAGGATGCAGCATAGCAGCGGGAGCCAATTGAATATCACCAAATTTTTGACAAGCTTCGCTCCCTTTATAATATCTGAAGCAATCATTAATCATGGTCGGCCAATAAAACCCAGCACGTCGTAATAACCATTTCATCTTGGGAGCCGACTGGTGAGTACCACAAATGCCTTCATGTACCTCTCCCATAGCAACTCTTGCTTGGTCCTCATCCAAGCACTTTAAAAGAACATCATCAACTGTTCGGCGATAAAGATCATCATCCCTCATAGTATATTTAAAAGCCATACGTCGAACAGCCCTGTCCACCCTTTCACTCGGATTACGCAAGTAAGCAACAATGGGCTTCCTCCAGTCGGAATTGTCACCTGCACTAGATTTTTTGTTAATGACCGAATCAGTGGGTTCTGGTTCGGCCTCTTCTATACTGGTAAGACAAGACATCGGATTTTGAGAAATATGAAACATGCCATGATCAACATGGTATCCAGATGCTTGTTGTGCCAACTCATTTGCTTTCCAGTTGTCATCTCTAGATATATGTGCAATGCTAAAACAATCCAAAGTAGAGATTATATCTAGACATTTATCAAGATAAACATTAAGTGATTCGTCCAAACACTGAAAGACTTTGGATATTTGCTGTACCACTAGTAACGAATCACCATAAGCCTCAATATGTGTAACACCTATAGCAAGTAACATCTCTAGGCCGAATAACAATGCTTCATATTCGGCTTGATTGTTTGTGCAAAAATATTCTAAGCGGCATGAGGCTTCAAAAACAGCACCATGAGGAGATATATAAACAATACCAACACCTTGGCCATTGCTACAAACTGACCCATCAAAGTATAATATCCATGGTACTAATGAAATAAGGTTCATATCAACATCATGCTTGTCATTAATCCGATGTTCAACAATGAAATCAGCAACAATTTGGCCTCTCATGGACTTTAGAGATTCATAAGCCAAATCATATTCAATCAAAGCATAAGCCCACTTGCCAATTCTACCACTAAGAATTGGCCTATGCAACATGTATTTAATGACATCGGTTTGACAAGCTACTACACAAGCACTCAGCACTAAATAATGTCTCAGTTTTGTGCAAGCATAATATAAGCATAGACACAATTTCTCAATAAATGTATACCTTGTCTCTGCGTCCAATAAGCGGCGGCTTAAATAAGTGATGGCATGCTCTTTTCCTTCGGTCTCTTGAGTTAGAACAACACCAATAACTTCTTCATCTGCTGCAATGTAAAGTTTGAAGGGTTCCCTATGCTTGGGTGCTCTCATCACCGGAGGAGTGCACAAATAATTCTTGATCATATCAAATGCTTCTTGATGTTTTGCCCCCCAAGTGAAATCAGCATCATCCTTTAACCAAAGGATAGGAGTAAATGCATCAACTTTCCCTGACAGATTAGCTATGAACCTTCTCAAATAGTTGACCTTGCCAAGGAACTTTCGCATATCTCTCTTGCATGTTGGAGCCTCCACTTTCTGTATAGCCTCTATCTTTTTGGGATCAATCTCTATGCCATCTTCATGAATAATGAAACCCAAAAACTTGCCAGCTGATACGCCAAAAGCACACTTCAAAGGATTCATCTTCAGTCCATACTTTTTCATTCTTTCAAAAGCTAAACGCAAATCGGCCAAGTGAGATTCAAAAGCATCCGATTTGACAACAATATCATCAATATAAACTTCAAGTATGATACCGAGTAAATCATGGAAAATCAAATTCATAGCCCTTTGATATGTGGCTCCAGCATTTTTTAATCTGAATGTCATCACTGTCCACTCGAATAAACCAACGAAACCAGGGCATCGAAAAGCAGTCTTGTACATGTCCTCTTCGGCCATAAAAATTTGATTGTATCCGGCATTACCATCTAGAAAGCTAATAACCTCATGCCCAGAAGCATCATTAATAAGCATATCGGCTATTGGCATAGGATACTCATCTTTGGGTGTAGCCCTATTCAAATCTCTGAAATCAATGCACACCCTCAACTTGCCGGATCCTTTCTTCTCCACTGGGACAATGTTAGAAATCCACTCGGTGTACCTGCAAGGTCGAATGAAATTAGCTTCAAGCAGTCGACCGATCTCTTCCTTGATCCGGTCATATGTTTTCGGATTAAATTTTCTGGCTGACTGTTTATAAGGTCTAAAACCGGCCTTTATAGGCAACCGATGCTCCACTAGCTCTCGGCTTAACCCTGGCATCTCATGATATTCCCATGCAAAGCAACAAACATATTCTTTCAATAGCTCGATTAACTTAGCTTTACAATCGGCTTTCAAATTTTTGTTTATAAATGTCGGTCGAGTGACTGAACCATCTCCAATATCTACCTCTTCTAATGGATCAGCCGACGTAAAACCTTGCCCAAGTTTATCCATGTCATCCAACTCTTCTATAGACTCATACATATCGTTCTCGCAAGACCGATATTTCACAAGACGTTTTTGTAACCACTCAGAGCTAGAATCCATTTAAACATATCATACCTTGGAGCCGATTGCATTCAGTCGGCTTTAAAGAGACGGGCACAAAACCATTCTTGGTTGCGCTGAGAAAATCAAACTCTGATAAGTCACGTCCCGTCAAGCAAGTAGCTTTGGGATGTTGCCAATCCACCGATGCATCGGCCAAAGCAACACAGGCCGAGTTATCCGCATGGATGACTTCCACTTCATCATCAACCCACTGAATCAAAAACTGGTGCATAGTGGATGGCACGCACTAGTTTGCATGAACCCAATCACGGCCTAGTATGACGTTGTAGTTACCTTGCACCTCAGCGACAAAGAATGCAGTAGCCAAAGTTTTGCTTCCGACTATAAGCTCCACATACATCACACCTTTGGCTTCAGTTTTCTCTTTGCCTTCAAACCCGTTAAGCACCATATTGGTCTTGATCAATTCTTCATCAGGCAAACCCAATTTCTTGAAGACCGAATAGGGCATAAGATTTACGACAGCACCACCATCAACAAGCATCCGAGTGAGCGGCGACCCATTGATATGACCTCTGAGATATAATGGTTTCAGATGCGTACTGGTTCTTTTGGCTTCTCGAATATCGCGTTTTTAGGGCCAAAATCCAGCTGAGCCACCTCCCCTTCCTCATCTACAGCACGAAACTCAGTAGGCAAGTAATACACCATATTGATATCCATACCTTCATGAACCGGTGTAGACTCATAGTCCAACATATCAGCCTCCTCCTCAAGTGCATCCACCGATTCAGAAATTTGTCCGAGTGAAGAGGAAGCAATAGGTAACGTAGACGATGCAATGATTGCGTCGTCCTTTTTTGGTAGTGTAGGTGCTGCTGTGATAGGCGTAGAGGCCACTGTATCTCGTATTTGTTTGGGCCTCCATACTTGTTTTGTAGGTACCATAGGCCGAGTGTCATTGAACAACTTATCCCTTTGCTTCTCAGCCTCTTGTTCTGCCATCTCTTGACTCCTTAACCTCTGTAGTTTCCTCTTCTGTGTCTTTGTTAGCCCTGGAGGACACCACTTTGGCTGAGTGTATTTAGGATCTCTCGTTTTTACTCGGCTAGTGCTTGCTTCATGGTCATTAGCCGAGTGCTTTGGCGCGATAGAAAGTATCGGCTCAGTCGGTTTGCTATGCACAATTGGCTGCTGTATGGCAAATGTTTTGGTGCCCAAGATAAGTGAGTCAGCATCCGTTTTCTCCTTGCTTTTTCCCGACTCAACTACTGCAACACTTGGTGACTTAACACGCCATTCTTTTCGACTTTCCAGATGCATGAAATTTCCACTCGGTCGCATATTTTGACCAGCCGACTGATAGTCACCGATGTTGAGTCGGCCATTATATGAGTAATCAAGTCGATCCCACACAGATTGCCTCTGCTCTTCTGAAAACTGCGCCCTTGGTCCACTCGGTTTTGTATACCGATTGAACATATCAGCTGATGGTGACCTTGGTCGTTTCAGATGAGTCGGTCGATTGAAACTAGAACCGACCGACTGGTTAGCATACTTGGACAGCAATATATCAAAAGTTGGCTTGATCCGCTTGCGCTACACTTTAGCTTCATTCTTCTTCCACTTGCTAACTTCTGGACTCTTGGGCTTGACAAATTTAACACGAGTATTTTCTTGCACTTGCGGTTGCCCCCCGAGTGTAGGATTCTTGATGGTGATTTTGATCACTTCCTTGCTATCGGGTTGCTTATCAAGCACAACCTGTCTCCCCAAGACCTTGTTGTCCTCCTTGTCTTTCCTGGGCTCACTGACAATGACATTAGCTTTATTAGCAGATTCGTCTACCTCCGGCCGAATGAGTAGCTTCTTCCCCTCCAAATCCATGGTATTCATTGGAAAAGGCTGTTTATCAACTTGCATTTCAGAAAAGTTCAATCGTCCATCATTAATGGCCGATTGTATCTATCGTCGGAAAACATTGCAATCGTTAGTAGCATGAGAAAAAGAATTATGATACTTGCAATAAGCGCGCCGTTTCAGCTCTTCAAACTGCGGCAAAGTATGAGTTATTCTAATAATTTTAGCTTGCAGCAAAGCATCAAATATTTTATCACACTTGGCAACGTTAAAAGTAAACTTCATCTCTTCATCACAATTCTTATGAATCGGTTTCAGATCATTGCAAGTAAATGGTTTGGCCTTAGATGGCCAAACAAATTCAGTAGAAAAAACATCACCCTCATCGTCCGAGTGATCACTATCATATTCGATCATATTCATCTTTGGACGATCGGCTTTGTATCTATGCACTTCTTTGAGGTCTTTGCTTCGGCTTTCCTGAGCCAAAGCCCTTTGTAAGACTTGGTTGATATTTAAGAACTCATAGCCTTCTAGCTTTTCTCTGATGGGAGTTCTCAAACCACTCAGCACTAGGTCTGCCAAGTCTCTCTCGGTTATCACCAAACTAAAACACCGGTTTTTTGTTTCTCTAAACCTCTTGACGTAATTGGAGACTGATTCATCATGCTTCTGCTTAACCAATGTTAGATGTGACAACTTGAGTTCATTGTCGCCGCTATAAAATGAAACTTCTGCTCTAGCTGCGACCAAACCCGAATGGAACCATGGGGTAAAGAAGAAAACCATGAAAATGCGGTACCAGTTAATGATAAAGGAAATAAACGCACTTTCAATTCGTTCAATGAGCCTGCCTCACCCAATTGTGCTAAATATTGACTAACATGCTCCCATGTGGTTTTTGTGCCTTCTCCATTAAATTTAACAAAATCTGGAATTTTATATCCTGGAGGGCACTGGATGGCATCAAAGTACTCGGGGTACGGCTTTTGGTAAATCCGATTCCGAGGTAACTCAACTCCAAAATTCTCTCGAAGCATCTTAGCCATCTCCTCTCTAAGATTAGCTAGACCATCATCCATAGTGGACGATGACGCTTGTGGCAGTGGCATAGGAGGAGTAGGGTTACTAGCTGTAGGTAGGAATTGTGGCATGTACGTCGACCCATATTTTGGTAATGGTCGAGTGGATGTAGCTGTAGGTAGGGTTTGGTTCGGCGTTGCCACCGAACCTGGCACGCTCATAATAGGATTAATGGGTGCAGCCACAATCTGATTTGTTTGGGTAGGATAATAAGTCATCGGCATGGGAGGCGCCGATGAGATGGGCAAAGACATATTAGGGTTTTGCACACTAGCAGCTACACCATCATTACCACTAGACGATTGAGATATATTCTTCTGAGCATTAGTATTTTCTATGAAAGTTTGATAGACTAGATTGTTACCATCAGCAATACGACTTTCAATCTCAGCCCACTGCTCAGGAGAAAAGGCAGTACTTACAGAAGGTTTAACCTGTTCAGTTTGAAGAGGAGGGAACTTGATTTCTTCAATCGGAGTGATGTTGCCCTGGCGATCTTTCTTGAATTTTGCAAGGAACTCCTACATGTCCTTCTCCTCGCGCGCCTTCTTGTACTCCTCATAGACTTGGCGATGATCGGCCGATATCTCATCAAGACTAGGCTTAATGATGTTATCGGCGTCTACCTCAGATGGCTTGGGAAGATCGGACATGGTGGATGATGATGATTGATCTTCGTCCCCAGCGGAGTCGCCAAAAAAGTGTGTTGACACACGAACACGTCACGTGTACCCTCGACGCCGGGGGTGATGCACCGCAGCTCACGTCGAAGGAGACCCGACCGACAGCGCGATACGCAAGACAGTCGACGGGCGCTTTTTGCAGACCCGAAAACCCCACACCCCCAGGAGGGACCCCGTCAGGGAGTGCGGCGGCTATGGGATGCCCTAGGTCGATTCGCTCGCCCCTAGAGCCTCGGGATTCGCAGCTCTCAAACACGAAGAACAGCGAAGAACGAGATAGAAAAACGGTGGAGAGATAAAACGTATATGAAAAAATAGTATATTGATTTGTTCGATTGTGTGTTGTTCAATCGGCCGTCACCCCCAACATATATAAGAGGCGGCTGGACTTCCCGTACAAGCAAAGGATTTATCTAGGCTTTCCTTACAAGAAAATTACATCAATTCACGTCCTAGAATCCTAGTTCTGGTCCCACTCGGATTCAGCCCGAATCTAGTCCAATCTTCTATCTTGCTCCTTGCGTGGGCTGTGGAATCTGCATATGACTTCCGATGGAGATGGTTCAAATATCAATTATGTGTGCTTCGACGAGGCCAACAATCCGTATGTTGATCACTTTTCCAAATAAGGCCATCTTGAATACTCCACGGGGTCATCTCTAATTTCGAGTCGGACTCGTTCATGTAGTTGACTGGACCGTCCGACTCTTGCAGCGTCTCTGCAGGTCGTAGTTGACCATTTCGACGTTACGAACAACTCCCGTGTTGAACACTTCTTCATCCGAAGCCATCTAGATAAGTATTTGAGCCCATCTTCAGCATCTGGTCGGATTGGCCTCGACAGTTTCTACTGTTCACGGCAGCAAGCTTTCCCGACAAGGTTACTATTCACGGCGGCAAGCTTTCCCCGGCAGGTTACTGTTCACGGTGGCAAGCTCTCCCTCGGCAAGGTTACTGTTCACAGCGGCAAGCTTTCCCCGGCAAGGTTA
>NC_041382.1:86317157-86351425 GCF_002162155.2 Triticum dicoccoides
TGTTCATGGCGGCAAGCTTTCCCCGGCAAGGTTACTGTTCACGGCGGCAAGCTTTCCCCGGCAAGGTTACTGTTCACGGCGGCAAGCTTTCCCTGGCAAGGTTTTTGAGGCAGCAAACGACCTCGGATGAAAATGTGTCCAAAAGCAAAGTTGACCGTTTTGACGAGACGAAAAACTTTTGTGTTGAACGTTTTCCGACTCGAGGCCGTCTTCTGGGACAAAACACTCCCGCATTACATCAGACACTTGCCAAGACATGTCTGGTCTTCCGCGTCATATTTCGCCTCTTGACAGGGCTGCATCCAGATAGCTCTAACTTTTGCATACGAACTCGGATTGAGATGATTTTTATATCAAAATCGACTGATTCGACGAGACAAAGACAATGCATGTAGAGAATTCCTTCATCCGAGATTGTCCTGGAGGCATACTTGACCAAAAAGCACTCAGAACACCTAAACATGACAATCTGAGTGTAGTTTTGGTCTTTGATATGATGCCGAATGATTATGGTCCAATCATCAAAGTTGTTCCACTTGGCAATGTGAAATTTCTCATTTAGAATATTTTGTCATTTGAGGCCATCTCCATTGCATTCTGCATTGTGCCAAAATCAGGTGTCAACAGAATGTAAGCGTGTATGTATGAGCGCTCGTGTCGTTACTGATGTTAAAAAAACATGTGATGCAATGCGTGCGCTGCGGCACATCCTTCCGTGCCGTGACGAAGAAGTCAGTAGTCGCGCTGAGCGTTCCCCAAAACCTTATCACCCTTCTCCCGTACAGGACTCAAAGAGGTGCGATTCGGAGGCCTACTGTCCCGACTCGCAGTGCACGCCGCAAGTCGGGATGAGGAAGACATCAGCAGCTTAGAGATTGGAACCGGTGGCGAGAGGAAGAAGAAGTTATGATGCGTCTCTCTGAGAGGAGCGACCTCCCTTTTATAGGCGCAAGAGGAGGAGGTATAGGCTGCGCCGGGAGTTGAAGGGAACGGGGGAGACGAAATGAACAAGCAGCAGGCGAAGGGTGCAACGTTCGTATTCAATATCCACTATAGCAAAAACTTTCCAGCTCCCGAGTGACTATACACATAGTGCGTGGCAAAAAATTAGATATCGGCTCGGCTCATTCCCGCAACCCGCGTCGCATCGCAATGAGACGGCGGCGGAGGTTGAGCGCGCGTGGATGTCCCTCTTGTTGGGTAACATAGCATAAATTCAAAATTTTCCTACGTGTCACCAAGATCTATCTATGGAGTCATCTAGCAACGAGGGAGGAGTGGATCTACATACCCTTGTAGATCGCGCGCGGAAGCGTTCAAGAGAACGGGGTTGATGGAGTCGTACTCGTCGTGATTCAAATCACCGATGATCCTAGCGCCGAACGGACGGCACCTCCGCGTTCAACACACGTACGGAGCAGCGACGTCTCCTCCTTCTTGATCCAGCAAGGGGGGAGGAGAGGTTGATGGAGATCCAACAGCACGACGGCGTGGTGGTAGTAGCGGGATTCCAACAGGGCTTCGCCAAGCGCTGCGGGAGGAGGGAGATGTGTCATGGGAGGGAGAGGGAGGCGCTAGGGCTTAGGTTTTGTTGCCTTCCCTTCCCCCCACCATATATAGGGCCAAGGGAGAGGGGGAGGGCGCAGCCTTGCCCCTTCCTCCAAGGAAGGGTGCGGCCAAGGGGGGGAGGAGTCCATCCTCCCCAAGGCACCTCAGAGGTGCCTTCCCCCTTTAGGACTCTCCCCTCCTCTTGTCCCTTTGGCGCATGGGCCTCTAGGGGCTGGTGTCCTTGGCCCATGTAGGCCAAGGCGCACCCCCTACAGCCCATGTGGCCCCCCGGGGCAGGTGGCCCCACCCGGTGGACCCCCGGGACCCTTCCGGTGGTCCCGGTACAATATCGGTGACCTTGAAACTTGTCCCGATGGCCGAAATAGCACTTCCTATATATAATTCTTTACCTCCGGACCATTCCGGAACTCCTCGTGACGTTCGGGATCTCATCCGGGACTCCGAAAAACTTTCGGGTTACCGCATACTAATATCTCTATAACCCTATCATCACCGAACCTTAAGTGTGTAGACCCTACGGGTTCGGGAAGCATGCAGACATGACCGAGACGTTCTCCGGTCAATAACCAACAGCGAGATCTGGATACCCATGTTGGCTCCCACATGTTCCACGATGATCTCATCGGATGAACCACGATGTCAAGGACTTAATCAATCTCGTATACAATTCCCTTTGTCTAGCGGTATTGTACTTGCCCGAGATTCGATCGTCGGTATCCCTATACCTTGTTCAATCTCGTTACCGACAAGTCTCTTTACTCGTTCCGTAACACATCATCCCGTGATCAACTCCTTGATCACATTGTGCACATTATGATGGTGTCCTACCGAGTGGGCCCAGAGATACCTCTCCGCTTACACGGAGTGACAAATCCCAGTCTCGATTCGTGCCAACCCAACAGACACTTTCGGAGATACCTGTAGTGCACCTTTATAGTCACCCAGTTACGTTGTGACGTTTGGTACACCCAAAGCATTCCTACGGCATCCGGGAGTTGCACAATCTCATGGTCTAAGGAAATGATACTTGACATTAGAAAAGCTTTAGCATACGAACTACACGATGTTTGTGCTAGGCTTAGGATTGGGTTTTGTCCATCACATCATTCTCCTAATGATGTGATCCCGTTATCAATGACATCCAATGTCCATGGCCAGGAAACCGTAACCATCTATTGATCAACGAGCCAGTCAACTAGAGGCTTACTAGGGACATTGTGTTGTCTATGTATCCACACATGTATCTGAGTTTCCTATCAATACAATTCTAGCATGGATAATAAACGATTATCGTGAACAAGGAAATATAATAATAATCAATTTATTATTGCCTCTAGGGCATATTTCCAACACCTCTTGTTCTCATGCTCATACAAGTGGAGAAAGAATCTCCCTTATAAGGAGGTCCAACTTTCACTAAACTAACAATGTGGGACTAAACTTTAATAGTATCCCTTGCCTTGCACGGATGAGCCAAGTGGGCCTCTATGATTTATTTAGGAAATTTCTAAAATAGTTATTGGGCTGTCCTAAAATAGACTAAATTCCAACACTTGGTGCTATCTACTCCCTTCGTTTCTAAATATTTGTCTTTTTAGATATTTCAACAAGTGACTATATACGAAACAAAATGACTGAATCTACACTTTAAAATATGTCTATATACATCCATATGTGATAGTCCATGTGGGAGTATCACATTCCCAGGAATATCAATAGCATTGCCCACAATTATGCTCACCAGGTTCTCAATTCAAGAGTAGAACCTGTTTTTAGATGTACAAATTCAGCTCATTCTCCTTGTCCTTCTATTTCTTCTTTTTTGTGGGGGCCTTGTCCTTCTATGCTTTCTATTCAAAACTTTCAGGTTGAAGGATTTGTAATACACACTGTACTTTACAAATGAGTTGAATGAAATTTGGCGCCTGAATGCACCTTCCTTGTGTTCAAAAAAATATGCAAAAATAACGGGAGGGTATTTACCGTAGCTACGCCGCAGCTAGTTCAACGTTCAAACCATGCAATGCGTGTGCTGCGGCACAACATTCAGTACGTTGTGCTTGTCCACTTCAAGTGTTCTTGCGTTGTCTAATTTAGGGCATCTAGAAAAAAAGCGGTGCCTATTTGGATGCTTAGATGGTAAAAAAATCAGTTAAGCAGCAGCGATCTAGGAGTCTTATTCCCCAACGTACAAGCGCTTGTTTGGTGCTTACGTAATAGTTTTTCACTTTAAAATAGGTGAGGCGCCGGGCGACGGAGGAGGCATCGACGCAAGCCATATTGCACGCAGTAGATGTAGAAGTAGGCAACTGCGTGGCATAAGGTCAAGTCTACCGCACGATCCGAAACAGACGTCCGTTTTGTCTGGATCCTGTCCATTTGGATAGGATAATGGGGTCATGTCCGGGCCGTTTCTGAAATGCGGTGGCCGCGCAGACGCATCCCAGCAGCATCATGTCCGCGTACTTTTTTCTTTGCAAGCCCTTGATCTTTTTTTCATCATTCATTTTTGATATATGGGAATACATCATCAAATTTTGACTAGAAAAATAAGACCAAAGAAATTAAGAACCACAAGAATACATTTTAGAAGATATCCAACTTCCATAACTGCTCCTGTAAGTTGGATTAATGTCTTCCCGATGCATTAATTGTTGATCTGCGGAGGAGCCTCAATCTTTCGTGCTTCTTTCTTCTTCGAGTCTAAAGAAGTAGAGGTTGCTTACTCGCATCTAGTCTCGTGTCTAGCCTTTAATCTAGCAACAAGTGCATGAAGAAAATATGCCCTAAAGGCAATAATAAAGTTGTTATTTATATTTTCTTATATCATGATAAATGTTTATTATTCATGCTAGAATTGTATTAACCGGAAACTTAATACATGTGTGACTACATAAACAAACAAAGTGTCACTAGTTTGCCTCTACTTGACTAGCTCACTGAATCAATGATGGTTATGTTTTCTAACCATCGACATGAGTTGTCATTTGATTAACGGGATCACATCATTAAAGAATGATGTGATTGACTTGACCCATCCGTTAGCTTAGCACGATGATCGTTTAGTTTGTTGCTATTGCTTTCTTCATAACTATACATGTTCCTATGACTATGAGATCATACAACTCCCGAATATCGGAGGAACACTTTATGTGCTACCAAATGTCACAACGTAACTGGGTGATTATAAAGGTGCTCTACAGGTGTCTTCGATGGTGTTTGTTGAGTTGGCATGGATCAAGATTAGGATTTGTCACACCGATTGTCGAAGAGGTATCTCTGGGCCCTCTCGGTAATGTACATCACTATAAGCCTTGCAAGCAATGTAGGTAATGAGTTAGTTACGGGATGTAGCATTACGGAACGAGTAAAGAGACTTGCCAGTAACGAGATTAAACTAGGTATTGAGATACCGACGATCGAATCTCGGGCAAGTAACATATCGATGACAAAGGGAACAACGTATACCGTTATGCGGATTGACCGATAAAGATCTTTGTAGAATATGTAGGAGCCAATATGAGCATCCAGGTTCCGCTATTGGTTATTGACCGGAGACATGTCTCGGTCTTGTCTACATAGTTCTCGAACCTGTAGGGTCCGCATGCTTAACGTTCGGTGACGATTGGTATTATGAGTTTATGTGATTTGATGTACCGAAGGTTGTTCGGAGTCTCGGATGAGATCATGGACATGACGAGGAGTCTCGAAATGATCGAGTCGTAAAGATCTATATATTGGAAGACTATATTCGGACATCGGAAAGGTTCCGAGTGATCCGGGTATTTTTCGGAGTACCAGGAGAGTTACAGGAATACGGGAGTACATATGGGTCTTAGTGGGCTTTAAGGGAAAAATAGGAGAAGCCACGAGGGCTGGCCGCGCGCCCCCCATGGCCCTAGTCCGAATTAGACTAGGGGAGGGGCTGCGCCCCCTCTTTCCTTCTCCTTCCCTTCTCCTTCCCTTCTCCTTCCTCCCCCCTTCTAGTAGGACTAGGAAAGGAGGAATGCTACTCCTACCAGGAGGAGGATTCCCCCCTTGGTGCGCCCCGAGAAGCCGGCCGACCGGCCTCCCCTTCCTTCTTTATATACGTGGGGAGGGGGGCACACCCTAGAACACATAAGTTGACATTGTTTTTAGCTGTGTGCGGTGGCCCCCTGTGACGCCCCCGATTCAATCGTACACTAATCATACACGCAAACGTGTACGATCAAGATTAGGGACTCACCAGAAGATATCACAACACAACTCTACAAATAAAAATAAGTCATACAAGCATCATATCACAAGCCAGGGGCCTCCAGGCCTCGAATACAGAGCTCGATCATAGAAGAGTCAGCGAAAGCAACAATATCTAAGTACACACATAAGTTAAACAAGTTTGCCTTAAGAAGGCTAGCACAAACTGGGATACAGATCGAAAGAGGCGCAGGCCTCCTGCCTGGGATCCTCCTAAACTACTCCTGGTCGTCGTCAGCGGCCTGCACGTAGTAGTAGGCACCTCCAGTGTAGTAGGAGTCGTCGTCGACAGTGTCGTCTGGCTCCTGGACCTCATCGTCTGGTCGCAGCAATCGAGTATAGAAAGGGGAAAAGAGGGAGCAAAGCAACCGTGAGTACTCATCCAAAGTACTCGCAAGCAAGGAGTTACACTACATATGTCTGCATTGGTATGAAATGGAAAAGGGGTATCATATGTGGACCGAACTGCAGAATGCCAGAATAAGAGGGGGATAGCTAGTCCTTTCGAAGACTACGCTTCTGGTAACCTCCATCTTGCAGAAAAAGAAGAGAGTAGATGGTAAGTTCACCAAGTATCATCGCATAGCATAATCCTATCCGGCGATCCTCCCCTCGTCGCCCTACGAGAGAGCGATCACTGGATTGTATCTCGCACTTGAAAGGGTGTATTTTATTAAGTATCCGGTTCTAGTTGTCATAAGGTCAAGGTACAACTCCAAGTCGTCCTGTTACCGAAGATTACGACTATTCGAATAGATTAACTTCCCTGTAGGGGTGCACCACATTTCCCAACACGCTCGATCCCCTTTGTCCGGACACACTTTCCTGGGTCATGCCTGGCCTCGGAAGATCAACATGGCGCAGCCCTACTTAGGAACAACAAAGAGGTCAGCACGCCGGTCTAAATCCTATGGCGCAGGGGTCTGGGCCCATCGCCCATTGCACACCTGCACGTTGCGTGGGTGGCTAGAGAGAAGACCTAGCAACCTCCATTACAAAGGAAGTTGCATTACGCGGTTCAACCCGGCGCGCGCCGCTCAGTCGCTGACGTCACGAAGGCTTCGGATGATACCACGACGTCGAGTGCCCATAACTGTCCCCGCGTAGTTGGTTAGTGCGTATAGGCCAGTAGCCAGACTCAGATCAAATACCCAGATCTCGTTAAGCGTGTTATTTTGAAGTAACCGCGAACGCCGACCAGGGCTAGGCCCACCTCTCTCCTACGTGGTCTCAACTTGCCCTGTCGCTCCGCCACAAAGTAACAGTCGGGGGCCATCGGGAACCCAGGCCCACCACTACCTGGGTGGAACCACCTGCCCCTTCAGCCCCCAACATTGGAATCACTTGCCGGTACTCAACGAGCCGACCCGACTTTAGTCAGAACATGTATAGTATGTATGTATAGTATATACCAGTGATCAACACCCGACGTGATCACGGTCCGATAGTATAGCATGGCAGACTAACAAGAATGTAGGGCCACTGATGATAATCTAGCATCCTATACAAAGCATTTAGGATTGCAGGTAAGGTATCAACAGTTGTAGCAACAATGACAGGCTATGCATCAGAATAGTATTATCAGAAAGCAGTATCATGCTACACTACTCTAATGCAAGCAGTATAGAGGAGAGTAGGCAATATCTGGTGATCAAGGGGGGGGGGCTTGCCTGGTTGGTCTGGCAAGAAAGAGGGGTCGTCAACAGCGTAGTCGATCGGGGCACCAGTAGCGGCGTCAGTCTCGTAGTCTATCGGAGAGAAGAGGGGGAAGAAATAATGAATATAAAGCAAACAGATGCATAGCGATTAATGACATGACAAGTAGCGGCGCTAGGGGTGCCCTAACACGGTATGAGGTGATACCGGTGCAGGGGGAAACACCCGGGAAAATATCCCCGGTGTTTCACATTTTTGGACAGATGAACCAGAGGGGGAAAGTTGCGTATTCACTATGCTAGGGATGTGTGGCAGACGAACGGGCTGCGTATCCGGATTCGTCTCGTCGTTCTGAGCCACTTACATGTACAAAGTTTTTTCATCCGAGTTACGGTTTATTTTATATTGATTTAAAAAGATTTAAATCAATTTGAGCATTTAATTAATTAATTTAATTTAACATTATCCAGAACAGTGCATGCTGACGTCAGCATGTCGTCAGCAGTTGACCGTTGACCTGGTCAACCTGACAGGTGGGTCCCACCTGTCAGCGACTGTTTGACTAATTAACAGTAGTTAATTAGGTTAACTAGTTATTAGGTTAATTAAACTTAATTAGTAATTTAAACATAATTAATTAAGTTAATTATTTAGTTAGTTAATTAATTATTTTTATTATTTATTTATTATATATTTTAATATTTTTTGTAAACATTCTGGGGGTGGGACCCCACTTGTCATAGGGCGAGCGGGCTTTAGCGGGTGTGGGGTTAACGGGCGCCGGGCATGGGCACTGCCCGAGCGGGCGCAGCGGGCGACGGGCGCCGTGTGTAGGGGGTGCGGGCACAACCCGAGCGGACGCATGCCCGAGGGCGCTGGGCACGCGCGGCGCACGCCGGCGCCGGCGACCAGGCTAAGGGAGGCGGCGGAGGGACGACTGCCGTGGCGGGCATCGGCCGCGGGGCACGCGACGGCGCGAGGGGAGGTAGCGGTTGGCGGGGCAACAGTGGAGGGGGAAGCGGGCACGGTGGCAACATCAGTGCGGTGGCGGGAGCAGTGAGGCGCAGTGGGACGGTGCGGGGCGATGGTGTGGGGGATGCAGTGGCCAGCTGCGATGCGAGGCAGGGCGAGCAGTGGCCGGTGAGGTGGCGGGCAGTCAGAGCGGGCGCGGGCGATGCCAGGGGCCGAGCGGGAGCATGGCGAGGCCGACGGGTGACTACGGGCGGCATGCCACGCGGGCACAGCGGGCACACGGGTGTAGGGGAGTGCATGGCGCCGGCGGGGTCGAGGCGCGACCATGGCGGGGCGAGCTCGCGGCGTTGGGGGCAGGCGGGCGAAGGTGGGGCGCGCGACAGCACAAGAGAAGATAGGGCGGCGAGCAGTGGCGGCACGACGAGGCCGGCCGGTGCAAAGTGCGGCGCGTGGGTGAGCAGGGAAGGAGAGGAGAGTTGGGGCTCACGGCGCGGAGTAGGGTTCGGGGCAGCGGTTATCGAGGAGGGGGGCGGGGACGGTACGACGGAGAGGAGCAGTCCGGCGAGGTAGACGACGAGGTGGAGGCGGCGACGTCGCGGCAACCGGTTTCCCCCTCCCGATCCAATCGGGAGAGAGGGGGAGGGAGATACTTCGGGGGGAGAGAGAGTGGGTGTCGGTGGGTTGGACCGAGGGGAGTGGGGGTTATGAGGTGTGGGGGTGGGCGGGCCAGGTGGGTGGCCCAATGGCCTGCTGGGCCGGAGCCGAGTGGGGGGGGGGTTCCCTTTTTTCTATTTTGTTAGTTTTCTTTTCTTTTTATTTATTTTCTTTTCTGTTTTATTTCAATTTAAATTATTTAGGCATTTTATAAAAAATGTGTTTATTACACCATAATTACATATGCAAAATATGACACCTCCTGAACATTTTTGTTTTAAATTTTGAATTTTTTTTATTGTTAACATTAATTTGAAGTTGAATTTTTAAACGGTTTTGATCCAACGCGATATTACCAACAGTAACCGTGGTGACGTGGCACCATTAGCGTGGGATTACTGTAGCTTAATTACTCGGGCGTTACAAAACTCCTCCACTACAAGAAATCTCGTCCCGAGATTTAGGAGGTAGAAGGAAACAGTGCGGGGTATTCATCACGCATGCGGTCCTCGCGTTCCCAAGTGGCTTCATCTTCAGAGTGATGCGACCACTGGACCTTGAGGAATTTGATCACCTTCTGACGTGTGCGGCATTCAGCTTTGTCGTGAATGCGGACCGGATGCTCTTTATAGGAGAGATCCTGTTGCAATTCGAGCACTTCATGATCCACTGCTCGGATTGGATCCGTGAAGCAACGGCGGAGCTGTGACACGTGGAACACATCGTGAACCTGAGAAAGGTTGGGCGGAAGCTCCAGTTGATATGCCACTTTTCCGCACCTTTCGAGAATAGTGAATGGGCCAATATAGCGAGGAGCTAGCTTACCCTTGATCCCGAAGCGGTGAGCACCCTTCATTGGTGTAACTCGAAGATACGCCTTTTCGCCAGGTTGATAGACCATGTCTTTATGATGATGGTCATACTGACTTTTCTGACGCGACTGAGCAGTCTTGAGATTCTCGCGAATAATCGGACTTGTTCTTCGGCCTGTTGGATAATATCCGGACCGAAGAGTGGACGTTCCCTAGTTTCTGACCAATTCAGAGGGGTCCGACACTTTCATCCATATAATACTTCGAAGGGGGACATCTTCAGACTAGCTTGATAGCTATTATTATAAGAGAACTAGGCATACGAAAGAGATTCCTCCCATTTCTTGCTGAAGGAAATTACACAAGCTTGAAGCATGTCCTCGAGAACTTGGTTGACACGTTCAACTTGTCCTTGCGATTGAGGATGAAACACAGTACTGAACGACAGATGAGTTCCCATAGCTTCTTGGAAACTTGCCCAGAATCTTGAAGTGAATAAGCTGCCACAGTCTGAACTGATAACCAGTGGAATACCGTGAGGTGAAACAATTCTAGACATGTAGAGAGTTGCAAGCTGACTAGCAGTGATTGTTTCTTTGACCACCAGAAAATGTGTAATTTTAGAAAGCCGGTCAATGACGACAAGAATAACACCATTACCTTTCTGTGATTTGGGAAATCCAGTGACGAAGTCCATTTCAACATGGTCCCATTTCAATTCAGGAATAGAGATAGGTTGCAGAGTTCCAGCAGGCCTTTGATGCTCTGCTTTGATACGACGGCAAACATCACACTCAGCAACATAACGAGCAATGTCTTGCTTCATATTAGACCACCATAATCTCTGACGGATGTCTTGGTACATCTTTGTACTACCGGGATGAATAGACAAAGGCGTATCATGAGCTTCTTTCATAACCTTTTTAGTCTAATCCAGGTTTTTCCTCAAACATGGTACCACTAGGCGGCCTTTGAAGTATAAGGCGCCATGATCGACGATAGTGAAGAATGAGGGCTTTGCTACTGCGAGATGGCGTTTAATCTTCTGGACTTCAGAGTCATAACCTTGAATAGTCTTTATACCATCTACGAGATCTGGTACGACAGCCAGGGTATTTAGAGAACCCTTAGTGACAACACGAAGATTCATCCTTTGGAACTCTGGGGGAGGGGGAGCGAGTGCTCCAGGAGGAACAATATGAAGGTTCAGCTTTCTAAATTCTTCGACAAGCGAGGGCTGAACTTTGTGAACCTGGAGGTGGTTGCAGTAAGACTTGCGGCTCAAGGCATCAGCCATTACATTAGCCTTGCCTGGGGTATAGGATATACCCACGTCAAAGTCTGCAACAGTCTCCATCCATCTTTGCTGACGGAGGTTCAAGTCGGGTTGCGTAAACAGATACTTCAGACTTTGGTGGTAGGTAAAGATCTCGCAACGATTACCGAGAAGGTAATGTCGCCACTGCTTCAGAGCATGAATGACAGCAGCAAGCTCGAGGTCGTGAACTAGGTAGTTTTCTTCATGAGGGCGCAGTTGACGAGAGGCATAAGCAATCACTCTGTGCTCTTGCATTAGGACACAGCCTAATCCTTGATGGGAAGCATCGCAGTAAATGACGAAGTCCTTCTTAGTATCAGGTGGAGCAAGCACTGGGGCAGAAGTCAACTTGTCTTTGAATTCCTGGAAACTTTTCTGACACTTGCCTGTCCATTGGAACCTGACACCCTTATGCAACAAATTAGTCAGAGGCCTAGCGATCTTGGAGAAGTTCTCGGCGAATCGACGGCAATAGCTGGCGAGACCGAGAAAACTTCGGACTTGCTTGACATTCTTTGGAGGAGTCCAATCGAGAATAGCCTGGACTCATTCAGGGTTGACGGCAATACCATCCTTGGAGATGACATGCCCAAGATAGGTTACTTCAGGGAGCTAGAATTCACACTTGGAATACTTAGCATAGAGTTGATGCTCTCGAAGCTTTTCCAGCACAAGATGAAGATGTTCAGCATGTTCTTCTTTGTTCTTGGAAAATACGAGGATATCATCCAGATAAACCATGATGAACTTGTCGAGGTAATCCATGAATATGTAGTTCATCAGACGAGAGAAAGTGGCCGGAGCATTCGTTAAGCAGAATGACATGACGGTGTACTCGTATGATCCATACCGAGTCACGAAGGCATTCTTTGGGATATCCTCTTCATGAACACGGATCTGGTGGTAACCCAACCTCAAGTCGAGTTTGGGGAATACTGATGAGCCAGCCAGTTGATCATAAAGATCATTGATCCAAGGGAGGGGATATTTGTTCTGAATAGTGGCTTGGTTAATAGGTCGATAATCTTGGACCAATCGGTTTGTTCCATCCTTCTTCTTAATAAAGAGAGAAGGTGCTCCCCAAGGAGAGCAACTAGGATAAATGAAACCTTTGCTAAGAGATTTGTCGATTTCCTCCTTAAGCTCAGTGAGTTCATGTGGCAGCATCTAGTAGGGTCGTTTGGCTATAGGAGTGGTGCCTGGTTTCAAGTCGATGATGAATTCAATAGCTCTAGCAGGGGGAATCCCTGGAAGTTCTTCCGGAAAGACGTCTTGGAATTCACAGACGACAGGAATGTTTTCAATGCCCTCGAGTGGTGCAGCGTTCAATGCATTCAAGATATAAAGCAGTGCCTCGGCGTTCTGAACTAGATGAGCTTGGTAGGTAATTATTTCATCAGAAGGGTGTAGCAGATGGACGGTTTTAGTGGCACAAACTATAGAAGCAGTATGCGCTTTCAACCAATCCATTCCCAGAATGAGATCAATGCTACAGGACTTCAGTACGATGGGAGAGACAAGGAATTCCAGTCCTTCGATTTCAACGGGGACGTCGTTGCAAATCATGGAGGTCCGACATTGGCCCGCGGGAGTGTGTACTAATAGCGAAGTGTTCATGTCCTCACATTTAATGTCGTGCAAGCATGCAAAATCTTCTGACATTAATGAATGCGATGCACCTGTATCAAATAAAACAGATGCTAGTACTGAATTTATGAGGAGTGTACCCATCACGGTAGCAGGCTGGTCTTGAGCTTCATTAAGATCAACGTGGTTGGCATGAACACGACCATAAGACCTGGCATTGTTGTTACGAGGCTGGTTGCTTCCACGGCTAGCTGCAGGAAGGGCCAGTTGATTCTGGTTCTGAAGGCGGTTCCTGGCGAGGTGACTTGGTTGGCCACACTTGTAGCACAGACCATTATTGGGAGTGGGAACAGGAGCTCGGGGTGGTGGAGCCAGAAGTCTCGGCTGCCTAGTTGGTATTAGAGGCAGACGCGGTGCAGCATAGGACTGCCTTGGAGCAGGTGCAGTTGGCTGGTACATGCTGTTGGGAATCCATATCATATGCTTCTGCGAGGACGGGCCCGAAGATGAGCCCGTGTCATGGTTGTGCTTGTGAGAGCTCTGGTGTTCCTGCAGACCAGTTTCGACATTGATGGCCTTTTTCACCAAGGTGGCGAAATCAGCAAAGTCATGCACTAGAAGTGTGATACGTCCATTTTGCATCATGCTTTTATATTGATATTTATCGCATTATGGACTGTTATTTCACTTTATGTCACAATACTTATGGATATTCTCTCTTATTTTACAAGGTTTACATAAGGAGGGAGAATGCCGGCAGCTGGAATTCTGGGCTGGAAAAGGAGCAAATATTAGAGACCTATTCTGCGCAACTCCAAAAGTCCTGAAACTCCACGGAACATCTTAAAACAAATAAAGAAAAACCCTCGCCAAAGATGAAGGCCAGGGGGCCCACACCCTGCTCATGAGGGTGGGGGCGCCCCCCTAGGGCGTGCCCCCCTACCTCATGGGCCCCTTGGTGGCTCTCCGACGTCCATCTTCTCATATATGAAGTCTTTTGATGAGAAAAAAATAAGAAGGAACTTTTCGAGACGAGACTCCGCCGCCACGAGGCGCAACCTTGGCAGATCCAATCTAGAGCTCTGGCAGAGCTGTTCTGCCGGGGATACTTCCCTCTAGGAGGGGAAAATCATCACCATTGTCATCACCAACGCTCCTCCCATCAGGAGAGGGCAATCTCCATCAACATTTTCACCAGCACCATCTCATCTCCAAACCCTAGTTCATCTCTTGTATCCAATTCTTGTCTCAAAGTCCAGGATTGGTGCTAGTAGGTTGCTAGTAGTGTTGATTACTCCTTGTAGTTGACGCTAGTTGGTTTATTTGGTGGAAGATCATATGTTCAGATCCTATATGCATATTATTACCTCTCTGATTATGAACATGAATATGCTTTGTGAGTAATTATGTTTGTTCCTGAGGACAAGGGAGAAGTCTTGCTATTAGTAGTCATGTGAATTTGGTATTCGTTTGATATTTTGATAAGATGTATGTTGTCTAGCCTCTAGTGGTGTTATGTGAACGTCGACTACATAACACTTCACCATTATTTGGGCCTAGAGGAAGGCATTGGTAAGTAATAAGTAGATGATGGGTTGCTAGAGTGACAGAAGCTTAAACCCTAGTTTATGCGTTGCTTCGTAAGGGGCTGAATTGGATCCACATGTTTCATGCTATGGTTAGGTTTACCTTAATACTTTTGTTATAGTTGCGGATGCTTGCAATAGAGGTTAATCAAGTGGGATGCTTGTTCAAGTAAGAACAACACCCAAGCACCGGTCCACCCACATATCAAATTATCAAAGTATCGAACGCGAATCATATGAATGTGATGAAAACTAGCTTGACGATATTCCCATGTGTCCTCGGGAGCGCTTTTCCTATTATAAGAGTTTGTTCCGACTTGTCCTTTGGTACAAAAGGATTGGGCCACCTTGCTGCACTTTATTTACTTTTGTTACTTGTTGCTCGTTACAATTTATCCTATCACAAAACTATCTGTTACCACTTATTTCAGTACTTGCAGAGAATACCTTGCTGAAAACCGCTTATCATTTCCTTCAGCTCCTTGTTGGGTTCGACACTCTTACTTATCGAAAGGACTACGATAGATCCCCTATACTTGTGGGTCATCAAGACTCTTTTCTGGCGCCGTTGCCGGGGAGTGTAGCGCCTTTGGTAGGTGGAATTTGGTAAGGAAAAATTTATATAGTGTGCTGAAATTTACTGTCACTTGTTACTATGGAAAGTAATTCTCCGAGGGGCTTGTTCGGGGTATCTTCACCCCATCCAGTAGAGCAAAGAGTTGCTCCTCAACCTACTGAACCTATTGAAAATGAAACTCCTTTTGAATTTCCTTCGGGTATGATGCAAAAACTGCTAGCTAACCCTTTTACAGGAGATGGAACAAAGCATCCTGATGAGCACTTAATATATGTGGATGAAGTTTGTGGATTATTTAAGCTTGCAGGTGAAGGAAATATGCCCTAGACGCAATAATAAAGTTATTATTTATTTCCTTATATCATGATAAACGTTTATTATTCATGCTAGAATTGTATTAACCGGAAACATAATACATGTGTGAATACATAGACAAACAGAGTGTCAATAGTATGCCTCTACTTGACTAACTCGTTGATCAAAGATGTTTATGTTTCCTAACCATAGACATGAGTTGTCATTTGATTAACGAGATCACATCATTAGGAGAATGATGTGATTGACTTGACCCATTCCGTTAGTTTAGCACTTGATCGTTTAGTTTGTTGCTATCGCTTTCTTCATGACTTATACATGTTCCTATGACTATGAGATTATGCAACTCCCGTTTACTGGAGGAACACTTTGTGTGCTACCAAACATCACAACGTAACTGGGTGATTATAAAGGTGCTCTACAGGTGTCTTCAAAGGTACATGTTGGGTTGGCGTATTTCGAGATTAGGATTTGTCGCTCCGATTGTCGGAGATGTATCTCTGGGCCCTCTCGGTAATGCACATCACTTAAGCCTTGCAAGCAATGCAACTAATAAGTTAGTTGCAAGATGATGTATTACGGAACGAGTAAAGAGACTTGCCGGTAACGAGATTGAACTAGGTATTGAGATACCGACGATCGAATCTCGGGCAAGTAACATACCGATGACAAAGGGAACAACGTATGTTGTTATGTGGTCTGACCGATAAAGATCTTCGTAGAATATGTAGGAGCCAATATGAGCATCCAGGTTCCGCTATTGGTTATTGACCAGAGATGTGTCTCGGTCATGTCTACATTGTTCTCGAACCCGTAGGGTCCGCATGCTTAACGTTACGATGACAGTTTTATTATGAGTTTATATATTCTGATGTACCAAAGGTTGTTCGGAGTCCCGGATGTGATCACGGACTTGACGAGGAGTCTCGAAATGGTCGAGACATAAAGATCGATATATTGGACGACTATATTTGGACACCGGAAAGGTTCCAGGTGAGATTGGGACAATACCGGATCACCGGGAGGTTATCGAAACCCCCCGGGAGGTATATGGGCCCTATTGGGCCTTAGTGGAAAGGAGGGGAAAGGAGCAAGTGAGGGGGCGCCCCCCCAAGCCCAATCTGAATTGGGAAGGGGGCCGCCGCCCCTTTCCTTCCTCCCTCCTTCCTCTTCCTTCCCTCTCCTACTCCTAATAGGAAAAAGGGGAGTCCTACTCCCGATGGGAGTTGGACTCCCCCCCTTAGGCGCGCCACCCTCCATGGCCGGCCCCCTCCTCCACTCCTTTATATACGGGGGCAGGGGGGCACCCCAGAGACACAACAATTGATCATTGATCTCTTAGCCGTGTGCGGTGCCCCCCTCCACCATAATCCTCGATAATATTGTAGCGGTGCTTAGGCGAATCCCTGCGACGGTAGAACATCAAGATCGTCACCACACCGTCGTGCTGATGGAACTCATCCCCAACACTTTGCTGGATCGGAGTCCAGGGATCGTCATCGAGCTGAACGTGTGCAAAAACTCGGAGGTGCCGTAGTTTTGGTGCTTGATCGGTCGGGCTGTGAAGACGTACGACTACATCAACCGCGTTGTTATAACGCTTCCGCTTTCGGTCTACGAGGGTACGTGGACAACACTCTCCCCTCTCATTGCTATGCATCACCATGATCTTGTGTGTGTGTAGGAAAATTTTGAAATTACAACTTTCCCCAACAGTGGCATCCGAGCCCAGGTTTTATACGTTGATGTAATATGCACGAGTAGAGCACAAATGAGTTGTGGGCGATATAAGTCATACTGCTTACCAGCATGTCACACTTTGGTTCGGCGGTATTGTTGGATGAAGCGGCCCGGACCGACATTACGCGTACGCTTACGCGAGACTGGTTTTACCGCCGTGCTATGCACATAGGTGACTAGCGGGTGTCAGTTTCTCCAACTTTAGTTGAACCGAGTGTGGCTACGCCCGGTCCTTGCGAAGGTTAAAACAACACCAACTTGACAAACTATCGTTGTGGTTTTGATGCGTAGGTAAGATCGGTTCTTGCTAAGCCCGTAGCAGCCACGTAAAACTTGCAACAACAAAGTAGAGGACGTCTAACTTGTTTTTGCAGGGCATGTTGTGATATGATATGGTCAAGATGTGATGAGATATAAGTTATTGTATGAGATGATCATGTCTTCTTGAAGTTATCGGCAACTGGCAAAAGCCTTATGGTTGTCTCTCTATTGCATAAGATGCAAGCGCCAAATAATTGCTTTACGTTATCGCTATGCGATAGCAATAGTTGCAAGAGCAATAGTTGGTGAGACGACCATGTGACGACACATTGATATAGATCAAGATGATGGTGATCATGGTGTCATGCCGGTGATGATGGAAATCATGACGATGCTTTGGAGATGGAGATCAAAGGCACAAGATGATGATGGCCATATCATGTCACATATTTTGATTGCATGAGATGTTTATCTTTTATGCATCTTATCTTGCTTTGATTGACGGTAGCATTATAAGATGATCTCTCACTAAATTTCAAGATAAAAAGTGTTCTCCCCGAGTATGCACCCTTGCCAAAGTTCATCGTGCCCAGACACCACGTGATGATCGGGTGTGATAAGCTCTACGTCCATCTACAATGGGTGCAAGCCGGTTTTGCACACGCAGAATACTCAGGTTAAACTTGACGAGCCTAGCATATGCAGATATGGCCTCGGAACACTGAGACCGAAAGGTCGAGCGTGAATCATATAGTAGATATGATCAACATAGTGATGTTCACCATTGAAAACTACTCCATTTCACGTGATGATCGGTTATGGTTTAGTTGATTTGGATCACGTGATCACTTAGATGATTAGAGGGATGTCTATCTAACTGGGAGTCCTTAAGTAATATGATTAATTGAACTTTAATTTATCATGAACTTAGTCCTGGTAGTATTAGCATATCTATGTTGTAGATCAATAGCTCGCGATGTTGCTCCCCATTTAATTTTTATATGTTCCTAGATAAAACTAAGTTGAAAAATGTTAGTAGCAATGATGCGAATTGGATCCGTGATCTGAGGATTATCCACATTGCTGCACAGAAGAATTATGTCCTTGATGCACCGCTAGGTGACAGACCTATTACAGGAGCAGATGCAGACATTCTGAACATTTTGCTAGCTCAATATGATGACTACTTGATAGTTTAGTGCACCATGCTTAACGGCTTAGAATCAGGACTTCAAAGACATTTTGAACGTCATGGAACATATGAAATGTTCCAGGAGTTGAAGTTAATATTTCAAGCAAATACCCGAGTTGAGAGATATGAAGTCTCCAACAAAAGTTCTATAACTAAAAGATGGAGGAGAATAGCTCAAGCAGTGAGCATATGCTCAGATTGTCTAGGTACTACAATCGCTTGAATCAAGTGGGAGTTAAATCTTCCAGATAAAATAGTGATTGATAGAATTCTCTAGTCACCATCACCAAGTTAGTAGAACTTTGTGATGAACTATAGTATGCAAGGGATGATGAAAAGGATTCCCGAGCTTTTCATGATGATGAAATCGACGAAGGCAGAAATCAAGAAAAGCATCAAGTGTTGATGGTTGGCAAGACCACTAGTTTCAAGAAAAGGGCAAAGGGAAGAAGGGGAACTTCAAGAAGAACGGCAAGCAAGTTGCTACTCAATTGAAGAAGCCCAAGTCTGTACCTAAGCCTGAGACTAAGTGCTTCTACTGCAAAGGGACTGGTCACTGCAAGCGGAACTGCCCCAAGTATTTGGCGGATAAGAAAGGATGGCAAAGTGAACAAAGGTATATTTGATATACAAATTTTTGATGTGTATTTTACTAGTGTTCGTAGAAACCCCTCGGTATGTGATACTGGTTCAGTTGCTAAGAGTAGTAACTTGAAACGGGAGTTGCAGAATGAACAGAAACTATTTAAGGGTGAAGTGACGATGTGTATTGGAAATGGTTCCAAGATTGATATGATCATCATCGCACACTCCCTATACTTTCGGGATTAGTGTTAAACCTAAAATAAATGTTATTTAGTGTTTGCGTTGAGCATAAATATGATTGGATCATGTTTATTGCAATACGGTTATTCATGTAAGTTAGAGAATAATTGTTGTTCTGTTTACATGAATAAAACCTTCTATGGTCATACACCCAATGAAAATGGTTTGTTGGATCTCAATCGTGGTGATACACATTTTCATAATATTGAAGCCAAAAGATGCAAAGTTAATAATGATAGTGCAAGTTATTTGTGGCACTGCCGTTTAGGTCATATTGGTGTAAAGCGCATGAAGAAAATCCATGTTGATGGGCTTTTGGAATCACTTGATTATGAATCAGTTGATGCTTGCGAACCATGCCTCATGGGCAAGATGACTAAGACTCCGTTCTCCGGAACAATGGAGCGAGCAACAGATTTGTTGGAAATCATACATATTGACGTATGTGGTCCGATGAATATTGAGGCTCGCGGCAGGTATCATTATTTTCTGATCTTCATAGATGATCTAAGCAGATATGAGTATATCTACTTGATGAAACACAAGTCTGGAACATTTGAAAAGTTCAAAGAATTTCAGAGTGAAGTGGAGAATCATCGTAACAAAAAATAAAAGTTTCTATGATATGATCGCAGAAGTAAAATATTTGAGTTACGAGTTTGGCCTTCAGTTAAAACAATGTGAAATAGTTTCACTACTCACGCCACCTGGAACACCACAGTGTAATGGTGTGCCCGAACGTCATAACCGTACTTTATTAGATATAGTACAATCTATGATGTCTCTTACCGATCTACCACTATCATTTTGGGGTTATGCATTAGAGACAGCTACATTCACGTTAAATAGGGCACCATCTAAATCCGTGGAGATGACACCGTATGAACTATGGTTTGGCGAGAAACCTAAGCTGTCGTTTCTTAAAGTTTGGGACTACGATGCTTATGTGAAAAAGTTTCACCATGATAAGCTTGAACCCAAATTGGAGAAGTAAATCTTCATAGGATACCCAAAAGAAACTGTTGGGTACACCTTCTATCACAGATCCGAAGGCAAGTTATTCATTGCTGAGAATGGATCCTTTCTAGAGAAGGAGTTTCTCTCGAAAGAAGTGAGTGGGAGGAAAGTAGAACTTGATGAGGTAACTGTACCTGCTCCCTTATTGGAAAGTAGTTTGTCACAGAGATCTGTTCCTGTGACTACTACACCAATTAGTGAGGAAGCTAATGATGATGATCATGTAACTTCAGATCAAGTTACTACCGCACCTCGTAGGTAAACCAGAGTGAGATCCGCACCAGAGTGGTATGGTAATCCTGTTCTGGAGGTCATGTTACTTGACCATGACGAACCTACGAACTATGAGGAAGCGATGATGAGCCCAGATTCCGCGAAATGGCTTGAGGCCATGAAATCTGAGATGGGATCCATGTATAAGAACAAAGTATGGACTTTGATTGACTTGCCCATTGATTGGTGAGCCATTGAGATTAAATGGATCTTCAAGAGGAAGACGGACGCTGATAGTAGTGTTACTATCTACAAAGCTAGAATTGTCGCAAAAAGGTTTTCGACAAGTTCAAGGTGTTGACTACGATGAGAGTTTCTCACTCATATCTATGCTTAAGTCTGTCCGAATCATGTTAGCAATTGCCGCATTTTATGAAATCTGGCAAATGGATAAACAAAACTGCATTCCTTAATGGATTTATTAAAGAAGAGTTGTATATGATGCAACCAGAAGGTTTTGTCAATCCTAAAGGTACTAACAAAATATGCAAGCTCCAACGATCCATCTATGGACTGGTGCAAGCATCTCGGAGTTGGAATATACGCTTTGATAAGTTGATCAAAGCATATAGTTTTATACAGACTTGCGGTGAAGCCTGTATTTACAAGAAAGTGAGTGGGAGCACTACAACATTTCTGATAAGTATATGTGAATGACATATTGTTGATCGGAGATAATGTAGAATTATTCTGTAAAGCATAAAGGAATATTTGGAAGGAGTTTTTTAAAGAAAGACCTCGATGAAGCTGCTTACATATTGAGCATCAAGATCTATAAAGATAGATCAAGACGCTTGATAAGTTTTTCAATGAGTACATACCTTGACAAGATTTTGAAGTAGTTCAAAATGGAACAGTCAAAAAGGAGTTCTTGCCTGTGTTACAAGGTGTGAAGTTGAGTAAGACTCAAAACCCGACCACGGCAGAAGATAGAGAGAGAATGAAAGTCATTCCCTATGCCTCAGCCATAGGTTCTATAAAGTATGCCATGCTATGTACTAGACCTATTTTATACCCTGCCTTGAGTTTGGCAAGGGAGTACAATAGTGATCTAGGAGTAGATCACTGGACATTGGTCAAAATTATCCTTAGTGGAATAAGGATATGTTTCTCGATTATGGAGGTGACAAAAAGGTTCGTCGTAAAGGGTTACGTGGATGCAAATTTTGACACTGATCCAGATGACTCTAAATCTCAATCTGGATACATATTGAAAGTGGGAGCAATTAGCTATTGTAGCTCCGTGCAGAGCATTGTTGACATAGAAATTTGCATAATACTTACGGATCTAAATGTGGCAGACCTGTTGACTAAACTTCTCTCACAAGCAAAACATGATCACACCTTAGTACTCTTTGGGTGTTAATCACATAGCAATGTGAACTAGATTATTGACTCTAGTAAACCCTTTGGGTGTTGGTCACATGTTGATGTGAACTATACGTGTAAATCACATGGTGATGTGAACTATTGGTATTAAATCACATGGTGATGTGAACTAGATTATTGACTCTAGTGCAAGTGGGAGACTGAAGGAAATATGCTCTAGAGGTAATAATAAAGTTATTATTTATTTCCTTATATCATGATAAATGTTTATTATTCATGCTAGAATTGTATTAACCGGAAACATAATACATGTGTGAATACATAGACAAACAGAGTGTCACTAGTATGCCTCTACTTGACTAGCTCGTTGATCAAAGATGGTTATGTTTCCTAACCATAGACATGAGTTATCATTTGATTAACGGGATCACATCATTAGGAGAATGATGTGATTGACTTGACCCATTCCGTTAGCTTAGCACTTGATCGTTTAGTTTGTTGCTATTGCTTTCTTCATGACTTATACATGTTCCTATGACTATGAGATTATGCAACTCCCGTTTACCGGAGGAACACTTTGTGTTCTACCAAACATCACAACGTAACTGGGTAATTATAAAGGTGCTCTACAGCTGTCTCCAAAGGTACATGTTGGGTTGGCGTATTTCGAGATTAGGATTTGTCGCTCCGATTGTCGGAGAGGTATCGCTGGGCCCTCTCGGTAATGCACATCACTTAAGCCTTGCAAGCAATGCAACTAATAAGTTAGTTGCAAGATGATGTATTACGGAACGAGTAAATAGACTTGCCGGTAACGAGATTGAACTAGGTATTGAGATACCGACGATCGAATCTCGGGCAAGTAACATACCGATGACAAAGGGAACAACATATGTTGTTACGCGGTCTAACCGATAAAGATCTTCGTAGAATACATAGGAGCCAATATGAGCATCCAGGTTCCGCTATTGGTTATTGACGGGAGACGTGTCTTGTTCATGTCTACATTGTTCTCGAACCCGTAGGGTCCACACGCTTAACGTTACGATGACAGTTTCATTATGAGTTTATATATTTTGATGTACTGAAGGTTGTTCGGAGTCCCGGATGTGATCACGGACTTGACGAGGAGTCTCGAAATGGTCGAGACATAAAGATCGATATATTGGACGACTATATTTGGACACCGGAAAGGTTCCGGGTGAGATTGGGACAATACCGGATCACCGGGAGGTTATCGGAACCCCCAGGGAGGTATATGGGCCTTATTGGGCCTTAGTGGAAAGGAGGGGAAAGGAGCAAGGGAGGGGGCGCCCCCCCCAAGCCCAATCCGAATTGGGAAGGGGGCCGCCCCCCCTTTCCTTCCTCCCTCCTTCCTCTTCCTTCCCTCTCCTACTCCTAATAGGAAAAAGGGGAGTCCTACTCCCAGTGGGAGTTGGACTCCCCCCTTGGGCGCGCCACCCTCCTTGGCCACCCCCCTCCTCCACTCCTTTATATACGGGGGCAGGGGGCACCCCAGAGACACAACAATTGATCATTGATCTCTTAGCCGTGTGCGGTGCCCCCCTCCACCATAATCCTCGATAATATTGTAGCGGTGCTTAGGCGAAGCCCTGCGACGGTAGAACATCAAGATCGTCACCATGCCGTCGTGCTGACGGAACTCATCCCCGACACTTTGCTGGATCGGAGTCCGGGGATCGTCATCGAGCTGAATGTGTGCAAAAACTCAGAGGTGCCATAGTTTCGGTGCTTGATCGGCCGGGCCGTGAAGACGTACGACTACATCAACCGCGTTGTTATAACGCTTCCTCTTTCGGTCTATGAGGGTACGTGGACAACACTCTCCCCTCTTGTTGCTATGCATCACCATGATCTTGTGTGTGCGTAGGAAAATTTTGAAATTGCTACGTTCCCAAACAGCAGGTATACCCGATGATGTTGCTAAGAAGAAGGTCTTCCCATTATCTTTGAAGGGAGACGCATTGATATGGTATAGGCTATGTGATGATATGAGATCATGGGACTATAAAAGATTGAAGTTGGAATTTCATCGAAAGTATTACCCTATGCATCTTGTTCATCATGATCGCAATTATATATATAATTTCTGGCCTCGCGAAGGAGAAAGCATCACTCAAGCTTGGGGGAGGCTTAAATCAATGTTATATTCATGCCCCAATCACGAGCTCTCAAGAGAAATGATTATTCAAAATTTATATGCTCGGCTTTCTGACAACAATCGCACCATGCTCAATACTTCTTGTGCTGGTTCTTTTATGATGAAGACTACTGAATTCAGATGGAATTTATTGGATAGAATTAAATGCAACTCTGAAGATTGGGACCTCGATGAAGGTAAGGAGTCAGGTATGACACCTAAGTTTGATTGTGTTAAATCTTTTATGGATACCGTTATTTTTTGTAAGTTTAGCACTAAATATGGACTTGACTCTGAGATAGTAGCTTCTTTCTGTGAATCTTTTGCTACTTATGTTGATCTCCCTAAGGAGAAGTGGTTTAAATATCATCCTCCCATAGAAGTAAAAGTAGCTGCACCTATTAAAGTTGAAGAAAAGACTGTCACTTATAATGATCCTATTGTTCCTACTTCTTATATTGAGAAACCACCTTTCCCTGTTAGAATAAAGGATCATGCTAAAGCTTCAACTGTTGTTCGTAAAAGAAATATTAGAACTTATACACCTCCTGAGCAAGTTAAAGTAGAACCTAATATTACTATTGTTAAAGATCTCTTGTCTGATAATATTGATGGGCATGTTATTCAGTTCGAAGGTGAAACTGCTAGAATTGCTAAACCTTGTGATAAAGATAAACATAGACCTGTGCTAGGCGTACCTGTTACTTCTGTTAAAATAGGAGATCGTTGTTATCATGGCTTATGTGATATGGGTGCTAGTGCTAGTGTAATACCTATTGACTTATACGAAGAAATTAGGAATGAAATTGCACCTGTTGAGTTAGAAGATATTGATGTTACTATTAAACTTGCTAATAGAGATACTATTGCACCAATTGGAATTGTTAGAGATGTTGAAGTCTTGTGTGGGAAAACTAAATATCCTGCTGATTTTCTTGTTCTTGGTTCCCCACAAGATAGTTTTTGTCCCATTATATTTGGTAGACCCTTCTTAAATACTGTCAATGCTACCATAGATTGCACAAAGAATGGTGTTACTGTTGGCTTGGATGATATGGTTCATGAGTTTAATTTCTCTAAATTTAGTAAGCAACATCGTGAGGAAGAATTATCTAGTAAGGATGAAATTATTGGTCTTGCTTCTATTGTCGTACCTCCTAGTGATCCTTTAGAACACTATTTGCTAGACCATGAAAATGATATGTTCATGAATGAAAGAAGGGAAATAGATGAAGTATTCTTTAAACAGGAACCTATTCTGCAACATAATTTGCCTGTTGAAATTTTAGGGGATCCTCCTCCACCCAAGGGTGATCCCATGTTTGAGCTTAAACCTTTGCCTGATAATCTTAAATATGCTTATCTTGATGAAAAGAAGATATATCCTGTTATTATTAGTGCTAACCTTTCAGAGCATGAATAAGAAAGATTATTGAAAACTCTAAAGAAGCATCGTGCTGCTATTGGATATACTCTTGATGATCTTAAGGGCATTAGTTCCACTCTAAGTCAACATAAAATAAATTTGGAAGCAGATGCCAAACGAGTTCGTGATCCTCAACGACGTCTGAATCCTAAAATGAAAGAAGTGGTAAGAAAAGAAATACTAAAGCTTCTGGAGGCAGGTATAATCTATCCCGTTGCTGATGGTGAGTGGGTAAGTCCTGTCCATTGTGTCCCTAAGAAGGGAGGTATTATTGTTGTTCCTAATGATAAATATGAATTGATTCCACAAAGAATTATCACAGGTTATAGGATGGTAATTGATTTCCGCAAATTAAATAAAGCTACTAAGAAAGATCATTACCCCTTACCTTTTATTGATCAAATGCTAGAAAGATTATGCAAACATACACACTATTGCTTTCTAGATGGTTATTCTGGTTTCTCTCAAATACCTGTGTCGGCTAGAGATCAATCAGAGACTACTTTTACATGCCCTTTTGCTACTTTTGCTTATAGACGTATGCCTTTTGGTTTATGTAATGCACCTGCTACCTTTCAAAGATGCATGATGGCTATATTCTCTCACTTTTGTGAAAAGATTTGTGAGGTTTTCATGGACGACTTTTCCGTCTATGGTTCCTCTTTTGATGATTGCTTGAGCAATCTTGATCGAGTTTTGCAAAGATGTGAAGAAACTAATCTTGTCTTGAATTGGGAAAAGTGCCACTTTATGGTTAATGAAGGTATTGTCTTGGGGCATAAAGTTTCTGAAAGAGGTATTGAAGTTGATAAAGCCAAGGTTGATGCTATTGAAAAGATGCCATGTCCCAAGGACATCAAAGGTATAAGAAGTTTCCTTGGTCACGCCGGATTTTACAGGAGATTCATTAAGGACTTCTCAAAAATTTCTCGGCCCCTGACTAATTTATTGCAAAAAGATATACCATTTGTGTTTGATGATGATTGTGTAGAAGCATTTGAAATACTTAAGAAAGCGTTAGTCACTGCACCTGTTGTTCAGCCACCTGATTGGAACCTACCCTTTGAAATTATGTGTGATGCTAGTGATTATGCTGTAGGTGCTGTTCTAGGGCAAAGAGTTGATAAGAAATTAAATGTTATTCATTATGCTAGTAAGACTCTAGATAATGCTCAAAGAAATTATGCTACTACTGAAAAAGAGCTTTTAGCAGTTGTATTTGCTTGTGATAAGTTCAGATCTTATATTGGTGATTCTAAAGTAACTATTCAAACTGATCATGCTGCTATTAAATATCTTATGGAAAATAAAGATGCTAAACCTAGACTTATTAGATGGGTTCTCTTGCTACAAGAATTTGATTTGCATATTGTTGATAGAAAGGGAGCTGAGAACCCCGTTGCAGACAACTTGTCTAGGTTAGAAAATATTCTTGATGACCCACTACCTATTAATGATAGCTTTCCTGATGAACAATTAATTGTTATAAGTACTTCTCGTAGTACTCCATGGTATGTTGATTATGCTAATTATATTGTTGCTAAGTTTATACCACCTAGCTTCACATACTAGCAAAAGAAAAAGGTTTTCTATGATTTAAGACATTACTTTTGGGATGACCCACATCTTTATAAAGAAGGAGTAGATGGTGTTATTAGACGTTGTGTACCTGAGCATGAGCATGAACAGATCCTACGCAAGTGTCATTCCGAGGCTTATGGAGGACACCACGCTGGAGATAGACCTGCACATAAGGTATTGCAATCTGGTTTTTATTGGCCTACTCTCTTCAAGGATGCCCGTAAGTTTATCTTGTCTTGTGATGAATGTCAAAGAATTGGTAATATTAGTAGACGTCAAGAAATGCCTATGAATTATTCACTTGTTATTGAACCATTTGATGTTTGGGGTTTTGATTATATGCGACCTTTTCCTGCCTCTAATGGATACACACATATTTTAGTTGCTGTTGATTACGTTACTAAGTGGGTAGAAGCTATTCCAACTAGTAGTGCTGATCATAACACTTCTATTAAAATGCTTAAGGAAGTTATTTTTCCGAGGTTTGGAGTCCCTAGATATTTAATGACTGATGGTGGTTCACACTTTATTCATGGGGCTTTCCGTAAAATGCTTGCTAAATATGATGTTAATCATAGAATTGCATCTCCTTATCACCCTCAGTCTAGTGGTCAAGTAGAGTTGAGCAATAGAGAGCTCAAATTAATTTTTCAAAAGACTGTTAATAGGTCTAGAAAGAATTGGTCCAAGAAACTTGATGATGCATTATGGGCTTATAGAACTGCATACAAAAATCATATGGGCATGTCTCCGTATAAAATGGTTTATGGAAAAGCATGTCACTTACCTCTTGAACTAGAACACAAGGCATATTGGGCTATTAAAGAGCTCAACTATGATTTTAAACTTGCCGGTGAGAAGAGGTTATTTGATATTAGCTCACTTGATGAATGGAAAACCCAAGCTTATGAAAATGCCAAGTTGTTTAAAGAAAAAGTTAAAAGATGGCATGACAAAAGGATACAAAAGCGTGAGTTTAATGTAGGTGATTATGTATTGCTATACAACTCTCGTTTAAGATTTTTTGCAGGAAAACTTCTCTCTAAATGGGAAGGCCCCTATGTTACCGAAGAGGTCTATCGTTCCGGTGCCATAAAGATCAACAACTTCGAGGGCATAAATCCGAAGGTGGTAAACGGTCAAAGAATCAAACATTATATCTCAGGTAATCCCATAAATGTTGAAACCAATATTATTGAAACCGTAACCCCGGAGGAATACATAAGAGACACTTTCCGGAACGTGTCAGACTCCGAAAAGGAATAGGTATGTGGTATGGTAAGTAAACCGACTCCAAAACAATTTTTAAGGCAATATTTCTCCGTTTTGGAATATTTAGAAAAATAGAAAAATAAGTAGCAGTCCGGGAAGGACACGAGGGCCCCACGAGGGTGGTGGGCGCGCCCTACCCCCCTGGGCGCGCCCCCTACCTCATGAGCACCTCGTGTGCCTTCCGGGCTCCATTTTCTTGCACGTTACGTATTTTGGTCGGTAAAAATTCATTATATATTCTCCCGAAGGTTTTGACTCCCGTATCACGCAATTATTCTCTATTCTTGTTTTGAGTTGTTTTTCTGACAGATCTAGATTATCATGGCGTCCCCAAGTGCTTCCAAGGACAAGTTCTTTGAGAAGGTCATCAACCCTTACCTCGCGGAGGTGCTGCGGCACCCTCAAACCATTGAGATGCGTGATGGGTTGTTGCACATCCGCGATGTTGAGGGACCAAAGGGAACCGGAAGCATGGAGATGAGGCTCGAAGCAATGGAGCAACAAGTTTACAAGTGCCAGGGGATGCTGGAGCGTGGAATCAACGCTAGCCACACGATGCTCGCGGCGTTCACTAACAATTACAAGCCGGATGCCAAGAACACCAAGGAAGCCATCTTAAGCTATATGAGAAGATCGAGCACCTCCAAGCCCAAATCTATGACCTGCAAAACCAAAATTGTAAGTATGAATATAGATTCAAAAGAATGAGTTTGGCTGCAGATTCGTGGATTCCGGAGACTCGATCATCCTTCTATGATGGTGAACCTATGCCTTGGAAGATGGATGACAAGCCCGCATCATCTACAACACCTCCACCTTCTTCACCGACAAAGGAGATATAATCACATGGGTATGGGAACTCCCCTTGGGAACTGCCAAGCTTGGGGGAGGTGCCCCGGTATCGTATCACAATCACAACCCCTATCTTTACCGTTTTTCTTAGTTCGATCCTATTAGTAGTATCTTGATCTAGTAGAATAAAGTTTATGGCATTATCTAGTTTTGAATTTGCTTTATGATCTCTCTATGTAATCGAGTCCGTGAGCTATATATAATAAAGATTAGTGTTGAGTCAAAGGCTTGATTATTTTGCCATGATCTTGGGTGAATAAAAGAAAGAGAAAAAGAATAAAAAGAAACAAAAAGTTCATATTGATCTTATTGAGAGTAATGACTTCACATAGAAAGAGTATGATGATTAAAAGTTGTTGGGAGTTGACAGACATAGCTTTGGTCATTGTTGCAATTAATAGGAAGTAATAAGGAAAGAGAGGTTTTCACATATAGATATATTATCATTGACATCTTTTATGATTGGGAGCACTCATTAAAATATGACATGCTAAAGGGTTGATGTTGGACAAGGAAGACAACGTAATGAGTTATGTCTTTCTTATATCTGAGATAAAGTATGTTGTCATGGATCCTCTAACTTGTTGAGCTTGCCTTTCCCCCTCATGCTAGCCAAATTCTCAGCACCAAGTAGAAATACTACTTGTGCTTCCAAATACCCTTAAACCAGTTTTGCCATGAGAGTCCACCATATCTACCTATGGATTGAGTAAGATCCTTCAAGTAAGTTGTCATCGGTGCAAAGCAATAAAAATTGCTCTAAATATGTATGATTGATTGGTGTGGGAGAAATAAGCTTTATACGATCTTGTGATGTGGAAGTAATAAAAGCGACGGACTACATAATAAAGGTTCATATCACAAGGGGCAATATAAAGTGACGTTCTTTCACATTGAGATTTTATGCATCCAACCATAAAAGCGCATGGCAACCTCTGCTTCCCTCTGCGAAGGGCCTATCCTTTATTATTATCTTCTACCTTATGCAAGAATCATGGTGATCTTCACCTTTTCTTTTTCATTTTATCCTTTGGCAAGCTCAGCATGTTGGAAAGAACATGATATATATATATATATATATATCTAATTGGATGTAGGGGAGCATGAACCATTATTGTTGACATTACCCTCGAGGTAAAAGGTTGTGGGGCAAAACTATAAGCCCCTATCTTTCTCTATGTTCGATTAAAACTCCCTAACCACAAGTATCGCGTGAGTGTTAGCAATTATGGAGGACTAAATGATAGTTGAGTATGTGGACTTGCTTTTTAGCTCTGACATAGACTCTTTCCAATGTTACGATAAATTGCAATTGCTTCAATGACTGAAATTATAGTTTGTCGGAGCCCAATAAGGTTTATGATTTATACTTTTTCATTGTGAATAGATCATCACTTGAACATAAGTAATCATATGACAAAATCTATATATGTTGTTGTTATGAGAATAATCATGATGCCTTCATGTCCGTATTTTATTTTTATCGACGCCTCTACCTCTAAACATGAGGACATATTTATTGTTGTCGGCTTTTCGCTTGAGGACAAGCGAGGTCTAAGCTTAGGGGAGTTGATACGTCCATTTTGCATCATGCTTTTATATCGATATTTATCGCATTCTGGACTGTTATTTCACTTTATGTCACAATACTTATGGCTATTATCTCTTATTTTACAAGGTTTACATAAGGAGGGAGAATGCCGGCAGCTGGAATTCTGGGCTGGAAAAGGAGCAAATATTAGAGACCTATTCTGCGCAACTCCAAAAGTCCTGAAACTCCACGGAACATCTTAAAAAAAATAAAGAAAAATCCTCGCCAAAGATGAAGGCCAGGGGGCCCAACCCTGCTCACGAGGGTGGGGGGCGCGCCCCCCCTAGGGCGCACCCCCTACCTCGTGGGCCCCCTGGTGTCTCTCCGATGTCCATCTTCTCATATATGAAGTCTTTCGATGAGAAAAAAATAAGAAGGAACTTTTCGGGACGATACTCCGCCGCCACGAGGCGGAACCTTGGCGGATCCAATTTAGAGCTCCGGCAGAACTGTTCTGCCGGGGATACTTCCCTCCGGGAGGGGAAAATCATCACCATCGTCATCACCAACGCCCCTCTCATCGGGAGAGGGCAATCTCCATCAACATCTTCACCAGCACCATCTCATCTCCAAACCCTAGTTCATCTCTTGTATCCAATTCTTGTCTCAAAGTCCGGGATTGGTGCTAGTAGGTTGCTAGTAGTGTTGATTACTCCTTGTAGTTGATGCTAGTTGGTTTATTTGGTGGAAGATCATATGTTCAGATCCTATATGCATATTATTACCCCTCTGATTATGAACATGAATATGCTTTGTGAGTAATTACGTTTGTTCCTGAGGACAAGGGAGAAGTCTTGCTATTAGTAGTCATGTGAATTTGGTATTCGTTTGATATTTTGATAAGATGTATGTTGTCTAGCCTCTAGTGGTGTTATGTGAATGTCGACTACATAACACTTCACCATTATTTGGGCCTAGAGGAAGGCATTGGTAAGTAATAAGTAGATGATGGGTTGCTAGAGTGACAGAAGCTTAAACCCTAGTTTATGCTTTTCTTCGTAAGGGGCTGATTTGGATCCACATGTTTCATGCTATGGTTAGGTTTACCTTAATACTTTTGTTGTAGTTGCGGATGCTTGCAATAGAGGTTAATCATAAGTGGGATGCTTGTTCAAGTAAGAACAGCACCCAAGCACCGGTGCACCCACCTATCAAATTATCAAAGTATCGAACGCGAATCATATGAACGTGATTAAAACTAGCTTGACGATATTCCCATGTGTCCTCGGGAGCGCTTTTCCTATTATAAGAGTTTGTTCTGGCTTGTCCTTTGGTACAAAAGGATTGGGCCACCTTGCTGCACTTTATTTACTTTTGTTACTTGTTGCTCGTTACAATTTATCCTATCACAAAACTATCGGTTACCACTTATTTCAGTACTTGCAGAGAATACCTTGCTTAAAACCGCTTATCATTTCCTTCAGCTCCTCGTTGGGTTCGACACTCTTACTTATCGAAAGGACTACGATAGATCCCCTATACTTGTGGGTCATCAAAGTGCGAGCTTGATGTCAGCTTGAAGGCCATCACGAAACTTCTCCTGTCTGCGTGCATCAGTTGCAATGTCTTCTTCAGCATAGCGGGACAAGTCCCGAAACTCCCGCTGATAAGCTTCCACAGTTTTTTGCCCTGAGTGAGGTTGCCGAACTCGCGCTTCTTCCTGTCCATGACTCCCTGAGGAACGAAGCAGGCACAGAAAGCAGCTTGGAAGTTTGGCCAAGTGATGATTGTTCCAACCGGCAGACTACGTCAGTGGCTGTCCCACCAATGCACGGCGGGTCCTTTCAGGAAGAAGGAAGCAAAGGTGACATAGCTAGCAGGGGCTATGATACGTCTCCAACGTATCTATAACTTTTTTATTGTTCCATGCTATTATATTATCAACCTTGGATGTTTTATATGCATTTATATGCTATTTTATATGATTTTTGGGACTAACCTATTAACCTAGAGCCCAGTGCCAGTTTCTGTTTTTTCCTTGTTTTAGAGTATCGCAGAAAAGGAAAATCAAACAGAGTCGAATTGACCTGAAACTTCATGGAACTTATTTTTGGACCAAAATAATCCCACGGAGTATCGGAGATGGACCAGGAGGGTCCCGGGTTGCCCACGAGGGTGGGGGCGCACCCACCCCCTGGGCGCGCCCCCCTGCCTCGTGGACAGCCCGGAGATCCACCGACGTACTTCTTCCTCCTATATATACCAATATACCGTAAAACCATCGAGGAGCACAATAGATCGGGAGTTCCGCCGCCAGAAGCCTCCGTAGCCACCGAAAGCCAATCTAGACCCGTTCCGGCACCCTGCCGGAGGGGGAATCCCTCTCTGGTGGCGATCTTCATCATCCCGGTGCTCTCCATGACGAGGAGGGAGTAGTTCTCCCTCGGGGCTGAGGGTATGTACCAGTAGCTATGTGTTTGATCTCTCTCTCTTGTGTTCTTGAGGTGATACGATCTTGATGTATCGCGAACTTTGCTATTTTAGTTGGATCTTATGATGTTTATCCCCCCTCTACTCTCTTGTAATGGATTGATTTTCCCCTTTGAAGTTATCTTATCGGATTGAGTCTTTAAAGATTTGAGAACACTTGATGTATGTCTTGCCGTGCGTATCTGTGGTGACAATGGGATATCACGTGATTCACTTGATGTATGTTTTGGTGATCAACTTGCGGGTTCCGCCCATGAACCTATGCATAGGGGTTGGCACACGTTTTCGTCGTGATTCTCTGGTAGAAACTTTGGGGCACTCTTTGAGGTTCTATATGATGGTTGAATAGATGAATCTGAGATTGTGTGATGCATATTGTATAATCATACCCACGGATACTTGAGGTGACATTGGAGTATCTAGGTGACATTAGGATTTTGGTTGATTTGTGTCTTAAGGTGTTATTCTAGTACGAACTCTAGGGCTCACTACTAGGAAAAGGCATATACATAGAAGTTTACCAATAGCGTGTGTTTTGGTGCCCACGCTACTGATAATTAGCAGTAGCGTACAAACCGCGCTATTGGTACAACTTAGCAGCAGCGTTGGTTTCTAGAGGGCGAGCTACTAGTAAGTTAGGCACACCACACACCCCCGGCCAAAAATAGTAGCAGCGTTGGTACCCTAACAAGCGCTATTGTTAAGAAAATATCAGCAGCGCGGGGCCACTAAGAAGCGCTACTACTACTTCTTCAATGTGTAATCTTTTACCGGTAGCGTGTTTTTTGGGCAAGCGCTATAGCTAGTTTTATGTACCAATAGATATTTTGGCTGGCACACATAGCAGTAGCGCGCTTTGGTGCCCAGCGCTACTGCTATGGTCGCCAGCCAAAATATCTGCCACCTTCCCCCCTTCTTCTTCCTCCCCCTTTCTTTCTCCCCCTCCCTCTTGCACTTGCTTGTCCATCAGTGCTTCCCCCTCTTCTTTGCCCCTCCTCCCCCCTCCATTAATGCCCTCCCTCCTTTCTCTTCC
>NC_041382.1:86351651-86381561 GCF_002162155.2 Triticum dicoccoides
CTTTTGCCCCTTCTCCCCTTCTCTTCTTTGCCCCTCCACCACCCCCTCCATTAATACCCTCCCTCCTCCCTCTCATAGCTCTATCTAGAGCTACTATCTAGTTATAAGAAGGTGCTCTATATTCCTCTTGACAAATAGGTGAGCAAAAAAAGAGTTGTACAAGAATGGAAATATGTGTGTTTGCAATTAGGACCGAAACTATGTGCGATATGAATATACTGAATTGTGTGTGCCGTGTGAGTGACATGAGTTGCCTATGTTTTGCCGAAATGTCGATTCATTTCTGTTTTGGCGAATTTCGGGCAAACTCAATATGTCCTATGTTTAGGGAAGGTCATGCCAAATTTTTGTATGAATTTGATCCATGCATGCATATATACGTGGTTATAATATTTGCTCCGCGCGCAGGTAATCATGATGGTCAATGGAAGGATGGTGGAAAGATACTGGCAATCCACTGTGGATGACATGTATGAAAAAAGACTGAGGGATGTTTTATGTCCGTGTCGAAAATGCAAAGGAAGAGTCAGGCTCGACCCCTTTCAGGGTGGTAAATTCAAGGCGCACGGGGCAGGTTAAGTGAAGATGATGATGATGAGGAGGAGGAGGAGGAGGAGGACGTCGACGGGGCAGGAAATAACGACATGGGGCCACCAGACGAAGAGATGACTGATTATGTGCCCGAAGAGGAAGACGGCCTCGGAAATGTCGATGGCGAAGAGGCAGTTCAAGGCGGAGAAGACGCGGACACGCCACCGTCTTCGTCGCTACTAAGTTCAGCCATGCGGGACCCGCATGTTCGAGACCTGCTTCGCAAGAAGACGACTAGCGACAGAGCTGCTTCTAGAGAGGAGGCCAAACTGGCGCAACTAGAGGTAGACTTGATGACTCCTTTGTATGATGGTTGCAATCCCGAGGTGACCCGCTTGAGTTTCACACTAGAACTTCTAAAGATGAAGGCAAAAAACAAATGGACAGATACAAGCCTGGATGAGCTTCTAAAGTACCTAAAGAAGGTTCTTCCCGCGGGAAGCCTGTGTCCTACTAGTGACGAGGAGCCAAAGAAAATCGTGTGCCCTCTTGATCTGCCAAATATTAGATATCACACATGCATCAATGATTGCATCATATATCGGAACGAGCACGTGGAAAAAACCATCTGTCCAAAGTGCAATGCTTCACGATATAGAAAGGCCGGAAAGAAAGCTTCACAGAAAGTTGTATGGTACTTTCTGATCACTCCGCATCTACAGCGGTATTTCGTAGATCCTAAGGAAGCAAAGCTTATGCGCTGGCACGCGGAGAGGGTGAAGCCAGATGACGGAGATGAGCCGAAGCTGAGACACCTCGCAGATGCTAGCCAGTGGAGAGCATTAAATGCTAAATTTGAATTTTTCGCAAATGATCCAAGGAACATTGTGCTTGGCGCTAGTTGTGATGGCATGGATCCATTTGGAAACCAGAACACCAATCATAGCACATGGCCCATTGATAACCCACAAGTATAGGGGATCGCAACAGTTTCCGAGGATAGAGTATTCAACCCAAATTTATTGTTTGGACACAAGGGGAGCCAAAGAATATTCTCAAGTATTAGCAGCTGAGTTGTCAATTCAACCACACCTGGAAACTTAATATCTGCATAAAGTGTTTAGTAGCAAAGTAAAATGATAGTGGTGATAACGGTAGCAAAAGGTAACAGTAGTAAAAGTAATGTTTTTGGTATTTTGTAGTGATGATAGCAATAGCACGAGAAAAGTAAATAAGCGAAGAACAATATATGAAAAGCTCGTAGGCAATGGATCGGTGATGGAGAATTATGCCGGATGCGGTTCATCATGTAATAGTCATAACCTAGGTTGACACAGAACTAGCTCCAGTTCATTGATATAATGTAGGCATGTATTTCGAATATAGTCATATGTGCTTATGGAAAAGAACTTGCATGACATCTTTTGTCCTACCCTCCCGTGGCAGCGGGGTCCTTACGGAAACTAAGGAATATTAAGGCCTCCTTTTAATAGAGAACCGGAACAAAGCATTAACACATAGTGAATACATGAACTCCTCAAACTACGGTCATCACCGGTAAGTATCCCGATTATTGTCACTTCGGGGTTAACGGATCATAACACATAATAGGTGACTATAGACTTGTAATATAGGATCAAGAACACTCATATATTGATGAAATAATAGGTTCAGATCTGAAATCATGGCACTCGGGCCCTAGTGACAAGCATTAAGCATAGCAAAGTCATAGCAACATCAATCTCAGAACATAGTGGACATTAGGGATCAAACGCTAACAAAACTAACTCGATTACATGATAGATCCCATCCAACCCATCACCGTCCAGCAAGACTACGATGGAATTACTCACGCACGGCGGTGAGCATCATGAAATTGATGATGGAGGATGGTTGATGATGATGATGGCGACAGATTCCCCTCTCCGGAGCCCCGAACGGACTCCAGATCAGCCCTCCCGAGAGGTTTTAGGGCTTGGCGGCGGCTCCGTATCGTAAAACGCGATGATTTCTTCTCTCTGATTTTTTCTGCCCAAAACTCAATATATGGAGGTGGAGTTGGAGTCGGAGAGGCAACAGGGGGCCCATGAGGTACGGGCGTGCCCTAGGGGAGCAGGCGTGCCCCCACCCTCATGGCAAGGTGGTGGGCCCCCTGGCCTTCATCTTTGGCAGGTATTTTTCTTATTTTCTGAAAAGTGTCTCCATGAAGTTTCAGGTCATTCCGAGAACGTTTGCTCCTGCACATAAATAACACCATGGTAATTCTGCTGAAAACAGCGTCAGCCCGGGTTAGTTCCATTCAAATCATGCAAGTTAGAGTCCAAAACAAGGGCAAAAGTGTTTGGAAAAGTAGATACGTTGGAGACGTATCACCCGTGTTTGTATGGATGTACAACCTCCCCCCTGGTTGTGCATGAAGGAAAAATGCATACACATGGCTATGCTTATTCAAGGGTCGAAACAACCGGGAAATGATATAAATCTGTATCTCGGGTTACTGAAAGAGGAGTTACAAACCTTATGGACAACGCCGGCCAATACATGGGATGCAAGCAAAGGAGAGTATTTCTACATGAGAGTCGCGCTAATCACGATGGTGCTGGACTATCTCGGTTATGGCTATCTCTCGGGCCAGGTGTGCCACGGATATTGCGGATGCACGAGGTGCATGGATGATACAACTTCTCTGCAGCTATCAAAAGATGGCGGGTCTTCGAAAATCATGTACATGGGGCATCAAAGATGGCTCGAGAAGGATGACCAATGGAGAAAGCATGGAGATCTATTTAATGGTAAGGCTGAGCATCGAGGTCCTCCACGTAAGCGTAGAGGTGCAGAAATATATGAGTTATTGAAGAACTGGGAAGAGTGCCCCTCGCCGGGAAAGACAAAGAAAAAGGCGCCGGAGCCCCTACTGAAGATATGGAAGACAAGATCTGTTTTCTGGGACTTGGAATACTGGCCCATACTCGACACGCCTCATAGCCTTGATCAAATGCATATCACAAAGAAATATCCTTGAGAGTTTGCTTGGAACATTGATGAACATGCCGGAGAGGACCAAGGATGGGCCGAAGGCAAGAAAAGACTTGGAATTTTTGAAAATCAGGAAAGATCTCCAAATGCCCGGTAAAAGGTCGTCAGAGGAGACCGAGACGGAGACGGAGATGGAAGATAGGGGAAAAAAGTAAACAAGAAGGAAGAACAACATTGCCCCCCCCCCCTCTTGCTTCACCTTAGATCCATAGGAGGTCGATCAATTGTTCAATTTCCTTGCCGAAATCAAAGTTAGTTCCGGATACTGTGGGAAGATAAGCAAATATCTGGACACTAAGAAAAAAAGATCAGTGGCATGAAGTCTCACAACTGTCATGTGATGATGACGCAGTTACTCCCGGTTGCACCTAGAGGGATTATGGACACACATGTGCGTGAGACGCTTACTGACCTATGCCACTTTTTTGATGCTATCTCTCGAAAGTCGATCAGTGTGAAGCAACTCCATAGGCTACAGGAAGAGATCACTGTCATACCGAATGAGCTAGAGATGTACTTCCTGCCCGCATTCTTTGATGTCATGGTGCATCTATGTGTCCACATCGTGGACGACATCATCGACCTAGGGCCGACATTCCTGCATAGCATGATGCCGTTCAAGAGGATGAATGGGGTCATCAAAGGATTCGTACGTAACATGTCCCATACATATGGAAGCATAGCCCAGGGATATCTGACCAAAGAGTGCATCTCTTTCTGTGAGAGTTATCTGACCAAAGACCCTGTTGTTGGTTTGCCCGTCAACAAGCACTGTGGAAGGCTCGAAGGCGAAGGTCACACCAACGGTCATAGGGATGTGAATGTGTTACGCTCGGGCTGACAAAACGACCTTGACAGGGCAATCTTAGTAGTGCTACAACACGTAGATGTGCTAGAAGATTTTGTGACACTGCACAAAGAGACCATCGCAAAGAAGTACAGTGACCGTGGGGTGCACAGGACGGACGCTGAAGTTATTAGAGAGCACAACTCCACTTTCGTGTGTTGGTTCAAAGAGCGAGTTCTGGCTAATCCCCCGGAAGAGGGTTGTCTGAACGGAACACTCATATACGCCTTATCACATGGCCCCTCGACCAACCTCGCGACTTATCAAGCATACCATATCAACGGATACACGTTCTACACAAAGGAGAAAGATATAAACAGTGATGACCAAAACTCAGGGGTGACGATGGAAGCCATGACCGGGAATGTAATTGAAAGATATTACGGAAGGGTCGAAGAGATATGGGAGCTTAACTACTCTAGATTGCATAGCGCGACGATGTTCCGTGTCAGATGGGCTAAGAATGTACACAGAGAAAACTGACATTTCACTACCATGTGTATACCCGACTCCGATAGCGGTACCGTCAACACCATCGCCAAAAATGAGCCATGGGTACACGCTAAACACGTGACACAATGTTTCTTCATAACTGATCAGATCAATCCTAGCCGTGTTGTCATGAGGAGAAGCAAAAGGAGCATCGCCGCAATGGATGGAGTCGCCAACGAGGAAGGCTATGACCAGTACGGTGATCCGATGAGGGAAGATGATGCTGATGATGATGAAACATATGTCAAAAGAAGAATGAAGACTACATTACCTACGAAAGATCGTAATCCCTGGAGAAGGAAAAGTCACGACCATGGGCTCAATTATTCGACAACGAACAAAAGAGGGAAGAAGATCAGTCTGAAGCGTCGTCGTCGCCCAAGCTGACAAACTAATCCCCAAAGTGCAAAAGGAAGAAAAAGAAATGTGCAAAATAAAGATAAGAAAAAGGAAAGTGCAAATGAAAGAAAAAGTAAAAGAAAAAGAAAAAGAAAGGAAGTTTTGCAAAATGAAATGAAAAGAAAAAGAAAAAGGAACTAATAAGTTGTGGAAAATGAAATGCAAGAAAATAAAAAAAGAAAGAAAAAGAAAAAACGAAAAAAAATTAGCAGTAGCGCATTTTGGCCTGGGCCGCGCTATAGCTAAGAAAAAGAAAAAGAAAAAAAGAAAAAAAAAGTTAGCAGTAGTGCGTTTTATCCTGGGCAGCGCTATAGCTAAGAAAAAGAAAAATAAAAATATAAAGAAAAAAGTTAGCAATAGCGTTGTTTTGCTAGACCAGCGCTATAGCTAACTTAGCTATAGCACGTTTTTCTGCCCCACGCTATAGCTAACTTAGCTATACCTAGACAGCCACACATCTCTTTCCTCTCTCTCACTCTCGCTTGATCCGATCGATCCTATTTCTCTGTGCCGCCCCTCCCCCGCCACCGATGCCGCACCCGCCCATGTCGGACCAGACCCTGACGCCACGCCCGCTCACGCCGCCATCGACGCGCGCCGCCCCGACACTCCCTCCCCCCTTGCCGCCCCCATCCCCATAAGTCCACCCCCCAGCCCGGCCCCTCCCCCCGTGCCGCCCCTCTCCCCCGAGCAGTCCCTCCACCAGCCGATGCCCCTCCCCCAGCAGTCTCTCTCTCTCTCTCTCTCTCTGATCGGTCGTACGTGTTCTTTGTAGCAGGTTTGGCCGGAAGCAAGGTGCTCAGCGAGGAGGAGAAGGATGTCGGGAACGTCACCCGGACGCAAGGTGCTTGGCTCCTCCGGCGGCAAGGTGCTCTATCCCTCTCCCGCCCCCTCTACCTCAAAATCATTTTAGTTTTGATAACTGAACATTTCAGTTTTGATAACTGTGCAAACTTCAGTAAACTGATTCGGTAAATTCAGTTAACTGAATCATGCAAATTGACAGCTATTGATAGTAAATTCAGTTAACTGAATCGTGCATGATTCAGTAAATTCAATGGGTGTGTGTGTGTGTGATGATTTGACTGCTATTGACAATTTGTAGTAGACTAAGTTAGACTGCTATTTTTCCTGTGTATAAGTTTCAGAGTGTTTAGGAGGTGTATTATGTTGCTGTATTATGTTGCTGTAGTGGCCTCTAAGTTTCAGAGTTGCCAATCTATGTTGTTGTATTATGTTGTTGTATTACTGGCTCTAGTGGCATTGTAGAATGCTGGAGCAAAATGTGTGGTGTTAGAATGCCAGAGCTATTGATTATCACTTTTGCAGCACTGTAGAATGCCACTTATCACTTTTGCACCTTATGTTGCTGCTACTATGTCTGTGCTTGTTTTGCCGGAAACCGATTGCTAAGTGACCTATGTTTTGCCGGAAATGTTGATTCATTTCCATTCCGGCAAATTTCAGGCGCTCTATATGTGCACTTTCTAGCAAAGGTCATGCCAAAATTTTCCGTGAATTTTGGCATGACTTGTGCTAGAAAGTTGGACATATCAAGTGCTTGAGATTTGTCGTGATGGGAATGAAACGACATTTCTAGCAAAACAAAGGTCACTTTTTTGTCATTATTCACTTTATTATATAAAGCTCGATAATTTGTGGTGAACCCTAGGAAACATGACCGACACCGATGAGGCTGGAGGTTCTCAGTCCCAATTAGGTCGAGCACACGCCTACCTCGACTTTCTGGCAGCTCAGGAGAGACAACAAGATGGGTGTCCGGACCGCCTTGTCATGACGGATGACGACGGTGGTGGCGCCGGCGCCGACACTGATGCCACCAACGACACCGGCACTGAGACTGGCGCTGATGATGTTCCTAACTACAGCATAGAAGGTGGGACCTCCCAAGCCGGCGAGGGAAAGAAGGAAAAGAGGACACGATGCCCAAATGAGCTCGGCACCGGAAGACTGGTGGTCACGGCGGTGCACCCTGGCGAGTTCGAGCCAATAGAGCCGCGAGAAGTGGCAGCATGTTACGGCAACCAACTAGCATGCATCCTACGGGATACCGCTAACATCAACACCACAAAAATACGGAAGAATGAACATTTGAAGAAGCTACTTCTAACCAGGTTGCACGCAAGATTCCTGTTCCCCGGTCAGAATGACGATGTCGACCCATGGGATGATGAGGGCATGAAAAAAATCAACAACAAAGCCCTAGGGAAGTTCAGCAACGCATTGAGTGCTTGGAAAACTAGGGTGAAAAGGGCGATTCAAGTAGACCATGAAACCTATGCCGAGATTGTTGCAGACAATCTGAAAATTACGATAGAGGACTCTGAAAGGTTCAAGGAGACTAGCAATGAAGAAGCTGCCAAGGCCAGGTCAGAGAGAGGCAAGCAGCTGCAGGCAAAGAACATGGGGAACCACCGCCTTGGAAGTTGTGGTTACACGGGAAAGAGACCCGTGTGGGCTAAGGAGGACGCAGAACGTGAACGTCAGGGGATCCCAGACCCATTGGCTGAGTTCACCGACCAGCAGGAGCACGACTTCATCAGGGCCCGATTCTCGTGGGACCCCAAGAAAAAGATTTTTTCACCGACGGGCCGACTAGGAAATTCATGAGAATACTAGTAATTATCCTTTTACCACCTTACATATTAGATTCTGATCAATGAAGTCTACTGCATTCTAGCCGCATTCGTAAATGATTCACAGTCCATTTTGCAGAGAGACCAACACAAGCTTGCGGTCAGAGCGACTCGTTGACTCAGTCGACTCAGTCATCGGCGAAGTACAAGTGGGACACTCCTTTCAACCGGGCCATGGACATAATGATGGGACACCCGCCCGGCCAGCGGCTGCAATATGGACGTGTGCACGGCGCCGGGGATGGCGCCACGTGGAAGTACTATTATAACGAGGACCCCGAGGCCAAAAGACAGAGAAAGAAGTTTAGTCAAGTGACTATCAATGAGAAGGTGGCGCGGGCGATGGAGAAAGCAAAAGCTGAGACCAAAGTGAGATAATCGCTGCCTGTAGAGATGATATGGTGGCTGCCTTTACAAGCTTGATTCCAACAGTGGTCACATGGGTGCAACAAAATCCAAACGCCACCAAGTGATTTTCCCATGCCCAGCTTCACTAGGAGCAACTCAATGAACACCGCACCCATACCCATACCTAGTATGGCAACTGCACCCGCACCTCCTCCAGCACCTGCTCCTGCACCCAGCTCTCACAGCAGCCCTAGCTCCGTCTCTGGCTTGAATGTCGGGCCGTCGACATTGGCTGAGCTTGACGCCCTCACGGTAAATACGCGTCACACGTTCATCAACTCAACTAATTAATTAATCTTCAGTTGTCGTTCTTTTTGGATCTCTAACGCTGCACGTATATGTCTTTGTAGGCCGACTCCACTCCGTGCACTCTCCTTTACAACATGAAGGGCGGGTTGGTGGATGTGGGGAATGGTACTATAGTGAAGCCTAAGGATCAATTGTTTCACCGCCGGGAGATGCCTAAAAACGCCTTAAGGGTCTCCGTGGCGAGTGTGAAAGCGGGCTACGAGTGTCTCCCTCGTCCGATGCAAACCGATGGAGAGGATGACGAGACCCCCATGCAGCTTGGGCAATGCACAAATTGGTCGATCCTGTGGCCGAAAAATCTTCTTTGTGTCGAGGTGGTCAGGAGCACACCAACGGGATCTCAGGAAGGTATGACCACAATCCCTCCTACACAAGTACAACCATTGCCTGTGCTGCTTGTTGAGATCGAGAGACACGAGGAAGGAGGGCCAACCGTTCCGGAAAATGATGCCATCTGCCCCATGGAAGAGGATAGGGATCATGACATGGAGGAGGCCGATGACCCTGACCAGTATTTCAATACTGCCTTTGACAACGAAGTAACAATGAGTCAACCATATTAATATGAGATGCATGTACCAGAGCCAGAACGTCCTCGGGAGTGCAAGAAGTCTTTGTTCATGCAATCCTCGCAGGACACACCTCCAGATGCCGGTTCCACCCAAGCTCAACTACTTAGCCAGAGTCGTCCAATGCTGAGCCTGACAACACTAGGGGTGGTGCTCAAGGAGGGTCTGACAGACCCACCAGCACCTCGTCCCACCAAGAAGAAGCAAAGGAAGAGATCGACGGCGAGAAAATCCAATAAAGCTGGCAATTTTGGTTCTAGCAGCCAGCTGCCTTCGACCAAGGTTGACAGTGTACCGATGAAACATGCGCCATTAATCCATGTCGCGGGAGAGCCAATGGTTCCAGCGAATGCACTAGCTGCCATAACAGGGGATCTCAGGAGACTCCATGACCATGTGCTTTCGACAAAGAGAAGCCTCCTCGCCTCGGACGATCCAGGATACCCACTTTATACGGTTCATGTGCCGAGCAGTTGCAAGATGTGCGTCCACACATGCCCCGCGGACCTCTTCTTCCTGAGGTTTGATTACATCTTCCAGATGTTTGAAATGAGGACACTCGATTTTACCTTCGTCCGCCTGTATGCGCTGCACATGAACTACATCGTCAGGAGAGAGCAAGTCACCGGTCTTGCGGTCGCGGACCCATACTACATGCATGAGGGATTCTTGTCAATCAACAACGCCAACCGTCAATATGCGAGTCAGTACATCGAAGACTTCTTGGTCAACAATAAGGACAAAGAAACGATTCTCCTACCTTATCATCCCAGGTAAGTCATCCGCGGATAGCGCTATAACACATACATGCATTTCAATAGTTACTTTGCACGCATGGAGGCTAACTTGATCGTGTATTTTGCGCAGCGGGGTGTGTCGTGCCGTTCTCATCGTTCTTTACTCGCGTTACTCCCGCGCTCTATATTTGGACCCATCGAAGAACATAGAGAAGAAAGATTACACACACATAAAGCATGTTCTGGACAGAGCTATGCTGGGCTTCAGCATGCGGGGTGGCTACATCCAATGCAAAGAAACAAATAAGGCCGGTCTTTGTTTCGGACACAAGACTGACTTCTGTTGCATCCAGCAACCGGCAAGAAGTGTGAATGATGGATTCTACGTCATCCATCTAATGATGGAGTACAGAAGGGATGTGCAATCACTTTGCATGAAATCTTCATCCGATACCCATATCCAGAGATGGGTCGAAGCCTTTGGAGCCGTGCCGGATAATCAACTTCGAAATGATTTCTACCGGATCCAGCAGGAAATTGCGTCCATCATCATGAAAGATGTCCTCGAAGAGAATGGGATGTTCTATGGCGGCCCAATATCGCGAGCTGACGTCTGAACCCACATTGCCCTACAGCGTCAGGACATGACACCTTTCACTAAGCTTGGTGATACCCTTCCGGATATGGACAGATGGGAAGAGTGCACTGCTTAAAAACAATGTGTCTGTTTAGTTACTTGTTGCTTTTTGTATGACGAAACTTCGAATGTCTCAGTGTATGATGAAACTATTAGATGTATGGTGCCGCGCTCTAGTTAATTACTTTCGGTACGATGAAATTTGTTAACTATGTTTACTATATATGTTGCTTCTATTTCATAATTGTTTCCTTCAATTCGCTTCATGATATATATATATATATATATATACATGTGCATCTCTGACAGGTATATAGATCAACGATGGCGAGGAAGTGGTATGCCGTGTATGTAGGGCATGTTCCGGGTGTGTACGATGAGTGGCCACAGTGTCAGGCCCAAGTCTCTGCCTTCTCCGGCGGAAGCCAGAAAGGGTTTGATAGCAGAGCGGAAGCCAAAGCTAGTTACTTGAGATTCATAGCACAACAGGGCATTCAGAACCAGCGCTGCTGCAAAAACTACTACATAATACCGCTTTTGATCATCGTGATCGCTCTTATCTTCTATGCGGTCATATCATAGTCTACATAGATGATGAAACATGAGTATGTGACCATGTAGCTGCATGTATTGAGAACTTGTAATGACTTGTAAAGCTATTTCGAGACATGTGTTCGACCATGATTGATGATGATGAGATACTTGAGACATGTTGAGACTTCTAATAACTTTGGCTCATCGATGACTCACTTGCTTTTCAATGAATATGCATGTTATTGTATAAATGGTGGATCTGTTTAATTGTGTAGAAAGCCAAAACGCAAAAAATATACAAAAGTTAGCAGTGGCGTGGGGGTAAACATTACCAGTAGCACTCAAGTAACAGTAGCGCTGGCTAGTGCCACGCGTTGTAGATAATTACCAGTAGCGCTGGTTGGAAACGCGCTACAGCTAGCTTTATGTACCAGTAGCGTTGGGCCAAACAAGCGCTACTGCTAAAAATAGATGTAGCACCGTAGCAGTAGCGCGCCTGCCCGTGCTACTAATAGCAAAAAAACAGCGCTACTGGTAAGGGTTTTCCTAGTAGTGGTTGTTTGTGACACTTATAGGAATAGCCCAACGGATTGATTGGAAAGAATAACTTTGAGGTGGTTTCGTACCCTACCATAATCTCTTCGTTTGTTCTCCGCTATTAGTGACTTTGGAGTGACTCTTTGTTGCATGTTGAGGGATAGTTATGTGATCCAATTATGTTATTATTGTTGAGAGAACTTGCAGTAGTGAAAGTATGAACCCTAGGCCTTGTTTCAACGCATTGCAATACCGTTTACTCTCACTTTTATCATCAGTTACCTTGCTGTTTTTATATTTTCATATTACAAAAACCTTTATCTACCATCCATATACCACTTGTATCACCATCTCTTCGCTGAACTAGTGCACCTATACAATTTACCATTGTATTGGGTGTGTTGGGGACACAAGAGACTCTTTGTTATTTGGTTGCAGGGTTGCTTGAGAGAGACCATCTTCATCCTACGCCTCCTACGGATTGATAAACCTTAGGTCATCCACTTGAGGGAAATTTGCTACTGTCCTACAAACCTCTGCACTTGAAGGCCCAACAATGTCTACAAGAAGAAGGTTGTGTAGTAGACATCAAGCTCTTTTCTGGCGTCGTTGCCGGGGAGGTTAGCGCTTGAAGGTATATCTTTAGATCTTGCAATCGAATCTTTTTGTTTCTTGTTTTAGCACTAGTTTAGTTTATAAAAGAAAACTACAAAAAAATATGGAATTGAGTTTGCCTCATACACTTCATCTTTTTAATATCTTTCATGAGTATGATGGAAAGAAAAATTGTGCCAAAGTGTTAGAAGAAGAATGCATTAAAATGTTTGGCACTAAATATTTGAATGATGAGCATGATTGCAATGTTGTTAGTATGAATTCCTTGAATATCCATGATACTAATGATATGCAAAGCCACAAGCTTGGGGAAGGTATGTTTGATGAAGATGATATTTTTTGTCCCCCAAGTTTTGATGAGCAAATTTATTATGATGAAAGCATGCCTCCTATTTATGATGATTATATTGATGAAAGTGGATTTGGAGAGGTCATGACTTTATTTTGTGATGAATCCACTATTCCGGAAGAGGTTCCAATTGATTATGAGAACAAAGGTGCTATCTATGATGATTATTGTGATGACTTGTATGCTATAAAGAATAATGATATGCATGAAACTTGTCATCATGATTTTATTTTTCAATTGGATTATGCCCCACATGATAATTATTTTGTTGAGTTTGCTCCCACTATTATTCATGAGAAGAACTTTGCTTGTGTGGAGAGTAATAAAATTTCTATGCTTGTAGATCATGAAAATAATGCTTTAGGTGCTGGTTATATTGTTGAATTCATTCATGATGCTACTGAAAATTATTATGAGGGAGGAACATATGCTTGTAGGAGTTGCAATAGTAACAAGTTTCCTCTCTATGTGTTGAAAATTTTGAAGTTATGCTTGTTTTGCCTTCCTATGCTAGATGATTATTGTTCCCATAAGTTGTTTGCTCACAAAATCCCTATGCATAGGAAGTGGGTTAGGCTTAAATGTGCTAGTCATATTCTTCATGATGCTCTCTTTATGTTATAATTCTTATCTTTTATGTGAGCATCATTGAAATCATCATGCCTAGCTAGGGGCGTTAAACGATAGCGCTTGTTGGGAGGCAACCCAACTTTATTTTTGTTCCTGTTTAGTAACAAATAATTCATCTATCCTCTGTTTAGATGTGGTTTATGCTTTTAATTAGTGTTTGTGCCAAGTAGAACCTTTGGGAAGACTTGGGGAAAGTCTTGTTGATCTTGCTGTAAAAAACAGAAACTTTAGCGCTCACGAGGATTGCTTCCAGTTTTTATTGGAGAGTGCTATTTAGTTAATTCTTTTAGCAGATAATTAATAGATAAATCACTCAGGTCCAGCAATTTATTTTATAATTTTTCGGGGTCTAGAAGTATACGTTTGATCCAGATTACTACAGACTGTTCTGTTTTTGACAGATTCTGTTTTTCGTGTGTTGTTTGCTTATTTTGATGAATCTATAGCTAGTAAAATAGTTTATAAACCATAGATAAGTTGGAATACAGTAGGTTTAACACCAATATAAATAAAGAATGAGTTCATTACAGTACCTTGAAGTGGTGTTTTGTTTTCTTTCACTAACGGAGCTCACGAGATTTTCTGTTAAGTTTTGTGTTGTGAAGTTTTCAATTTTTGGGTAAAGATTCGATGGACTGCGGAATAAGGAGTGGCAAGAGCCTAAGCTTGAGGATGCCCAAGGCACCCCAAGGTAATATTCAAGGATAGCCAAGCGTCTAAGCTTGGGGATGCCCCTGATGGCATCCCCTCTTTCGTCTTTGTTCATCGGTAACTTTATTTGGAGCTATATTTTTATTCGCCACATGATATGTGTTTTGCTTGGAGCGTAATTTTATTTTCTTTTGTTTTGCTTGCTGTTTGAATAAAATAACAAGATCTGAAATTCTTAAATGTTAGAGAGTCTTCATATAGTTTCATAATTATTCGACTACTCATTGATCTTCACTTATATCTCTCAGAGTAGTTTGTTTTTGCTCTAGTGCTTCACTTATATCTTTCTTGAGCATGGTGGTGGTTTTATTTTATAGAAATAGATGAACTCTCATGCGTCACTTATATTATTTTGAGAGTCCTAAACAGCATGGTAATTTTCTTTGGTTATGAATTTAGTGTTGGGGATCGTAGCAGAAATTTAAAATTTTCTACGCATCACCAAGATCAATCTATGGAGTAATCTAGCAACGAGGGGAAGGAGAGTGCATCTACATACCCTTATAGATCGCTAAGCGGAAGCGTTCAAGTGAACGGGGTTGATGGAGTCGTACTCGTCGTGATCCAAATCACTGATGATCCTAGTGCCGAACGGACGGCACCTCCGCGTTCAACACACGTATGGAACGGAGACGTCTCCCACGCCTTGATCCAGCAAGGAGGAGGGAGAGGTTGAGGAAGAGAGTCCAACAGCAGCACGACGGCGTGGTGGTGATGGAGTGGCCGTTCTCCGGCAGGGCTTCGCCAAGCTCACGCAGAGGAGGAGAGGTGTTGGAGGGAAGGGGCTGCGCCAGGTTCAAGGGTGTGGCCGCCCTCCCACCCCTCCACTATTTATAGGTGGGGAGAGAGGGGGCCGGCCCCCCTAGATCCCATCTAGGGTTGGGGGCGGCGGCCAAGGGGGGGAGGAGTGCCTCCCAAGTCAAGTGGAGGCCCTCCCCCTTAGGGTTTCCCCTCTCCCATGCGCATGGGCCTTGGGGGGGCTGGTGCCCTTGGCCCATTAAGGTTAAGGCGCCCCCCTACAGCCCATGCTGCTGTATTGGACATGGTGGAACATTTTCCGGACCTCCGGACCCCTCCGGAATCCTCCGGAACCTTCCGGAAGCTTCCCGGTACAATACCGGAAAAAACCGAACTTTTCCCGGAACCCGAACAACAACTTTACATATATAAATCTTTACCTCTGGACCATTCCGGAACTCCTCGTGACGTCCGGGATCTCATCCGAGACTCCGAACAACATTCGGTAATCACATACAAGTCTTCCTAATAACCCTAGCATCATCGAACCTTAAGTGTGTAGACCCTACGGGTTCGGGAGACATGCAGACATGACCGAGATGACTCTCCGGTCAATATCCAACAGCGGGATCTGGATACCCATGTTGGCTCCCACATGTTCCACGATGATCTCATCGGATGAACCATGATGTCAAGGACTTAATCAATCCCGTATACAATTCCCTTTGTCTAGCTGTACGATACTTGCCCGAGATTTGATCGTCGGTATCCCGATACCTTGTTCAATCTCGTTACCGGCAAGTCTCTTTACTCGTTCCGTAACACATCATCCTGTGATCAACTCCTTGATCACATTGTGCACATTATGATGATGTCCTACCGAGTGGGCCCAGAGATACCTCTCCGTTTACACGGAGTGACAAATCCCAGTCTCGATTCGTGCCAACCCAACAGACACTTTTGGAGATACCTGTAGTGAACCTTTATAGCCATCCAGTTACGTTGTGACGTTTGGCACACCCAAAGCACTCCTACGGTATCCGGGAGTTGCACAATCTCATGGTCTAAGGAAATGATACTTGACATTAGAAAAGCTTTAGCATACGAACTACACGATCTTTGTGCTAGGCTTAGGATTGGGTCTTGTCCATCACATCATTCTCCTAATGATGTGATCCCGTTATCAACGACATCCAATGTCCATGGTCAGGAAACCGTAACCATCTATTGATCAATGAGCTAGTCAACTAGAGGCTTACTAGGGACATGGTGTTGTCTATGTATCCACACATGTATCTGAGTTTCCTATCAATACAATTCTAGCATGGATAATAAACGATTATCATGAACAATGAAATATAATAATAATAACTAATTTATTATTGCCTCTAGGGCATATTTCCAACATTTAGTCCTAATATGATGGGCATACAAGAGGGATATAATAAAAACTGTCATATAAAGTGCATTGAATACTATGAGAAGTTTGATACTTGATGATTGTTTTGAGATATGAGGATGGTAATATTAGAGTCATGCTAGTTGAGTAAGTTGTGAATTTGAGAAATACTTGTGTTAAAGTTTGTGATTCCCGTAGCATGCACGTATGGTGAACCGTTATGTGATGAAGTCGGAGCATGATTTATTTGTTGATTGTCTTCCTTATGAGTGGCAGTCGGGGACGAGCGATGGTCTTTTCCAACCAATCTATCCCCCTAGGAGCATGCGCATAGTACTTTGTTTCGATAACTAATAGATTTTTGCAATAAGTATGTGAGTTCTTTATGACTAATGTTGAGTCCATGGATTATACGCACTCTCACCCTTCCACCATTGCTAGACTCTCTAGTACCGCGCAACTTTCGCCAGTACCTTAAACCCACTATATACCTTCCTCAAAACAGCCACCATACCTACCTATTATGGCATTTCCATAGCCATTTCGAGATATATTGCCATGCAACTTTCCACCGTTCCGTTTATTATGACACGCTTCATCATTGTCATATTGCTTTGCATGATCATGTAGTTGACATCGTATTTGTGGAAAAGCCACCGTTCACAATTCTTTCATACATGACACTCATGAGTCATTGCACATCCTGGTACACCGCCGGAGGCATTCATATAGAGTCATATCTTGTTCTAAGTATCAAGTTGTAATTCTTGGGTTGTAAGTAAATAAAATTGTGATGATCATCATTAGTAGAGCATTGTCCCAGTGAGGAAAGGATGATGGAGACTATGATTCCCCCACAAGTCGGGATGAGACTCCGAACTAAAAAAGAGGCCTTAAAAAAGAAAAAGGCCCAAATAAAAAATAAAAAATGAAAAAGAGAGAAGGGAGAATGCTACTATCCTTTTACCACACTTGTGCTTCAAAGTAGCACCATGATCTTCATGATAAAGAGTCTCCTATGTTGTCACTTTCATATACTAGTGGGAATCTTTCATTATAGAACTTGGCTTGTATATTCCAATGATGGGCTTCCTCAAAATTCCCTAGGTCTTCGTGAGCAAGCAAGTTGGATGCACACCCACTAGTTTCTTCTGTTGAGCTTTCATACACTAATAGCTCTAGTGCATCCGTTGCGTGGCAATCCCTACTCACTCACATTGATATCCATTAATGGGCATCTCCATAGCCTGTTGATACGCCTAGTTGATGTGAGACTATCTTCTCCTTTTTGTCTTCTCCACAACCACCATTCTATTCCACCTATAGTGCTATGTCCATGGCTCATGCTCATGTATTGCGTGAAGATTGAAAAAGTTTGAGAACATCAAAAGTACGAAACAATTGCTTGGCTAGTCATCGGGGTTGTACATGATTTAAATATTTTGTGTGATGAAGATAGAGCATAGCCAGACAATATGGATTTGTAGGGATAGCTTTCTTTGGCCATGTTATTTTGAGAAGACATAATTGCTTTGTTAGTATGCTTGAAGTATTATTATTTTCATGTCAATATTAAACTTTTGTCTTGAATCTTATGGATCTGAATATTCTTGCCACAGTAAAGAGAATTACATGGATAAATATGTTAGGTAGCATTCCACATCAAAAATTCTATTTTTATCATTTACCTACTCGAGGATGAGCAGGAATTAAGCTTGGGGATGCTGATACGTCTCCAACGTATCTATAATTTTTTATTGTTCCATGCTATTATATTATCAACCTTGGATGTTTTATATGCATTTATATGCTATTTTATATGATTTTTGGGACTAACATATTAACCTAGAGCCCAGTGCCAGTTTCTGTTTTTTCCTTGTTTTAGAGTATCGCAGAAACGGAAAATCAAACGGAGTCCAATTGACCTAAAACTTCACGGAACTTATTTTTGGACCAGAAAAAGCCCACGGAGTATCGGACATGGACCAGTAGAGTCCCGAGCTGCCCACAAGGGTGGGGGCGCGCCCCCCTGCCTCGTGGACAGCCCGGAGATCCACCGACGTACTTCTTCCTCCTATATATACCAATATATCCTAAAACCATCGAGGAGCACAATAGGTCGGGAGTTCCGCCGCCAGAAGCTTCCATAGCCACCGAAAGCCAATCTAGACCCGTTCCGGCACCCTGCCAGAGGGGGAATCCCTCTCTGGTGGCCATCTTCATCATCCCGGTGCTCTCCATGACGAGGAGGGAGTAGTTCTCCCTCGGGGCTAAGGGTATGTACCAGTAGCTATGTGTTTGATCTCTCTCTCTCTCTCTCTCTCTCATGTTCTTGAGGTGATACGATCTTGACGTATCGGGAGCTTTGCTATTTTAGTTGGATATTATGGTGTTTCTCCCCCCCCCCTCTACTCTCTTGTAATGGATTGAGTTTCCCCTTTGAAGTTATCTTATCAGACTGAGTCTTTAAAGATTTGAGAACATTTGATGTATGTCTTGCCGTGCGTATCTGTGGTGACAATGGGATATCACGTGATTCACTTGATGTATGTTTTGGTGATCAACTTGCGGGTTCCGCCCATGAACCTATGCATAGGGGTTGGCACACGTTTTCGTCGTGATTCTCCGGTAGAAACTTTGGGGCACTCTTTGAGGTTCTATGTGATGGTTGAATAGATGAATCTGAGATTGTGTGATGCATATCGTATAATCATACCCACAGATACATGAGGTGACATTGGGGAGTATCTAGGTGACATTAGGGTTTTGATTGATTTGTGTCTTAAGGTGTTATTCTAGTACGAACTCTAGGGATGTTTGTGACACTTATAGGAATAGCCCAACGGATTGATTGGAAAGAATAACTTTGAGGTGGTTTCGTACCCTACCATAATCTCTTTGTTTGTTCTCCGCTATTAGTGACTTTGGAGTGACTCTTTGTTGCATGTTGAGGGATAGTTATGTGATCCAATTATGTTATTATTGTTGAGAGAACTTGCACTAGTGAAAGTATGAACCCTAGGCCTTGTTTCAACGCATTGCAATACCGTTTACGCTCACTTTTATCATTAGTTACCGTGTTGTTTTTATATTTTCATATTACAAAAACCTTTATCTACCATCCATATACCACTTGTATCACCATCTCTTCGCCGAACTAGTGCACCTATACAATTTACCATTGTATTGGGTGTGTTGGGGACACAAGAGACTCTTTGTTATTTGGTTGCAGGGTTGCTTGAGAGAGACCATCTTCATCCTACGCCTCCTACGGATTGATAAACCTTAGGTCATCCACTTGAGGGAAATTTGCTACTGTCCTACAAACCTCTGCACTTGGAGGCCCAACAACGTCTACAAGAAGAAGGTTGTGTAGTAGACATCAGGCTACATCAGCAGACTCCATCTCATAGGTGATGTCACGGAGCCAGTCATCAGCATCCAGAGGCTGAGTTAAGCTGCGGTACATAGTTGGGTTAAGGCGCATGAAATCCTGCAGAGTCACCTGGGATGGCTGCTGGTTCATATTGGGACGAGAAAACTGAGCCATCATATTTTCCATGAATTGGCGGTTCAGCTCGAACTGTTGGATCATACCAGCCATGTACTCAGGCGGTGGTGAGGCATGGCCACCACGACCACGACCACCTGGTCTAACCATCCCGCTAATATACAACAGGGGTAGTTCAGCATTGAGAAATTTGCAAGGAAAGAATCATTCATGATGAAACATGCATAATGAAAGGAACACGATATATACTACATAGTAGTTGGCATATCTTACAAAAGGGATCATGCATAGAGTTCGGTACACAGAGTTCAGTACACAGACTAAGAACATCATAGGCGACACGCAGACTCGCGGTGAATGCAACTAACACTAACAAGCAAGCCTACATCAGTACCAGGAGGAACTGTGGAGGTAGGTGTAGCCTGATAGCTGGTAGTGACGCGAAGGTAAGTACTCCACGTGAGTAGCCTGGAGTCCGTGGATACTTTGGTGTGGAACCCGACGCGCAGGTGGCAGAAGAGGACCAAGTGCAGGAGAGTAGCCTTCCACATCTGGCCAGCCGACGCCCTGGGGCATCACAGTCCTGGCAGGGTAGATCACATAACGTGACAGATCGCCAGATCGGACAGAGGGGTGCAACAGCGTCAGAGCGCGGTACAAGTGCGGACAGGTGGTGTACAACTCGTGGCGAAGAGCTCGGTTAGCTCTATCCAGCCGATCAACATGCAGAACCAGGTTCTGATGATAGAAAGGCTCTCGGGTGACAGCGGAGTAGGTAGTAGTGTAGTATCCCTCCGCACCAACATCGGATGCGATAGAAATGTGCCTGAAAGGGGAGGTGTCCAACTCCCGATACTCTCCACGAAGACGTGTCAGAGCAGCATAAGCAGCATCGTGGTCCACCATGTCGATAGTCACTCGAACACCATGAGTAGTGTGCAGCACGGTAGTGGAGTCATACTCCCAAGAGTAGAGGTGGACGATGGCACGGTACTGCTCCAGGTTAATGTCCTGGTACTCCTCGTAGATAGTGTACTCAGGGTGCCAGCGATAACCCAGATAGGTCATCATCTCAACCAACACAGCAGGTGATTCTGAGGCACCAATGGCCGTTGTGTGGCGCATGACCTGTCTCGTGGGTTCCATCTAAAAACAAAGATGTTTTAAAGGAGTCAAATGACAGTGTGGATAATGTTCAAAATACTACTCTAAGGAATAACTAGGGCTTATCCAACTTTGGGGTGAACGTGGTCACGGGATCCTAATGTTAGAGTTAGTAAATTCGTTTAACTCGAGTAGAAGAGAGTTCAGAGTCCCGGAGTAAGGGTCGAGGAGTAAAAGATCCTAATACCACCCAAATGGCAACGTGGGCCCGTAAGGCACACATCCATGTTAGTAAAAGTTTTTTTAATGTCTAGACTCGACTTCGGCCAAGGAGTGTGGAAGGGGGATTCCTACAGGCAGTCGGCTCTGATACCAACTTGTGACGCCCCCCGATTCAATCGTACACTAATCATACACACAAACGTGTACGATCAAGATCAGGGACTCACGAGAAGATATCACAACACAACTCTACAAATAAAAACAAGTCATACAAGCATCATATCACAAGCCAGGGGCCTCGAGGGCTCGAATACAGAGCTCGGTCATAGACGAGTCAGCGGAAGCAACAATATCTGAGTACAGACATTAGTTAAACAAGTTTGCTTTAAGAAGGCTAGCACAAACTGGGATACAGATCGAAAGAGGCGCAAGCCTCCTGCCTGGGATCCTCCTTTTAAACGGTTTTGATCCAACGTGATATTATCAACAGTAACCGTGGTGACGTGGCACCATTAGCGTGGGATTACTGTAGCTTAATTACCTGGGCGTTACACCCCCTCCACCATAATCCACCTCGTTCATATCGTCGTAGTGCTTAGGCGAAGCCCTGCGTCGGTAGCTTTGTCATCACGCCGTCGTGCTGACGAAGCTCTCCTTGAAGCACTACTGGATCGTGAGTTCGTGGGACGTTATTGAGCTGAACGTTTGCAGATCGGTGTCGTACGTTCGGTGCTAGGATCGGTCGATCGTGAAGACGTACAACTACATCAACCGCGTTGTCATAACGCTTCTGCTTACGGTCTACGAGGGTACTTAGACAACACTCTCGCCTCTTGTTGCTATGCATCACCATGATCTTGCGTGCGCGTAGATTTTTTTTTAAATTATTGCGTTCCCCAACAGTGCACTTGTCTCATCTACAGCCTCTATGTTAACTAAAAGTGCACGAACATCTACCAAATTGCGCTCTATCAATATATCGATGTACTCTTCTTCCCAATACCAAAACTTGCATCCATTCTACACAATAAAATTTGAAGTTAGCACAACTAGTCAAATCTAAAGTACAAACCGAAGCTAAAAAGAGCACATACCCCATCGTTTAAGCACTTGATGAACACCCATCCGGGATGTTCCGGCGTTATAGACACGCAGCGCACGACCTTCTTTGGGCAGTGGTCGCACTTAATGAGCGGCAGTGGCACGCCAACGAGCTTCTGGGATAGCACCGAGCCCGGCCAACCGCCATTCGTGTATCTGTCGGCGGACCACCGACGGTGTAAATCCGAGCGGCTAGAGGAGGAGCCACTGCTTGCATGTGGCCTTGCGGCCCTACCAGGTCCATCCGGCCCCGGTTCCCGGCCAGTCCATGGCGCGGCGCGACCTCCCACAGCCGGGCGAGCTCAAGACCGACCGGATCCGTCAAAAATCCGGCCGACGAGTGCGCAAATCAGGTGTCCATGGTTGGATAGCTCGAGGGTGCCGAGGGTAAGGGGTTGTGTGAGCGCGAGTGCGAGCTGCACAGCTACAATGGCAGCGGCGGCAGCGGCGACGGCGAGGGAAGAGTGGGGAAGAGTGGATGGTGTGTGGCTGGAAGGAGGGGCGGATAGAAAAAGGCGCCCCTTTGCCATCGATGGGCAGGCCAGGGGAGGGCACACACAAACGGCCCGCGCGTTCGCGTGTTGTCCGTTTCACCTCAAAAGCGACGCAAATTTGGGCTGGGGATGGGTCGAAAACAGACATAAGTCCGTTTGCGCCCGCGCGCTAGGCCATCTGGTTTGTATGTTTTACTCCAAACAGACGCACGCGGACAGAATAAAGTCATGCGGTGGAGTTGGCATAAGCGCGTGCATTGTACTGAGTAGATGTAGGAGTAGGCAAGTGCCTAGCGTTGCATGTTGTTGGTTCCGAGAGAGCGAGGCCGCGTTGGTAAACGTTTGATGCCGTGTTAGAGTTGTGTCGAATATTGTGTACAAGGTAGGTTACAGTTGGACTTGTAGTTGTATTGTGTTTAGATAGGATATGGAGTCGTGTTCTAGTAGGACACTTGTATCCTAGGCCTCTCATATATAGCGGGAGTAGACCCACGATGTAACCTATGCCAACATAATAGCACAGACGCGCAAGGGGGAGCCGGCGGCGTGTGCCGGCGCCTGGGTGGCCAGTGTGCGGTATTGTGACGGTGTCACTGGGAGGAGCACCCGTAGTCAAGCCCGGGGATGTAGCCATATCGGTGAACCTCATTAACAAATCTCGGTGTCGTGCTCGTGTGATTGCTTGGTCCTCGGATGATCAACGGTATGCCTCAGATTTATTCTAACAAGTGGTATCATCAGCTAGGTTGTTCGGAGGCTGTGATGTTGATTTGGAAGAGGGGGATGAGAGAAGATCGTGGCTGCGGAAGTTGTCACGGTGACGTCTGTCGATAAGAAACAGGCAGCGGAATCGATCGGTCGTTTTGTCCACGGAAGCAATCGGAAATAGGTGAGATCTCGACATACAGTAGGAACCGCAACAGGAGCAGAATTATCGGTGAGATTTCCAAGTCGCTGTCGGAGCGGCGACGGCGGAACGTGCAAGCAGCGAGTCTTCAGAAGATCGATCGCTGGATTGGTTTGGTAGAGGCAGCAGGCCGAACAAGCTGCGGGGCGTGAGGGCCAAGCGAGGCCCAAGTGCGGGCGTGGCACTGAGGGCGTGTGGCCTGGTAAAGCACGTGGCTGCTAAAGGAGTGCGTGTGCAGCAGCCAGGAAAGCGATGCGGTCTGCTATGGCACTTGGGAGGCTGTTTGGTACGTGGCCAGCTCAAGGAGTGGCCGATTGATGCTGCTGGTGTGACCCCAAAGAGCGAGGATTTGTTGAGAACAAAATAGGCTACACACAAGAGACTTAGGTGCTATCGGTTGGAAAAGCTAATGGACCAAGAGCCTACAGATGCATGTGGTGGAGTTTGGAGATTTTTCCATTGATCTTCGCAGTGAAGTGCATATGGGAAGGCTTATATGGTGGAGTTTGGCTTTATTTATTTGTACATGGTTGTGTACGAGGATGGTAGCGTGAGGGTCAATGGTGTGCGTGGCAAGGATAACGACATGTGTATAAGCCTCATGGAGTTTGGAGCATGTCATGCAGTCGGATATGTTCGGCTGGGTCGGACTGGACAGTCTGACGGATCGACGCAAGTCGGTTGGTACAGAAGACGGTGGTGGAATCAGCAAGGACGACATAGGAGCGTGATGCTGATGGTGGCCGACTTCTGGGCATGGAAACACGTGGTGCAGGCCTGAGGGCTTGTGCGACTTCGACAAGACTATGATGCAGAGTTGACTCAAGGTAGTGTACACATAAGAGCTTGAAGTCGACAGGGCGTGGGGTAGCATAGCGCAGCTACATGGAGTCATGTTGAAGGTGGAGCTGGAGTCTAGCGGAAGACTTCACTCTGTGCTGATGGAGGGGCTATGGCGTAAGTTAACGGAGAGTCGAAGCCTATTTCAGCGGGATAGCGAGAGACACGTGGTTTCAGACTGGGTACCAATGGTCTGTTGGAGACGTGATACTCGGCATCGCTCGGTGATGATCGGTGGTTCTCTGCAGTGGGGGTTGAGGCAGTGGGGGCTAGCTACCCGGGAGACTCGACTAGGACAGCAGAGGCTCGACGTTGTGATAGCGACGAGGCATGCGCACTAGTAGAAAAAGGGTCAAACGTGAAGCACATTAGTGTCGGTTTGTATTTGAGCCGTCACTAATGTATACATTAGTGCCGGTTCCAACGGCTAGCCGGGCCGCTTTCAATAGTACTGATTCGTGGCGAATCTTTAGCACCGGTTCGTGCCACGAACCGGTACTAATGAGAGTGGTGGCAGGATGTTGTCAGACTGGGGCCCCTCCAGCCCCTTTAGTACCGGTTCTTGGCACGAACCGGTACTAAAGGTCGTCCTACATAAACCCTTCGTCCACCCGAGCCCGCTCTGTTCTTCCCCTTTCCCCTCTCCTCTCTGTTCTTCCCCTCTTCCTCTCGATCTCATCACACATTTTGCCCAAAATTTGTCAAGATTTGAAGGCCCCCATCCATTCAAATGATCACAAAGGTTAGCAACTTTGTCCTTTCATCTCTCATTGCTAGATTAGCTCTTGCAATGCTTTATATAGTGATTAATTTGTGAGTTTAGTAATTTGGGAGGATATATATGTGCTAGTATTTGATTTATATGCAATTTTTTCTAGGAGGTATGTGAACCGGAAATTCTAACCGACCCTATTGTCGAGAGGTTAAATTTAGTTGAAAGAGAAAACGAGTACTTGAAAGAAAAATTGAATAGAATTGAGGGGGAGAAGATGGAATTGGAGTTGCATGTTGTCGATGTCGTCGATGATCACAAGATCAAGATGGAGAAAATGCGCTTGAAGATTAGAAAGATTAGAAAATATGCCATCGATAGTGAGGCTTGGTATCATTATGCTGTTGGATCCATTGTTACCTTAGTTGCGATCTTGATCGTATTTGTTGTTGCATTTAAATGCTTTAGCTAGAGAGTTATTTGTTTGTTGCATTTAAGTGTTGTATGAACTTTATGTATGAACTTGTATTAATTTGGTCTATTCGGTGTTGTGTAATGAAGATGAGCCGGCAATGGATGTACGATGACCGATGCTCTCCCCAGTTCATTGAGGGCGTGCATACTTTTCTGCTTGCGGCCGAGGCAAACAAGCGGGCGGATGGTTTTATGCCTTGTCCATGTGCTCGCTGTAAGAATGGTCACAATTACTCTACGTCAAGAACCATTCACGTCCACCTGTTTAAGTCCGGTTTCATGCCCCACTATAATGTTTGGACCAAGCACGGAGAAAGAGGGGTTATGTTGGAAGACAATGAAGAAGAAGAGGACGATGACAGCTATCCTGGCCATGGGTTCCCTGAATACGATGATACAACAATGGGGGAAGAAGCTGAGCCGGTAATGCGGGAAGAAGCTGAGCCGGCAATGCGGGAAGAAGCTGAAGAAGAGGCATCAGATGAGCCCGTTGATGATCTAGGTTGGACCATTGCCGATGCAAAGAGAAACTGCACAAGTGATTTGGAGAAGAAGAAGTTACAACGCATGTTAGAGGATCACAAAAAATTGTTGTACCCGAATTGCGTAGGTGACAAGAAAAAGCTGGGCACCACACTGGAATTGCTGCAATGGAAGGCAGAGAATGGTGTATCTGACAAGGGATTTGGAAAGTTGCTAGTAATGATAAAGGATATGCTTCCAAAGGACAATGAATTGCCTGAGAGTACGTACGAAGCAAAGAAGGCTGTCTGCCCTCTAGGGTTAGAGGTGCAGAAGATACATGCATGCCCAATGATTGCATCCTCTACCGCGGTGAGTATGAGGATTTGAACGCTTGCCCGGTATGTGGTGCATTGCGCTATAAGATCAGCCGCGATGACCCTGGTGATGTCGAGGGCGAGCGCCCCAGGAAGAAGATTCCTGCCAAGGTGATGCAGTATGCTCCTATAATACCACGATTGAAACGTTTGTTCCAAAACAAAGAGCATGCCAAGGCGATGCGATGGCACAGAGAAGACCGTAAGAAAGACGGAAAGTTGAGAGTACTCGCTAACGGGTCGCAGTGGAGAAAAATCGAAAGAAAGTACGGGAAGGAGTTTGCAGATGACGCAAGGAGCGTATGGTTTGGTCTAAGCGCAGATGGCATTAAACCTTTTGGGGAGCAGAGCAGCAACCATAGCACCTGGCCTGTGACTCTATGTTTGTATAACCTTCCTCCTTGGTTGTGCATGAAGCGGAAGTTCATTATGATGCCAGTGCTCATCCAAGGCCCTAAGCAACCCGGCAACGACATTGATGTGTACCTAAGGCCATTAGTTGAAGAACTCTTACAACTGTGGAATGGAACAGGTGTACGTGCGTGGGATGAGCACATGGGGGAAGAATTTGACCTAAAGGCGTTGCTGTTCGTGACCATCAATGATTGGCGTGCTCTCAGTAACCTTTCAGGACAGACAAACAAGGGATACCGCGCATGCACGCACTGTTTGGACAATACCGACAGTATATATTTGGCTAATTGTAAGAAGAATGTGTACCTGGGACATCGTCGATTTCTTCCGAGCAGGCATCCTGTAAGAAAGAAAGGCAAGCATTTCAAAGGTGAGGCGGATCACCGGACGAAGCCTCGCCACTGTACTGGTGCTGATGTACATGATATGGTCAAGGATTTGAAGGTGGTCTTTGGAAAGGGTCCTGGTGGACAACCTGTTCCGAATGACGCTGACGGACGCGCACCCATGTGGACGAAGAAATCTATATTTTGGGACCTGCCCTATTGGAAAGACCTAGAGGTCCGCTCCGCAATCGACGTGATGCACGTGACGAAGAATCTTTGTGTGACCCTGCTTGGCTTCTTGGGCGTGTATGGGAAGACAAAAGATACACCTGAGGCACGAGAGGACCAGCAACGTATGCACGGAAAAGATGGCATACATCAGGGTCATGCAAGCTATGCTCTTACCAAAGAAGAGAAGGAAATCTTCTTTGAATGCCTGCTCAGTATTAAGGTACCGTCTGGCTTCTCATCGAATATAAAGGGAATAATAAACATGGCAGAGAAAAAGTTCTAGAACCTAAAGTCTCATGACTGCCACGTGATTATGACGCAACTACTTCCGGTTGCATTGAGGGGGCTTCTACCAGAAAACGTTCGATTAGCCATTGTGAAGCTATGTGCATTTCTCAATGCAATCTCTTAGAAGGTAATCGATCCAGAAATCATACCAAGGTTAGAGAATGATTTGGTGCAATGTCTTGTCAGTTTCGAGTTGGTGTTCCCACCATCCTTCTTCAACATCATGACGCACGTCCTAGTTCACCTATGCGAAGAGATTAACGTTTTAGGTCCTGTATTTCTACACAATATGTTCCCCTTTGAGAGGTTCATGGGGGTCTTAAAGAAATATGTTCATAACCGTGCTAGGCCAGAAGGAAGCATCTCCAAGGGCCGTCAAAATGAGGAGGTCATTGAGTTTTGTATTGACTTTATTCCTGACCTTAAGCCGATTGGTGTTCCTGAATCGCGGCATAAGGGCAGACTAGATGGAGAAGGCATGCTAGGAGGGGAACAAATAATATGTATGGACGGACATTCTCTCACTGAAGCACACTACACAGTTCTACAGAATTCCGCCTTGGTGGCTCCGTATATGGATGAACACAAGAATTTGCTACGCTCCAAACACCCGGAGCGGTCTGATGACTGGATTACACGTGAACAAACCAGGAGTTTCGCCAGCTGGTTGCAGACACGTACAATGCATGACACCTCTATTGAAGATGACCTGTACTTGCTGTCCCAGTTACCATCTTGGAATATAATGACTTTCAAAGGGTACGAGAAAAATGGTAATACATTTTACACGATCGCCCAAGATAAGAAGAGCACCAACCAAAACAGTGGTGTCCGCTTTGATGCAGAAACCAAGACGAGAAAGGAAACATATTATGGTTATATACAGGACATATGGGAACTTGACTATCGACGTGGTTTGAAGGTCCCTTTATTTCGGTGCAAATGGGTCAATATGACACGAGGCGGGGTAACGGAAGACCCGCAGTACGGAATGACAACAGTGGATCTCAACAATCTTGCGTATGCAGACAAACCATTCGTCCTAGCCAATGATGTGGCACAGGTTTTCTATGTGAAGGACATGTCTACCAAGCCAAGAAAAAGAAAAGATAAGGAAGCGAATGCATCGTACGATGAGCCAAAGCGGCACATAGTTCTTTCTGGGAAGAGAAACATCGTGGGAGTGGATGACAAGACAGACAAGTCAGAAGATTATGAAAAGTTTGATGAAATTGCTCCATTCACAGTGAATATTGACCCGAGCATCCCGTTAAATGATCAAGATTTTCCATGGTTACGGTGCAAAGGGACACACGCGAAGAAAAAGTTTCACACCCAAAGATCTGGGATCTGATCGGCTTCACTATCATCACTTTCTTCTGTGTTTCACACCCAGAAGGGAATCTCTGTAATAGTTAGGGTAGTTAATTATGTGTTTTGGCATTTGAAACGTGAAGAAATTTTATGTGCAAACAAATTCTTTCATGCCTTTACTGATTTTTAAAGTTAAGTTATTCACAAACTAGTGATACACACTAATTTCAAATAATTCAAAATTTAAACTATTCAAATTTGAAAACTACGGGCACTAACAGAAAGTTTGTAATTTTTTGTACCTAAAGCAAAAATATTCAGAAAGAAACTCTAAATACACAAAAAAACAACTCAAAAATAAATAAAGCAAAAAAAAATTAAAAAAAACCCGCCTACTAGGCCAGAGCGGCCTGCATACGACTAGAAACCCAACCTGTTGTTGTTGGGCCAGGATGCAGGCCCGTAAAGGCCCAGTAGGCCAACAGGGCAGCACAGAATATGTAGGCCCAGTAGGCCTGCTTTGAAGAGGAACTCGGGAGAGCTACCGCACGGGGGTTTATAAACCAGTGTGGTCGCCCCTCGGCTAGCGAGGTGGGACTAAACTTGCGCATCGCACCTGCGCCAGCGCACCCTCTTTAGTACCGGGTCGTGGCACCAACCGGTACTAAAGGGGGGCCTTTAGTACTGGTTGGAGCCACCACCCGGTACTAAAGGGGGTCGCTTCCCGCCGCTTGGCCTGGCCAAAACAGGCCTTTAGTACTGGTTGGAGCCACCACCCGGTACTAAAGGCCCCTCCTATATAAACAAAACTTACAAAAATTTCAGTTTCTCATCTGCTTCTTCTCCTCTGCACCGTCGCCCGCCGCCCCCGTACGTCTCCATCCCTCGTCGCCGCCCCCGTCGCCGCCCCGTCCCTGTCGTCACCGCCGCCCCGTCCCAGCCCGTCCCGCGTCGTCCCTGTCCCCGTCGTCGCCGCCCCGTACGTCCCCGTCGTCGTC
>NC_041382.1:86381768-86490370 GCF_002162155.2 Triticum dicoccoides
GTCATCATCGCCCCGTCCCTGTCCCCGTCGTCGTCATCCCCGTCGTCGCCGCGCCCGTCGCCGTCCCCGTCGCCGCCCCCCGTTGCCTCTCGCCTCGCCGGTGAGCGCACACACACACACACACATTTTTTGTTTTTTAGTTATACAAATAGTTAGAAATTTTTCTGTTTTTTACAAATTGTTAGAAATTTTTCTGTTTTTTAGAAATAGTTAGAAATGTTAGAATAGTTAGAATAGTTAGAAATGTTAGAATTGTTAGAATTTTTTTTGTTTTTTAGTTATAGAAATAGTTATAAAAAATTAGAATTGTTAGAAAATTTCTGGTTTTTAGAAATTGTTAGAAATTTTTCTGTTTTTTAGAAATAGTTAGAAATGTTAGAATTGTTAAAATAGTTAGAAATGTTAGAATTGTTAGAATAGTTAGAATTGTTAGAAATTTTTCTGTTTTTAGTTATAAAAATAGTTATAAAAAAGTTAGAATTGTTAGAAATTTTTCTGTTTTTTAGTTATAGAAATAGTTATAAAAAAGTTAGAAATTTTTATTTTTTTTTTAGTTCTAGAAATATTAGAAATGTTATAGAAATGTTAGTTATATAGAAATGTTAGAAATTTTAGTTATCAAAATCCAATCATTAAAAAAATGTTACTTTTTGCGGGCATATAGCTAGTATTTGTTCTCGACGATGCCCGGCCCGCATCCTCGCCGTCGACCCGTCCGCGATGACGTCCGACTGACCCATGTCCGGGACTGGGCTCCGCCGGGCTGGCACTGGGAGGTGCTGCCTGGAGGGGGGCGCCGCTTGATGAGGAACCCGGCCCCGGGTCCCGTCGTCGACCCTGATCTCATTTGGTGGCGTTCGCGTGGGCCAGTTTCGGTGCGGAGGGAGCCGGCCCCACCGAAGGTGGTACGTCGCCGTGTCAGGGGGGAGGACGAGCACGTCCATCTCTACATGGTTGCGTTAGAGGGCGGCAGGTTCTCCAATACCTGGCAGTTTCTTCAGGGATCTCACTTCAGCTATGATCCTGTGAGGGTTCCTTCTCTTTGGGTGTCCACCGCCCGCGCCGCATGAACCGTGAGTGTCCTAGATTCTTCTGTAGTATTCGATCTTTATTAGCTACCTAGCCAGTGATGTACTCGATATATAATATTCAAGACGATGTATTCGAGATTATATATTATTCGAGATGATGTATTCGAGATTATATCTATTATTGAGATGATGTATTCGAGATTATATCTATTATTCGAGATGATGTATTCGAGATTATATCTATTATTCGAGACGATGTATTCGAGATTATATCTATTATTCGAGACGATGTATTCGAGATTATATCTATTATTCGAGACGATGTAATTTGAATACTAAATTGTTTTATATTTCTTTTGGCATAGTTAAATAAAAGCTATGGCAGACAATACCGACAGAGAGGGAGAACAAACCATGTTCGATATAATACGCAGGCCAGATGATGATCAGAGTGAAGAAGATTATGACGGCTCCGAATTTCTAAACAACACCGGAGAGGGTGATATGATATTCGATCGCGACAACCGAATTGATGAAGTCATGAACTACGATTATGACAACACCCGAGAGGTATATATATTTATATAAGCAGGCATCTGGTGATCATCACATGTTTTAAATGAGTTGAAGATATATTAACGAATCGATCTTTCTTCTTTCAGCCATCCGGATCGCGCAAATCTTTAAGCAACAGGACGAAACGAGGCCCGAACAAAAAGTTGAAGGAGGGCGTAAAGTATAGTATCGAGGCAATCAAACCTAATGGCGAACCATTAGCGCCTAAGAAGATTGCGGACAAGTTCATTCGTCAGTGCGGAGTTCTTGTGAAGGACCAACTCCCGATGTCCCTTCAAGAATGGAGAGAGCCAGCAAAGCCACGTCCAGATCTTACTTTTGTCGACGACAGACAAAAAAGTCTGCTTTGGGATACTCTCATGGAACATTTCACCGTACCAGATCATTTCACAGAAGCAGATGTGCAGAAAGTCAAGGACACTGCTCTTAGGAAGATGGCGCTTGCATTCAAGAACCACAAGAATCGTGAATGGGACAAGTACGTCAAGGGAGGAAGGAAGACTCCAGTATTCGAGGGAACACTAGAGAATCAAAGTGCTCATTGGGACGATTTCGTGAAATTCAAGGATTCAGAATTATCTAAGGAACGGTCAAGAATAAACAAGGCCAATGCCGCAAAAAAGGATAAGTTCCATAAGCTGGGGTCAGGTGGCTATGCGGTGGGAATGCCTAAGTGGGATAAGTCTGAGAAAGAGATGCTGGATGCAAGTGTCACTCCAGAAACATTGAGCTGGCCCCCCAGGTGCAGGACTTGGTTCTATGCGCATGGGGGGGAGTTGGACCCGAAGACAGGCAAAGTTTCCAAGAAGGCATGTCTGGAAGGAGCCGAAGATAAGCTACTTGTTGCAATAGAAGAGGCTCGATCCGGGTTGTTCGAGCCCAACAGAGAGAACGACGAGCTTACGCATGCCCTGGGAAATCCTGAACACCCGGGAAGAGCACGAGGCATGGGCGCTATTCCGTGGTATGAGGGGTTTTCTGACTGGAACGCCGACTACAGAACCCGTGTGAGAAAGAAGATTGCGGAGGAGAAGAAGAGGAAGATGGAGAAGGAGCAGAGGAAGCTCGACTATGAATGCTTTCAAGGCCTAGAATCAGCGCACGCGGACTTGGCAATCAAAATCCAGCGGCAGCAGGAGCAGGTCGACTCACTTAGCCAGCAAAGGGGGTCTCAGCAGCTGCAGCAGCTAGCGGATGATCCAGCATTGGATACCACCACCCCATCCATGCCGAGAAGCAGTGTGGGTTCCACCCCGTTTGACGCAATGCTGGATAGATACCCCGTGGATGACATCGCGGAGAACACTAACTGCGAGCTACACTTCAAAATTAAGAACATATCCTTGAAGGTGGCGGACGGCGTTGCTTATACAAATTCCCCCGATGCAACCTTCCATTGCAACCCGATTCCAGCAGGCTATGCTCGTGTTGTGGTTGATGAGGTGGTGGACCAATATTCGGGGCTAGAGCTTGACATTCCTGGAGGTGACGAGGAGCACACACTCAGAGATGCCAAACATTGTATCATCCTATGGAGAAAGGATTGCATCATCTTTCGAAGGTCACCGACACCGCATCACCCGACTCCTCGTCGAAGTCCGCCACCGAGTCAGCAGACTCCCTCTCCTCCAAGTCCACCAACGCGTGAGGCCACTCCTCCTCCTCCAAGTCTAGCAAAGTGTCAGGCCACTCCTCCTCCAAGTCCGACACAGCGTCAGACATCCACTCCTCCTCCAAGTCCGGCACAACCTCAGGCCACTGCAAGTCCGGCACAGCTTCAGGCCACTCCTCCTCGTCCAACTCAGCCCCGTCAGCCGTCTCCGCCGCCTCAGCAATCGCAGAAGAGACACCCCGCAGCTATGGTGTGTAGCGGTACGAGTCGAGGTCATAGTACAGGAAGTACAGGCGGAGGCAAGCGATATAAATATGGTGCAAACCTCACTACTCCTCTTCCTGAGAGGGCTTACGACAGGACCGAGGAGCAAACCAATACCATAGTGCGGGCAGAAGTCGACGCCCATTTTGGACCGAAACCGCCACCGCCGCCAAGGGAGAAAGTGCCTGTGGAAGTAGTTGACCACTTCATTCGTATGGCTCAACCACCAGCTCCTAAGCCTGTTGACACAGACTATGAGCGCCACATCAGGAAGTTACATCGACAACGTCTACAGAAGGAGGCGAGCTCGAGCTCGAGCAAACAACAAGCAGCTGTCAAAAATGCGGGAAAACCGTTGCCCAGCTGGGAGAACAGGCGGCGCAATCGATCCCCCCGCTTGTTGTGCCGCCAACAACACGTGACAGTACGCGCACCCAATATTATTATGGCCAAACAGTTTACGTTCCCGAGGTAGGCGATGTGGTAATAACCCAGGAGCATATAATGCAGGCTGAAACTCTCAAAATCACTATTGGACAACTCCTCGAGATCGAGGACATGCCTGTGCTTACAGAGGAGGAAATAAAACGGAAATATGCCCGGGGCCAACCTTTGGTCAAGCCAGAAGAGGTCAAGAAGCTCCCAACGAGAATGTATGAATTGCATCAATGGTACATGGACATTACCAAGAGATCCGATCGAGAGTCCCTCATGGTGCAAGTCAAGAAGGATCATTACTACCATGAGAAACCTATGACCGTTGAGTATTCTGAACTGTTTCAGTTATACAATCAAGACGCACTCGACAAATCTATCGTGAGTTGCTATTGTCTGTAAGCGATTTCTTTCTGTAATTTAAGTCTCAAGCTAGCTATAGTGATCCTTTTGATCAATCATTATCGGTAATTATCCTCACTATATTCTTTTTTGTGGTATTATGCAGGATGAAGATGTATAAAATGAGAAAAGGTGGACGCTATGGCATTGGGTTCATTAACCCAAACACCGTTAATGAATACACATGGACAATAAACAAGCATCATGAAAAGTAGGTAGAGGACAACATGCTAGAGTTCTTGAAGCGCCTCAAATATAATGAAGATATACTACTTCCTTACAACTTCCAGTGAGTCACACTTTCTTGTACTACAAATTCTCTCTTTTTGCCTACTAGCTAGCTACATGTTTTTGCTTACATATGCCCGCTTAATTAAGACATGCAAACGTGTGTGCATGCAGATTTCACTAGATCTTGTGTATCATTAAAGTTGACGCCGGAACAGTTCAAATACTGGACTCACTACTCAAAGCAAATAGTGACTATAACATCTTGTTTGGGATAGTCAACACGTAATTTCAATCATTATTAACTATATATCTCGGCCTATTTAGTTCGTCATTTCATGATATGAACTATTTAATAACCCCTTTATTCATTTTCTTTGTCGGCGGGCAGGGATTGGGCAAGGTTCATCAGCGTCACGGAAGGCGAATGGAAACGACAGCTGAAATGGTTTCGACCCAAGGTAAGTAATTAAGTAGTACTAGCTAGCTAGCTGCCATCTCTTTAATTATCATACTTGATTAATTATTATCTGATCAAATTAAATTCCATTCTCGTAATAAAGGTCCTGAAGCAGGCGCAGGAGACTAATCTGTGTGCATTCTGCGTTTGCGAGAACATTCGCATGATGACGTCCGAAAGGAGCAGATCTCAAAGACAGGAATGGGTACGCTTGTTAGAACACTATTCACAATTTTTACACAATTATCGATATCTAGTCACACAACTAATACACATGCATATTGATCTCCTTCTTAACAGTTCAAAGAGGTGCGGGACAAGCTCCTAGAAACGGAGCGCGTAGAAGCACTTCAAGAGGAAATAGCGGGATTTTTGCTCGACCAGGTCATAAATCCGAAGGGAGAATACTATTACCCGCTACCGCCCCCATCGACCAGATCATGAACCACTTCCAATTGTCATCGTGCTCCGAAGGCACCAATTAATCTAATGCCACTGGCTCCGAAAGCAACATGCATATGTAGGAGAAATTGTATATAGCTATACATGTGTGTATGTGTGAATTAATATGGTGGTTTGTGAGACACTGATGATATATATATGATTGGTTCTACTAGAAATTCTATTTTTATATTTATATATATATATGCATAACGTGTACAATGTGTAGTATCGTAAAATACCAGCAAACGAAAAAGAATTAAAATGGAAAACACAAAATTAAATGAAAAAGAAATCATAAAACCAAAAACCCCCCAAACATTTTAGTACCGGTTGGTGTTACCAACCGGTACTAAAGGGCTCCCGGCCCCCGGAGCTGGCTCGTGCCACGTGGTTGCCCTTTAGCACCGGTTCGTGCTGAACCGGTACTAAAGTGGGGGGGGGGGCTTTAGTGACCACACTTTAGTGCCGGTTATGGAACCGGCACTAAAGGGCCTTACGAACCGGTGCTATTGCCCGGTTCTGCACTAGTGGCGGTAAGCACGGGACACAGCGACAGGCCAAGGCACTGGTGGTCAGACATGTGGTCAGACAAATTGTGGAGGGATGCTGAAGCAGTGTTGACGAGTACCGGATTCAAGTTGGTGAATGGGTCTATTGGTGCCGGAAGATGGACAGGAGTTGACCATGGAGAATCTGTGAAAGTGACGGAAAGTCTGAAATTGTCAAAAACAGAGAGAATACATGGCCGTATATTCTGTGGTGTTCGGTGCACATGGCAAAGTGCGGGTGACAAGTACAGAAGGAGGTGGAGTGCTATAGCTGTGGGACATGTCAGAGACTATCCGGGGAAAAGGGTGAGACAACTGTGAATTTGACTCAAAGTGACACAGGGCGACGGTGAAATTCCTTCAAGTTTCAGACAGACGGTCATGAAAGAGCGGTGATGTTGAGTTCAGGTAACTCTTATATGTGACACCCAATATGTGAGTTGTTCATTTTCATGCAGATTAATGATCAGTGTGTGATGGCATTGAGCGGATGCTCCAGAAGTTGGGAGCACAAAGTAGAGTAACGAGGAACTTAATTTTTGCTCGAGTGTTGACTGTGATGAAGACGAGAAGGGACTATAGTTGCAGGTGGAGTCATATGGAGTCTTTGGAGTAGCAGCGGTGCTCATGGGATAAGCTCAAGTCTAATGTACATGGAAGTTTGACGCATTGACGAATTCAAGATGGTGGAGAATATTCGCCAAGGTGGAGTTTGTTAGAGTTGTGTCGAATATTGTGTACAAGGTAGGTTACAGTTAGACTTGTAGTTGTATTGTGTTTAGATAGGATATCGAGTCGTGTTCTAGTAGGACACTTGTATCCTAGGCCTGTCATATATAGCGGGAGTAGACCCACGATGTAACTTATGCCAACATAATAGCACAGACACGCAAGGGGTAGCCGGCGGCGTGTGCCGGCGCCCGGGTGGCTGGTGTGCGGTATTGTGACGGTGTCACGGGGAGGAGCGCACGTAGTCAAGCCCCGGGGATGTAGCCATATCGATGAACCTCGTTAACAAATCTCGGTGTCGTGTTCGTGTGATTGATTGATCCTCGGATGATCAACGGTATGCCTCAGATTTATTCTAACATGCCGGTCGACCGACTAGCGATTGCGCCGGTCGTTGCACGCGCATCTACCTCTCACGCAGCCACATGCTCAATCAGGCCCACACCATCGCCCGTGTCTCTTGGTTGCCTTATCTTCTCACGCGTTTTCTCCACACAGGGGCATCTTCCACCTCCCGCAAGCACCATTCCCTTCTCTCTCTCTCTCTCTCTCCAGTGCAACACGGGCGTGTTGCTGTTGCTCGCGCGCATCTTGTCCCTGGCAGCAAGGTTGTCGGCGTCTGCTCCTCTCCGGCCGCTGGGTGCCCGCGCAACGAGCTTTTCCGTGGCGAACGTGAGCAGCTCCCGAAGCCGTGCGACCCGGCTGCGTCCGAGGATGCTGGAACCGTACAATCCCGGTGCTGTGACCCATGAGCACCCGTGCTTCTGCCGGCTGCGTTTGTTGCCCTCTCCCAACCCGCCTGCTACAACGGCGCACCCGACGGCGGTGTTGCAACCAACACCAGCCGGAGTTGGAGATGACGTCCATAGGTGTTGCAACCGGCACCGCACGATGCTGGAGTGAGGTGTTGTTGGCATGGCAACTAGTCAAGTGTGCTTCAACCGGCATCGGAAAAAGCTTCAACTATGAAAATAAGCTACAACCGGCGCAGAAGAAAAGCTTCAAACATTGAAAAAAAGCTTCAACCGGCGTCAAGAAAAGCTTCAACCGTTGTGAAAAAAAGTTCCGATCGGAATGGGAAAAAGCTTCAGAAATGCTTCATCCGATGTGGAAAAAAGCTTCGACTGGTGTGAAAAAAGCTTACACTGTGAAACTTCGAAAACCGGCGCCGACTAGAGACGCCGGAAAGCTACGAGAGGACGGCGAAAGCTGCAACGAGAGCTACAAGCGTCTATGGAAAAAGGTTCAACTGACCTGAGGATGCTACAGGCATGGCTGAGGATTTTGGAGCCAGCTGCGAGCATGCTACAACTAGGTCTAACTAGAAACTGGCCAGCAGGGATGCTACAAACCACGACCAAATTTGTGCTGGAGCCGACTATGGGGAAGCTGCAACCATGCATGGATTGGATGTGCTGGAAGCCTGGAACCAATATGTGGGGATGCTACGACCATGAATTGGATTTTGCTAGAGCCGGATACAGGGGGAGACCAAGAGTACTGCGACCACGGCTGGCATAGCTACGAGGTGGAGTGCATGGTACTGGAGCGTGGGGGGACGGCAAGCTGCTGGCAGCGTTGATGGCCGGAATTCAGCATGTTGCGACAACGGTTGGGAGATAGTGCACTGTACGAGGCGATTTTTGCTACAGGTCACAAGGAGCGTGCTGAATCAACGGCGACCGCGACCGGTGGCGAGGGCGGCCAGCTGCTACCGGTGGCGGGGGGTGTGGCCGAGGCATGCGAGGGAACTGTTTCTCGTTGACAGGCTCAAGCTGCCACAGACGTGGGGGGTAAGCGAACACGGGCGAGTAAAAGGAAGAGATCTGGGTCGCTCAATCTCAAACGATCCTACAATCCGACCGGACTAACTTTGGGCCGGCGCACCGGCGCCTAATAGTGCCCGGCCGCGTTTGGTTCGAAGCAACCCGTCCGATCGGAACGACGTAGGCGCCGGCGATTAAATGATTTATTTATTTATTTATTGCGGGGGAATGATTTATTTATTTAATCGGTCACATGGCATGGGTCAGTGCATTTTGAGGATGAAGGGCGTGTACGTTTGTGAATTGCGTGCACGCTTTGCGTGTTGCCAATGCACGCACGAGGCCCACGCACACCACTGCCTGCCGTCTTGTGCAAGCACGACGGTTGATCATTGGGTTGGGTTGGATTGGATCAGAACGCCGTTCCGGCGCCATGTCCACATGATTTTCTTCTCTGGTTCGGCTGCCGTCCCCGCGATTAGTGGAGCGCGCGAGCCCGTGCCGTCGCGGCCACAGGATGCCGGTTGTACTCTCACACGTCCCGATCCGTAGCATCACGCACGACTCCGGAGCCTGGACCTCCAAATTAATAACTTGTGTGGTGCGTCATTCCAGCAGTCGCTACCGTGCGGCCGTGTCCAACGACGGCTCGCCACGCACGCACCAACGCCGGTCGAGCCGCCGCGCCATCCCAACGCCGCTTGTACTCCATGCGGCCCGGGTGCGCCGTCGCCCTGGGTCGTCGTGGTCGCGTCCGTCGGGTGCGGTGCGGCGACACTAGCTCTCGGCCGAGGAATCCCTGCAGGGGTGAGTTCTGGCGTGCATGGGCGCGGATAAGGTCGCGCGTGCAAGCCGGCCCATGGCGTGTGCACAAGCGTGCAATCCGGTCATTGTCTCAGAACTAGTGCCCGTTGGCGGGGCGGATAAAGCATGGCGCTCACTTCTTCGACCGTAGTTCACATTCAAATATTAGCGTTGCCTAAAGTTAAGCTTTATATATTTTTAACAAAATTGTAGAAAATATATTAACATATACACCATTGAGTATATATCATTAAATTCATCATTACATATATTTTCACATCATATAAATTTGTTACTGTAAATGATCATATTGTTTTCTACTCCATCCGTTCAATAATGTAAGACTTTTTTGACACTACACAAGTGTCAAAAGACGTCTTACATTATGGACCGGAGGGAGTACAAACTTTGTGAAATTTTACAAAATTTAACTTCAAAGAAAACTAATATGCGGAGTAAATAAAAACGAAAGGGGTAGTACACTGTAGCATAAATTGTGAATGGGATTAAAAAGTTCAGTTTCCGAAAGGAAAACCCAACAAAATCAACTGACTAAGCAGCCGGTCTTGTTTTGCAGTGGTGCGAATGAATCAGCACAACGCTCCAGCCTATCGAGTGACCAAATCTAGGAAAGTAGTAGTAGTACGAATATATAGTGCGTACACAATCAGATGCACGGTAAGAAAACAGTAAAAAAAAGGCGCACATTTTCAAAAAAAAAAACACAAGTTAAATAGAATGTTCGTCCCTCAAAAAAAAGAAAAAGAATGTTAAGTTCAAAAAAAAAGAAAAAAAGAAAACCAGTGGCTCTATGTTTTCGCCAAAGGAAAAACCATTGGCTCCGTGGTGGCGACCGGTTTAATATACTTATCGAAATAAAAACTGCATCCAGGGCCGGTCCGGGGGGGGGGGGGCGCCCCGGGCCCCCCGAACGAGAGGGAGCCCCAAGTATTACGGCCTCCACGAAAGTTAAGCTACGGGATGAGTTGTGAAGATGTGATAGGAAATCAAAATGAGAGGGGACCACCGCTGAAAATGAGAAGTGGAGAGGATTTGTGGGAAGACGAGTCTGTACGTCTAACCTGTAGATGACAGCCGTAAGTCTAGCATTTTTGCGTTTTCTCTTTGCGCTGCCTTGCCAAGTCTAGTTCAATTAATCTACGTCAAAACAAGCGCAGGCCACAAGCGCAACCCATGATGCGACTGAGATTGCTCCCAGTCTGGTGATGCGAACGATGGCTGAATTCCTGGTCTTTTTTCTCGTGTACCTTGTGCGTCGCCTCGACCTCCCGAGTCCCAGATCTGAGAAGAGATTGGACGCCGGATCACAGTCACGGATCGTGCGCGCCCGCCGGCCACAACCAGTACGCGACGCCGACGGCGCAAATCCAGGATAATTAGGGAGAAGAAGAACCAGAAGAATTAGCAATGAGTTACTTGCTCCAAGATGATTACGTGCAACCAGAGAATCAGCAACGAGTTACTAGCTGGATGTTACTATTCATCATTCAGGATGCAGAATAAGTATTTTTTCATCCGAGGTAATCTTAGGATCATTTCATAATTAAATTACGTTTAGAATTCAAATAATTACATTCCTAATGATTCACTACGTAAAATTTGACATAAGAAAATAAAAATATAGATCATAAGACAAAAAAAATTGTAGTTTATGTGTATTTTAGACTATGTTTTTACGTTTATAATTTTACATAACATAAAATTACGTTTAGAATTCAAACCCGGGCCCCCCGAACGAGAGGGAGCCCCAAGTATTACGGCCTCCACGAAAGTTAAGCTACGGGATGAGTTGTGAAGATGTGATAGGAAATCAAAATGAGAGGGGACCACCGCTGAAAATGAGAAGTGGAGAGGATTTGTGGGAAGACGAGTCTGTACGTCTAACCTGTAGATGACAGCCGCAAGTCTAGCATTTTTGCGTTTTCTCTTTGCGCTGCCTTGCCAAGTCTAGTCCAATTAATCTACGTCAAAACAAGCGCAGGCCACAAGCGCAACCCATGATGCGACTGAGATTGCTCCCAGTCTGGTGATGCGAACGATGGCTGAATTCCTGGTCTTTTTTCTCGTGTACCTTGTGCGTCGCCTCGACCTCCCGAGTCCCAGATCTGAGAAGAGATTGGACGCCGGATCATAGTCACGGATCGTGCGCGCCCGCCGGCCACAGCCAGTACGCGACGCCGACGGCGCAAATCCAGGACAATTAGGGAGAAGAAGAACCAGAAGAATTAGCAATGAGTTACTTGCTCCAAGATGATTACGTGCAACCAGAGAATCAGCAACGAGTTACTAGCTGGATGTTACTATTCATCATCCAGGATGCAGAATAAGTATTTTTTCATCCGAGGTAATCTTAAGATCATTTCATAATTAAATTATGTTTAGAATTCAAATAATTACATTCCTAATGATTCACTACGTAAAATTTGACATAAGAAAATAAAAATATAGGTCATAAGACAAAAAATTGTAGTTTATGTGTATTTTAGACTATGTTTTTACGTTTGTAATTTTACATAACATAAAATTACGTTTAGAATTCAAACCCGGGCCCCCCGAACGAGAGGGAGCCCCAAGTATTACGGCCTCCACGAAAGTTAAGCTACGGGATGAGTTGTGAAGATGTGATAGGAAATCAAAATGAGAGGGGACGACCGCTGAAAATGAGAAGGAGAGGATTTGTGGGAAGACGAGTCTGTACGTCTAACCTGTAGATGACAGCCGTAAGTCTAGCATTTTTGTGTTTTCTCTTTGCGCTACCTTGCCAAGTCTAGTCCAATTAATCTACGTCAAAACAAGCGCAGGCCACAAGCGCAACCCATGATGCGACTGAGATTGCTCCCAGTCTGGTGATGCGAACGATGGCTGAATTCTTGGTCTTTTTTCTCGTGTACTTTGTGCGCCGCCTCGACCTCCTGAGTCCCAGATCTGAGAAGAGATTGGACGCCGGATCACAGTCACGGATCGTGCGCGCCCGCCGGCCACAGCCAGTACGCGACGCCGACGGCGCAAATCCAGGACAATTAGGGAGAAGAAGAACCAGAAGAGTTAGCAATGAGTTACTTGCTCCAGGATGATTACGTGCAACCAGAGAATCAGCAACGAGTTACTAGCTGGATGTTATATTCAATGGACCAGGTAAATCATACTACAAAAGTTTATATATATATATATATATATATATATATATATATATATATATATATATATATATATAGTGTTACTATTCATCATCCAGGGTGCAGAATAAGTATTTTTTCATTCGAGGTAATCTTACGATCATTTCATAATTAAATTATGTTTAGAATTTAAATAATTACATTCCTAATGATTCACTACGTAAAATTTGACATAAGAAAATAAAAATATAGGTCATAAGACAAAAAAATTTGTAGTTTATGTGTATTTTAGACTATGTTTTTACGTTTGTAATTTTACATAACATAAAATTACGTTTAGAATTCAAACCCGGGCCCGCCGAACGAGAGGGGGCCCCAAGTATTACGGCCTCCACGAAAGTTAAGCTACAGGATGAGTTGTGAAGATGTGATAGGAAATCAAAATGAGAGGGGACCACCGCTGAAAATGAGAAGTGGAGAGGATTTGTAGGAAGACGAGTCTGTACGTCTAACCTGTAGATGACAGCCGTAAGTCTAGCATTTTTGTGTTTTCTCTTTGCGCTGCCTTGCCAAGTCTGGTCCAATTTATCTACGTCAAAACAAGCGCAGGCCACAAGCGCAACCCATGATGCGACTGAGATTGCTCCCAGTCTGGTGATGCGAACGATGGCTGAATTCCTGGTCTTTTTTCTCGTGTACCTTGTGCGTCGCCTCGACCTCCCGAGTCCCAGATCTGAGAAGAGATTGGACGCCGGATCACAGTCACGGATCGTGCGCGCCCGCCGGCCACAACCAGTACGCGACGCCGACGGCGCAAATCCTGGACAATTAGGGAGAAGAAGAACCAAAAGAATTAGCAATGAGTTATTTGCTCCAGGATGATTACGTGCAACCAGAGAATCAGCAACGAGTTACTAGCTGGATGTTATATTCAATGGACCAGGTAAATCATACTACAAAAGTTTATATATATATATATATATATATATATATATATATATATATATATATATATATATATATATATATATATATATAGTGTTACTATTCATCATCCAGGGTGCAGAATAAGTATTTTTTCATCCGAGGTAATCTTACGATCGTTTCATAATTAAATTATATTTAGAATTCAAATAATTACATTCCTAATGATTCACTATGTAAAATTTGACATAAGAAAATAAAAATATAGGTCATAAAACAAAATAAGTTGTAGTTTATGTGTATTTTAGACTATGTTTTTACGTTTATAATTTTACATAACATAAAATAATTTTTATGGCGCTTATATATTTTCTTACGGTCTGTTTTTACGTCGAAAGTAAGACAAAACTTACAGAACGTAAAATTATGGTGCATTGATGCTAAAATATAGGGGGGTGAAGAATAACTATTACTTAACCAAGGTGACGAATAGCGCGACCCTATATATAGGACAAATGTTTCCTACAAGCAGTGATAGTTACCACCACTTGCGTTTTGTATGTTGTATGTAGTATCTGTCGAAATTAAGAGTATGTACGTGTAGTATGTAGTATATAACAATGATTAGGTAGTATATATACTAATTTTTAGGTAGTATATACCATGTTTTGAGTATGCTTTTTTTTACGTACAAATATGTACGTATTTCACAAATATAACAAAAACTATGGACTTATATGCAATTTTTTTCATGTAACTTGTTTTAAAATATCTTATATATATATTATACGAATATATTTAAAATAATAAAGTAGTATATACAGTACCACGTGGTAGTATATGAGACATATGGGGTAACTACCACCAGGTGGTAGGATGGATTTTCCCTATATATATATATATATATATATATATATATATATCCTTTTGTTTGCAGTTAAGTTGATACTGTTAGAATTATGTCGAATATTATTGTACAAGATATGTTACAGTTGGACTTGGTTTGGACCGCGGGGGAGCCGGCGGCGTGTGCCGGCACCCGGACGGCCGGGGTGCGGTATTGTGACGGTGTCATGGGGAGGAGCGCCCGTAGTCATGCCCCGGAAATGTAGCCATATCGGTGAACCTCGTTAACAAATCTCGGTGTCGTGCTTGTGTGATTGCTTGGTCCTCGGTAGATCGACGAAGCGCCTCGAATTTATTCTAACAAGTGGTATCATAAGCAAGGTTCGATTTGAGGCTGTGGTGTTGATCTAGAGGAGGAGAAAAGTTTAACATGGATCGGTATAGTCTGTACGTACTGCAGCTGCAGGAAGGCGATCAGAGAAGTCGACGAGTACTAGAAGCGATCGGAAGCAAGCGGCGGCGTAGACGTGCGGCGATCGAGCGTATAGGCAGCAGCGGCGGCGCACCGCACACGGGCTGGAAGGCAGCAGATCGGGCGATCGATGGCTGCGGAGGCCAGCGTGGGCAGCGGCCCAGGTGGCGGAAGCCGCAAGGCTGCAGGCGTTGGATCAAGTCGCATACGCCAGGCAAGGTGCAAAAGGCGTATTCGTGGAAGGTCTTCGTCATGGTAGACCGGGTCGGTACAGGTCGATCCGGCGAGTCCGTGTGCAGGTGTCCGCACGTGAAGGCGGTCCAAAGGCTGCCGTGGCTCGGGACGTGAGCATGCTGGAGACTATACGAAGTGAACATGAGGTTTGTTGAAAAAAAAGAAATGAATTGCCAAGGCCACGTGTGCGTACAGGGGCAGTTTGACTGGATCCGATTTGGTCCTTGTTTCTGCTACAAGGTGCACCGAGAAGCCAAAAGACAAAGAGATAAGGAAAATTGTGCAGGTTGCATGAAAGTTTTTTGGAGTCGTTTGTTGTGAAGGCTTGGAACACGTGGACAGGTTATGGAGGCACGCGGACAAGCGCGTCATGAGGATCATGTTTAACAGGGCGTCGAGTAATGCATGAAGACGGCGGTGATTTCAGCGACAACGACATAGGAGCGTGATGCTGATGGTGGCCGACTTCTGGGGCGTGGAAACACGTGGTGCAGGCTTGAGGGCTTGTGCGGCTTCGATAGACTATTGCATAGGGTTGACTCAAGATGGTGCACATGAGAGTTTGGAGTCGACAGGGCGCGGGAGGGTGGCACGTACAACCACCATGGAGTCATGTTGAAGGTGGAGCTAGAGTCTGACGGATGACTACACTCTGTGCTGATGGAGGGGCTACGGCGTAAGTTAACGGAGAGTCGAAGCCTATTTCAGCGGATAGCGAGAGACACGTGGTTTCAGACTGGGTACCAGTGGTCTGATGGAGGCGTGATACTCGGCATCGGTCGGTGATGATTGATGGTTCTCTGCAGTGGGGGTTGAGCCAGTGTGGGCTAGCTACCCAGGAGACTCGACCAGGACAGCAGAAACTCGACACGGTGATAGCGGCGAGGCGTGCGATAAGCACGGGACACAATGACAGACCAAGGCACTGGCGGTCAGGCACGTGGTCAGACAAATTGTGCAGGGGTGCTGAAGCAGTGTTGACGAGTACCAGATTCAAGTTGGTAATTGGGTCTATCGGTGCCGGAAGATGGACATGAGTTGACCATGGAGAATCTGTGAAAGTGACGGAAAGTCTGAAATTGTCAAAAGCGAAGAGAGTACATGGCCGTATATTATGTGGTGTTCAGTGCACATGACAAAGTGCGGGTGACAAGTACAGAAGGAGGTTGAGTGCTATAGCTATGGGACATGTCACAGACTATCCGGGGAAAAGGGTGAGACAACTGTGAATTTGACTCAAAGTGACACAGGGCGACGGTGAAATTCCTTCAAGTTTCAAACAGACTGTCATGAAAGAGCGGTGATGTTGAGTTCAGGTAACTCTTATATGTGACACCCAATATGTGAGTTGTTCATTTTCACGCAGATTAATGATCAGTGTGTGATGGCGTTGAGCGGATACTTCAAAAATTGGGAGCACAAAGTAGAGTAACAAGGAACTTAATTTTTGCTCGAGTGTTGATTGTGATGAAGACGAGAAGGGACTATAGTTGCAGGTGGAGTCACATTGAGTCTGGGAGTAGCAGCGGTGCTTATGGTGTATCTCAAGCCCAATGTACATGAAGGTTTGACGCACCGACGAATTCAAGGTGGTGGAGAATATTCGCCAAGGTGGAGTTTGTTAGAATTATGTCGAATATTATTATACAAGGTAGGTTACAGTTGGACTTGATTTGGACTGTGCATAGACAGGGTAGGAGTTGTGTCCTAATAGGACACTTGTATCCTAGGTCTCTCATATATATCAGGGGTAGACATACGATATAACCTATGCCAACATAATAGCACCGGCACGCGGGGGAGCCGGCGGCGTGTGCCGGCACCCGAGCGGCCGGGATGCGGTATTGTGACGATGTCATGGGGAAGAGCGCCCGTAGTCATGCCCCAGGGATGTAGCCATATCGGTGAACCTCGTTAACAAATCTCGGTGTCGTGTTTATGTGATTGCTTTCTCGGTAGATCGACGAAGCGCCTCGAATTTATTCTAACAGATACAAATAACTTAACCATCTATCAACACGTATTTTTGTTTGGTTATATGGATTAACAATAGTTCACCCTTTCTGCGGATAGAGAACACGTACAATTTGGATAAAGTTATAGTTGAGGTCGAGCGCACTGCACTCCTCTATCCTATCAATAACTTAACTATCTACAATTTGTTGCCAGGTATAATCAATGATGATCAAATCGAACTTCGCTGTTAGGAATATATTACCTTAGATTGTCATTTGTGTGTTTGACTGAAAATCACTAAGATTTTATTGAGTTGAGCTAGTGCCATTTAGCTTTGCATTAGTTTTAAATTATTAACTATTTCCTTTAAATTTGACATGAATGTTATTCTTATATGCATTTTGAGTGTTTATTTCTGGCATTTCATATACACATACTCCCTCTTTTCCGATTTATATGGCCTAATTCAAAAATCTCACCAACTAAAAGTGGCAATATATCGGTTACTATTTCAATTGTCATTACAGGGTCCAGGGTTTTTAGTTTCACCCCGGACCCCCAAAACCCCAGGACCGGCCCTGTCTGCATCCAGGACCGTACCTATCTTGGTGCGCTTTTCTTCGGAACATACGCTAAGGTGAAATAATAGCTAAAATAACATGGGCACAGTCACTCGGCTCCCACGTCAATTGGTAATAATCACGCGGAAACAAACAAAACGAACAAACGCGGGCACTCGAAGCCAGTGCGAATTGACAAAAGCTAGTTGCATTTGAGTAAGCAGTAAACACGCACAAGGATTTTTGCAACGACCTACGCTGGCTAGCTCCTGCGCCGAGTCGCCGATTCTTCATTTTTATCCTTTCCATCTTTCGCGGGAGATTCTTGGGCTGTTCAATCACGCCGCGGTGGAAGACGCGTCGGCGAGCGCCACGCGTAGTACGTTATTAACAAATCTAATAAAAAACGGAATCGATCCCAGTTGGTCGTGTCACAGTTCGAATACCAAAGTCTTTCTTCTTCTGATAAGAAGGGGAAGAAATATCGCAAGTGAAATGACGGATGATTTGTCCGGGGAAGAAGGGCATGCTTCTTCGCACAATTTTTAATGTGCGGCAAACTTGTTATTTTTGCGTCGCGTCGTACGCATAGACATGGCCCAATGCATGTGCCTAGTGCCTACAAAACACAAAGGGAGAAGAAACCACCGGCTCTATCTATGTTCTCGGCCTGGAAAACCATCGGCTCCGTGGTGGTGACTGGTTTAAACTTTTACCGAAATAGAAACGGTTTGTGTCTACGTCCGTGGCCCTCTTGCATTTTCCACTACTCCAGTACTGTAGTAAGCAGTACGTAGCGTGTCTGCATGCACTTTTCTATCGTAACATTAACATACATACGGAAAAGCTGAAATTAATTGCTTAAAATAACACGCGTCCAGTCACTCGGCCCCAAACTCACCGGCTTGCACGTCACTCACTTGGTAATTACGCAGAAACATACAAACGCGAGCGCTTGTAAGGACACGCCATGGAAACATGCATTATTTTTCCAACGACCCACGGTAGCTAGCTCCTGCGCCGGGTCGCCGATTCTTCGTTTTTTCTTTTCTTTTGCTTCTTAACTGTTCGTGGGAGATTCTTGGGCTGTTCAATCATGCCGTGGTGCATGCGGTGGTGGAAGCTGCGTCGGTGAGCGCCGGCCCACACGTACGTACTCCTAATTAACCACCGGGGATCTATTCCAGGTAGTCGCGTCAGACTCCAGATACTACCAGTCTGGTAAAAAGGAGGAAAAGATCGTAACTGAAATCATGGATGGCTTGTTTTGCTTAGCCTGAAACGTGTCTCGCGCACGGCATGTCCCGCAACATCGCTGTCCAAATTTTAATGTGCCGGAGGCTTGTCGACGCAATGATTGAGCACAGAGGCCTCAGAGACATCCATTCTCATGATGAGAACTGACTCCAGAAAATATCTGTGAACGGACTAATAACGGAGGCCAAGGTGCGACGATAATAAGATCTGCAGTGTATTTATTCTTCTCTCGTCGTCACGATACGTACGCGTGTGCACAGGACAAAAACAAAATAATTCTAAAACTACCAGCTCCTATTTTGTGTCGCCCTAGCCTTGTACGTAGCTAGTTCAAACCATGCATGCGTGCCCTGCAGCAGGACCTTCGCTAATTCGACAATCTAAGGTCCCAAGCTACCGTTGTGTGTTTTCCGTGCACACTTGCGTGTTGTCAACGCACACACGAGGCCGACGCGCACACCGTCTTCCGACTTGCGCAAGCATGATGGTTGATCGTTGGATTGGGTTGCATCGGACCGCCGTTCGCCGGGCCGTGGCCACATGATTTTTTCTCTGGCTCAGCTGCCGTCCCGCGATTTTGTGGAGCGCGCGTGCCCGCGACGTCACGGCCACACGATGCCGGTCGTAGTCTCCAAAATCAGATGCCCTTAGAAAAATAATTCATGTGGCTTGGCTCTCCGAAGTTAAAGTTGTGTGCTGCTCGAATTCATCTGTCGCTACCGTGCTGCCCTATCCAGCGACGAGTCGCCACGCACGCACCAACGCCGGCCGAGCCGCCGTGCCGACGCCCGACGCCGAGTTCCACATCCGGCCGGCCGGTGTCGCCGTACGTGCGCCTGCGCTCCATGTCGTGGCGGTCGCGTCCGTGCGGTGCGGTGGCCGTGGAATCTGTTCCGCCGTGCTCGCGGATAAGGCCGCGCGCGCAAGCCGGAATGCATGGCGCTAACGTGCCGAGCCCATGCAGACGCGGGGTCAATCCGATCATTTGTCTCGGAACTCGTGCCTTTTCACGGGACGGATAGAGCATGGCGTGTACTATTCTTTTTTTTTTTGGACGTCATGGCGCTCACTATTCGACCATATAACTACAGCGTAAATTACGAAAGGGATTAAAAAAAGTTCTCGTTTCGCATTTTCGAAGTTTTGGTCAAAGTATCGAAAGTGCTACGTAGTGCCTACAGATTAAGATACACGGTAAATATGGTAAACAAAAGGTGCACATCTTCTCGGGAAGAGAGAGAGAGGGATGCAGATTAAGAGAGTGTTTGTTTGTAGGGACTTATCGGTTTAGGGACTTAAAAAAGTCCCTATAAGTCTCATCTAAACCAAACATGAGGGACTGATAGGGATTTAAAGTGAGCATTTGAGACTTATGAAATAAGACTCTCAAGGAGAGTTTTATAGGGACTTATAGTTGTAATATGGTCTTATAGGGACTTATAAGTCTCAGAAACCAAACAGGTAAGGACTTTTTATAAATTTAAGACTTATAAGTTGGGACTAAAAAAATCATAAGACTTATGAACCAAACAAATCAAATGGCCAAGCGCTCGTGGACAAAACACGAAGGAGAAACCACCGGCTCTATGTTCTGGCCAGGGGAAAACCATTGGCTCTATGGTGCGGTGGCGACCGTTTTGAACTTTACCGAAATGAAAATCGGTTGTGTCTACGTCCACGGCCTGTCTGCATGCACCTTTCATCGGAACATACGCTAAACAATGGCTTAAAATAACACGGGCACAGTCACTCGGTTCCAGGCTCGCTGTCAGGTTCGTGCTAAGCTGGAGACAAACGCACAAATCAGGTTCTGTGCCGGAGTTCCGTTGATCTCGTCCCAATGGACGAAGTCGAGGAAGATCGAAGCTCAAACGAACATCTCGAAGATGAAGCGTTACCATCCATTGAAACACTTCTGCGAGAAAATAAACCCTAACCTAAACTTACAAGCCAAAGCCGAGGAATTGGAACCCCCTCCCTCCCTCCAGGCCGGCTGAGCAGTAGGTAGATCCATGGGCTTGCCGCGGAAGCTTGGAGGGGATGAGTGCCCTAGCCGTCATAGATACGAGAGGGAAAGAGAAACCCTAACGGTGAAGTGTAGGTCTAGCGCTTCTTAATCTCATCCTTGATATGCCGGAAGCTTGTCGGTGCAATAATAATTACAATACCGAAGAAACCGTATAAATTTTATCTGAACGTGCAAAGTTTCATTAAGTTTACAAAAGAAAAAGAACTAGCAACACCAATGATATCAAACTAGCTAGTACGGCTCAAATTCATATTTCAGTGTCAACATTGACAAATACTATTACAAAAATTATGGGAGACGTCTTATACCAAATTTATTGCTTCCAAACAACTTGGAATATACTCCACTAGAATTAGTTTTCTCTCTCTCTCTCCAGAAACCTTGCATTGTACAATAAATTTCAAAAATATTTTATAAGCGGACTAAACGGAGCCTAAGGTGCAACGATGACAGATCTATTATTTTTTCCCCTTTCGTCACGATATTTGTAGCTCCTGCATGTGCGTACAAAAACAAAACACTAAAACCATCGGCCCTATTTTGTTGCGAGGGAAGAACCCACTGGCTCTGTGTTCTCAGCTAATAGCACCACCAAAACAAAAACGCTTTGTGTCCACATCTACCTTTGTTGAGTAAAATATATACAATAATCTAACCGTAGCTGCACTGCACCAACCTGACTCGCGCTTCAGTTGTACTCCCTCCGTTTTAAAATAAATGACCCAACTTTATATGAACCTGACCCGGAGGGAGTAAGCAGTAGCAGGCAAAGCGCCACGCATCTCACCGATTCCGTCGCCATCATGGTCTTGTGTGCGGCGAGCTTTCGCCGATTTTATTTAGGAAGGCTGCCGTAATCTGGAACGGATTCTCGCGGCATGTGCGCCGGCATCGGCTGGACGCAAGGAGCAAATATCATACGCCGAAACGACGGCGGATTCGCCTGCCGAGCCCGAAACGTGTCCCGTGGAGGCCATGTTCGGATTTAGTGCGAGATCATGCTTCTTCTCTGCGCGACTTCGCTGTCAGCTTGGGAGTTTTGTTTGATGCCTCGCAGGATTGCCGAATAATGCACACCGGTTACGCCGTTACAGCGAGGCCACGGAGAGCTCGGTCGGCCGGGGCCTGTTTGGAGGCATCATTCGAGGTCCATGCATTTATATTTGATTTGAATCGTTTTTTTGTTGTTGGGAAATTATGTTTGGAGCGGTTGGAAGGTCTTGAGAAAGAAATCCACACGCTACCGATGCCTTATCTAGTTTGGTCCTGCAAATACGCAGTCGCTTGAGAATTTTGTTACAACTTTGGCACGAGAAAAGGGTGACTTTAATTATATTATTATTGTTATAGTTTGTATAGGTTGTACATGAGTTTACTTATTTTGCGACATCATCTATTGAGCTAAATTGGAATGATTATATAGTTAGACGCTACGGAAATTGCCACAAGTTGTCGTCTTCTCTTTCCTCATCCACGAGGAAGAAAAATCCCACGCTTTTCTCCTCCTTCCGTCGGCGCCGCTGCCGGTCCGCCCATCTCCCATGGTCATGGAGGTGCGGAGGATCTTGGCCCCCTTAGTCGGGAGGGACCCCGTTCTTGTCCTTGTCAGGTTGGGATTGTGTGACCGCGACGATGTCCTTCGGTACAAATAATATCTCCCACGTTCTATCCCTGTTCAGATGGTGCGTCTAGCATCGCTAGAAAGCGTGTGGGGGTGTGTATCCGTCGGATCTCGCGGGATTTGATCGGTGTTGGTCTTTGGTGGATCTGTTTGGATCCGGTCATCATTCATCTCTGTTTGGGTGTTTACAAATTCGATCCTTTCGATCTACAATTTTCTTCATCTGCAATGGTTGCTGCTCTGATGCGCTGGTCCTATAGGGCTTTGGCACGACGACTTTCAGATTGTCTACTACAAGATTTGCTCGGCTCCTACGAGGGAGGGGCGATGATGGTGACGCGTCCTCTGCTTGCTTTATAGCTTGTAGTCATCGCTAGATGGTTCATAAACCTGGTTGTAATTTTTATTATCTTTGGTGTTCTTTGTACTGCCACAATTGAAGGTGAATAGATTTGAAATTTCTAAAAAAAAAATACTTTGCCTCCTCTACGAACCCTAGATTGTTGCCACCGCTCCGCCCGTTTCCCGCCCGCAAGGTCCCGTCCTCCTCCTGTTGCTGCTCCGTTGGCGGGAGGAGGTGGGGACACCAGACTGCGTTGCACCGCTATAGTTAGGTTTGTCAGGGTTGGATTTCGTTCACTAGCTACGACAATGTGATGAGAATAGCGACGCTGTGCATATTAAGAACAATGTTTTCCCAACTTCTGATCTATCTTGTTAGCGGAGGTCTTATGAACTTAGTAGAGGACGGCATGCCATCGTGTAGTCAATACTCATCTAGATTGGTGGATATGGTTTGTGCTATTGGTGAAATAGACAAAGACGCTTCATGTATTGGTCCTCTAGCTGGCTCCTTCTCTGACCGATAACGGTCGACCAACTTTGGCGTCGTCAGGGGGCTTGTGAGGTTAGGTCTACCGGGACCTTTCTAGCCGAATATGGGATGGTCGTCCAACCCTCTCCGCCACATTCTTCTACGAGACAATGATTTGTTTCCTGTTTTAGATGTCTTTTGGCGTCACGTGAAGACTTCCTAGCCGCTGCATCAACAATGTTGTTCTGACTTCGACAATGTTACGAAAGTGTAGAGGCGGTGTCGAGTATGGCCCACGACACAACACGTATGAGTGTACAGGAGGAGGAGGACGGTGTCCATGTCCTCAAGTCCCCGTGTGCAATTTCTAATTTATATAAAGATGAATTTGAAGGGTTGGTTGAATCGTTGGTCATTTCGTAAAAAAAAAGAATAAAAACATCACGTATGTTCCAGATTATATAATGTTTTAAATCTTTTAATACGGACTGCATATAGACTAAATTGACTGAACAAACACTAAAATATATCTATATACATCAGATTGAGAAGAAAAAAAGTTACTCTGTTCATTCACAAATATAAATATAATGTATTTTGGATATTTCAATATAGACTGCATAATGACTGAAGCGTGAATAGACATATTAAAATGCGTCTATATACACTGGAACCAAAAAATTCAAAACATTTTATAATTCAAAGCATATAAAAAGTGATCACAAGTAATACCTGTGTGTGTAAAATGCAATGAAATTTTGTGACGCCCAAAAGAGTCCCTGAAGCCCGAGGAAAGGAGGAGGTGAAGGCAGCCACAGGAAGCAAATAGCCATCACGGTCGCGTCACCGGCCGCCGCTCGTCTCCCTCCCTCCGCCTGCCTATAAACACCGCGCACCCACACACGGCCACACCGCATCACACCCACACACACGCACGCACGCACGCCACAGGAGAGACCGACCGCGCGCGCTCGCACGCTCCGGCACGGCACGGCGGAGCCGCCACCACCACCTGAGACTCTGGCGCCGGGACCCACCTGCCACCCGAGACCCGCCACCCCGCCAGCTCGTTGACAATGGCGGTGGCGCGGCTGCGCTCGGCCGCCGCGGCCCGGCTCCAGCCGGCGCTCGCGGGCCGGCGGCGCCTCGGGACGGCAGCCGCGGCGGAGGCCCCGGAGGCGGTCGTCGGGGCGGGCAGCGCGCGGTGGGAGCCGATGGGCGCGCGGGAGTACTACGACTACCGGCGGGCCATCTACGGCGACATCACGCATAAGGCCATCCTCGTCGACGCCGCCGGCACCCTCCTCGCCCCCACCGAGCCCATGGCCCAGGTCGGCCTACGCCCTTCCCCCCATATACACCGCACCTCCAATTCATGTTCCTCTGTTTGCTCCGCTCGATTCGGTTGGCCGTTCCCATGGCTGACGGAGGCCTGCATGTTTTCTCTGCGGTGCACACGCTGAGACAATGCGTGGCGTTTGGATCGATCTGATCCGTACTCCCGTGGCCCGTTCCGTTCGTGTGTGTTCATAGATTTGGGTTGTGAGAACCTGGACAGATTTGTTCCTGCTGTTCATTTCTGGGTTCTGTGGATTTACTTCGCCATGCATGACGAATTACTGATAAAAAATCTCCCTTTCCTCTGTTAATCGGGCATGCATGCGGTTTGATTAACATGGCTTGTGTTCTGAATGTTAATACTTGTGTTCTGAATGTTTAATACAGGTGTACAGAACAGTAGGCGAAAAGTATGGGGTGAAGTACTCGGAGGATGAGATCTTGATGAGGTACCGGCAGGCATATGCGCAGCCATGGGGCAGATCGCGGCTTAGGTATGACATTTACCTTTGGACTGTCCTGCTGTTTCAAATGCGAGTTTGGATTTGATTTCGCTATACGGGTATCTTACTAAGATGGCTCTGTCTGATTTTGTTCTTGTGCACTCGTATTGAAATGAATAAATAGCATTTAGGACGGGGATATTCTTGCCATGAATGCCCTTGTTCAATTTAAACAAGGATATACATCAGGAAAACTGTGGACTAACTTGTCTTTCACTTCCTTGAACTTGTCCTTTTTAATCAATTGGATTGAAATACCGCCTCTTCAAAATTGAGAGTGACGTGCAGATATGAAACAATTTCAACCGGAGTTAATTATCCCTCAACCTGAGTTAAGCTGCGAGCTAAGAAACATTTGTTAGAAGTAGAATTCCATAAGTAAAGTTCTCACCAGGACGCAGAGGGAGGGATATTTGCAAGAACAGCTGTGAGGATTCTATAATCCTCAATGTTCAGATTGAGATCCAGGAACTGGAATGGTCCCAAGTTCTATCTGGTGCTTGATGCAATTACCTTCTCAGATATGGCTGAGATACTTTTATTTGTCTTTGGTGGTGCTAAAAGAACAATTGTGGGGTAGGAATATTGATTCTTAAGTTTCACATAGTATTCAGAAAGTAGAGAGTTTATTCTTATGCTAGAATTCGATTCTTAAGTTTCTGGCATATTCACAGTTAGTTTTAGCTGGTTTGTGTGCTTTACGAGCACTGAGTATCCTTGGGTGCGTTTTTCATAATACTTATCAGGAGACAAATCTGAATGGAATCGCACGAAACTGATTTTCGCAACATATATATGGACCACAGTGATAGGTAGTACTGGTGATTTGATTCTTCTGTTTCTTATCAGCCTTAATTCCTTGGAACCTGGAGCTATCATGTCACAGAATAATAATAAAATACGAGCTTGCCTTTTAGTACAAATTTGCGATTCATCCAGTCAAACATTTCATGTTAACATTTCAAACCTGTTAAAAAATATGCTGCTGCATGGACTAATGTTTCTCAATATCTTCAGGTATGTTGATGATGGGAGGCCCTTTTGGCAACATATAGTTAGTTCTTCTACAGGCTGCTCAGATTTAGAGTACTTTGAGGAACTTTATCATTACTATACAACTGAGAAGGTAAGAGAAAATCTGTAAATCAAAATGATTTGAAACATCCTATTGTATGTTTGACCTCACAAATTGTTTTATGTTTGCTAGGCCTGGCAGCTCATTGACCCTGACGCTAAATATGTTTTCGAAGCATTGAGAAGGGCTGGTGTGAGAACAGCTGTTGTATCCAACTTTGACACCCGTCTCCGCCCACTTTTACAGGCCCTGAATTGTGATCACTGGTTCGATGCAGTTGCTGTATCTGCTGAGGTGGGTTTCCATTTACAGATGAGCTGCTTTAACTGAGCTTGTTAACTGAACCTTGACCCTGTAGCTACTGTCCTTCGTATCTATAAGTTTGACCTTCAGTTTTCCTATTAATGTTCGCCATTAAACCCTTGTTCTCTGTTTTTTTCTGCTAAAAGGTTGCAGCAGAAAAGCCAAACCCAACAATATTCCTGAAGGCCTGCGAGTTGTTGGACGTGAAGCCTGAAGAGGCTGTGCATATTGGGGACGACCGTCGGAATGATTTGTGGGGAGCTAGGGACGCAGGCTGCGATGCCTGGCTCTGGGGCAGTGATGTTCACTCCTTCAAGGAAGTAAGCTTTCTGTCTTGTCTGCTCCAAAACTGAACTAGAAATCAATTATTGTCCTTATAGCAAACATGGCATCTAGGAGTGGCATTTCGCTGTCAGTGTAGTTGGGATTAATTATACACCTCAAATAAAGATCTGGCAGCTGTATGCTGTTACCAAGATCAGTTCATTAGGAGCAACTGTTGTATTAGAGATTACTCGGTTAGGGGCACCCTGGTAACTGTTCTATTTTGAAGAATCTCTTTAGTCTTCTTCTGCCGACGAAAGTGGGCAGCGTCCCTTTTCATATCAGCTGCAATCTTCAGAAATTATATGGTTGCTCACATCCGCACATCTGTATCGCAGGTCGCAGAAAGGATCGGAGTCAGTGTGGGTATGGGCAACAATATGTGATTCGCCACGCCTGCTTGTAAGCAGACTCTACTACGCCTCTGGTGGTCATGACGGATCGCCACCGTTCCCTTCTTCCTGTCGAGTATGCTCGCCGAGCCCCCTGAGCTTCAATAAAAAGGCTGGGAGGTGGTGCTTAGTTTCCCTCCTCTGTACATAGTGCCGACCCTTCTTTGCTCAGGTGTGTGTGTGGCTGTCCGGCTGCTGTACATATTTTCCAGGGAAGTGAGAACTGATGGCAGTGTCTCTTTGTGTCAGGCCTTAATTTCCAAAGTCTATATTGTAGCAACAATGTACGTATGTAATTAAGCGAACTCGATTTACCCTTTAAATAGTTCCTGCCGTGTGCTCTGAAATCTGTGCTTCACGAGAATGACCCCTGCATTTTGTACATTGGATTTGGTAAAAATTTCTGAGGGTATTGCCTCCATAGAGTCTGTTTCATCACTACGTGTGAATGCTTCCTGGGTACCCAGCCCCCTTTGAACTGTAGAAAAATATATTTTGAAGTCAAACTGCAGAAAAGCAGCGGTGAAAACAAACTTTTTCTTTGAAGGCAAAACATAGCTTTATAGATTAACTACGGCCGGGCATTTCACCCGAAACGCAAACAGCCACAGTGGGCGGTACATTAGAGTTCCACTTCATACAACCATTTGGTAAACTTCTACTGCCAATTTGAGCAAGCTCATGCGCTACAGAATTCATAGCCCGAATACAAGCAGCCACACTCCACTTGGAGAACCACACCTTGAGTTGGAACTTGATATCTTCAATAACTACTGCATTTGGTGTGGCGTCTGCCTTCCGGATATCCACTGCATTAGCAAGCAGCTCTGAATCTATCTCAAAGACAACTCTCGTGAACCCAAGATCAGCTGTTGTCGCTACCGCCGCAGCCATGGCGCTGACCTCCGCTCCAAAAGCATCCTGATGTGTTCCTGCCGACCAGCGCGAGCGACAATTACCCATCCAGCATTGTCTCCAGCGACAACTCCCCAGCCCCCGAAAGAATTCCCAGGGATAAAAGCCCCATCGAGATTGAATTTGATCATGTCGTTGTCCGACGGTTGCCACTTCCCAGGACGCCCTTTAACCATCGCAGGCACGAAGATCTGCTCGTACTTGTTGAATGTGGGGTTCCGGCAAACCCTTAAGGTTTGAACACTGGGATGCGCGCGAAGTCTTTTCCTCCCACCGATCTACGCCCTAACTCGCTAAAATCTCGCGGACGAACTCAACGAACTTGCAACACAGAAAGACACAAAATTTATACTGGTTCGAGCCACCGTCGTGATGTAATACCTACTCCAGTGTGGTGGTAGTGGATTGCCTTTTGGGCAGATGATGAACAATACAAGAGGAATAACAGCCTGCTTGTGTTGAGGTGTTCTTGTGCTTGGCTAATTTGTGTGGGTGAGTGCTGGATGAACTGCTCTACTGTGGTGGCTAGCTATACTTATATAGGATCTGGTCCTCTCCCTAAATATTGAGCGGGAAGGGAGCCAACAACGGCGGGCAAATTTGAAGGAGGGACGGGTAGTACAAGCCATCCTGAGAAAGGTGGTCTCCGCCTGCGAAAAGCTCTGGTGGTGACGCCGTCTTGGGCTCCACGATGACCTTCGTCTTGCCGTCCTTCTGGTCTTGGTCTTGTTGCACCGATATGGCAACCTTTGCTTGATGCCTCGGTACCCCTCGCCTGCGCTGGCCTCCTTAGCACCAAAGAGGAAACAAGGACGCTGCGCGCGCTGGCGCCCGCCTGGTGTCGATCGTCATGGCTCACGTCACGAGAGCCTCGTGAGGTTCGCCTCGCCTTGATATCTCCGCTCCTCGTGAGCCTGCCCGACTAGGCCACTCCAGAGAAGGTCTCATGTCGTCCGCCTCGCGAGGCTTGGCCCCTCCCGAGGGTCTTGGATGCCGTGTTGATGAAGATGGACCGTACGGCCTGCTGGCTTAGCCACGTCGCGGGCCGCAGGCAGGCAAGTCTGGGGACCCCCGTTCCCAGAACGCTGACAGTAGCCCCCGGGCCCAAGGTGCGCTTGGGCTTGGCTTCGCGGCGAAGCCAAGGGTCAAGCACGGAGCACCACGGGCCCCCAAAAGGCTGCGGCCTCGGTCGACGCGTGGCGGTTGATTGGACGTGGACGTCTCCGCTTCCCCACGCTGCCTCGGCAACTGCACGACTTGACAACTCCCTGCGACATGTAAGGAAAACCATCATTACCTGCGATCGTGGGAGGTGCCAGTTGGCCTTCTCTTGCTATAAATGGGGAGGGGGGCTGAGCCTCCGTTGCCCATCTCTTCCTTGCTCGATTGCTTCTTCCTGCTTGCTCCACTGCTAACATCAATGGCGCCTATCAGAAGGTTCTCCACCGAAGAAAAGGGGAAGGCCCCCCGAGATGACCCGAAGCCATTTCCGCCAAAGAAAAGGTCGATCCACCGCCGCGACGAAGCGGCGATGCAGGTGGTGACGAGGCCTTGGTGCGAGCGGCCTCCCCCAGGGTATCCGCTACCCCTGTATGTCCAAGCTGAGGGTTCAGGAGGGCGGAGCGACGAGCAGTGCCGCTCGCGCCGCGCCCGGGGTCGCCGTGCCGCGGCGACGCGCGCCGTCGCCCTCGGAATCCACGCCGCGGACTCCTCGCGCGAGCTGGTGCTGTGGGCGCCAATGCCCCCAAGCTCTTGGATCCGCTTCCCGCGGTTCTTCTCCAACGTGATGCCGCCGAGGGGGCCTCTCGAGCTCTGGTTGCAGCACACCGACTGCTGCGCTCTGGCGACTGGAGCAGAGATCGAAGCGGTCCCAACCGGCAAGATCTTCATGACTCGTGGTTGGGGCGAGATTGTGTGGGTCTGCCGCGCGAGGGGCGCCCTCGCGATCCACCTTGAGTACGACGACGTCTCCATGCTCTTCTTCAAGGTCTTCAATGCCGAGGGCCGCCGCCTGGAGTGCTGCTCCGGAGAGGAGCGTGAGGCTGACGCGCGTTCCGCTCGCGGCCACTCTAGCAGTAGCAGCCCTTGGGAGTCCAGCAGCTCTCCTGAGCTCTACGAGACTCCGGAGACGAGCAACGACAACTACGTGCCCCCGAGTTCTCGCCGCGCTCGGAGCAGTGCCGCCCCGTCTGGCCGTCGCCGCCGCTGATCTGGATGGGGTTGGTGTCGGCCTCCCGTGGCCCACTGTTGATGATGACGTCTGCCACAGGAGGGTGTAGATAGGGCCCTTCTTAGTTTTAGCTTTCATTCCCCGTGAAGAATCATGAAGCGCCCCGTGGGGGCATATAAGGGTCTGTAATGCCTTTTGTGCTTATCTTCCCTGTTATGAAGATTTGGTGAATGCGCGTCCCGTTAAGGCTCGATCCCCCCTTTCTTTCCTCGCGATAGCTTGTTGCTCTACGCCGACAGGTCCCGGTCCCCAGGCAAGCTACAACCATCGCTAGTATGCCAGGTCGCGTGCCGTGGTCAAGGCCAGGAGGTGTGCGGCCCGAGGTCCAGTAAGAGCCCCTGAGGCGTGATGCTCAGGAGGTCCCCCTTAGCGCTCAAGCAACCACGGTAAGGGAACAAAGGGAGTTAACGTGGCCGTGACGGGGTTGCGGCAAGGCGTGAGTGACCATAAGGCTCAGACATTTAGCTGATCCGAGGGCGAGACTTATCTTGTGAACTTCGTGGCAATTCCTGACGTTGAGCTAGGGCCGCGCGCCAACTTGTGTGGCATAGCCAGGCCGGCCCGTACGGGTTTCCCTCCTCCCATGCTCTCCTTAGTGCTCTGCGTCCTCAGGTCCCGGTCCTCGAGCGAGCTCAGCCGCCGCTGGTATGCCAGGTCGCAATGCCGTGGCAAGGCTATTGGAAATATGCCCTAGAGGCAATAATAAAATGGTTATTATTATATTTCTTTGTTCATGATAATTGTCTATTATTCATGCTATAATTGTGTTATCCGGAAATCGTAATACATGTGTGAATATATAGACCACAACACGTCCCTAGTGAGCCTCTAGTTGACTAGCTCGTTGATCAAAAGATAGTCATGGTTTCCTGACTATGGACATTGGATGTCATTGATAATGAGATCACATCATTAGGAGAATGATGTGACGGACAAGACCCAATCCTAAGCATAGCTCAAAGATCGTGTAGTTCGTTTGCTGTAGCTTTTTCGAATGTCAAGTATCATTTCCTTAGACCATAAGATTGTGCAACTCTCGAATACCGTAGGAGTGCTTTGGGTGTGCCAAACGTCACAATGTAACTAGGTGACTATAAAGGTACACTACAGGTATCTCCGAAAGTGTCTGTTGGGTTGGCACGAATCGAGACTGGGATTTGTCACTCCGTATGACGGAGAGGTATCTCTGGGCCCACTCGGTAATGCATCATCATAATGAGCTCAATGTGACCAAGTGGTTGATCACGGGATCATGCATTATGGTACGAGTAAAGTGACTTGCCGGTAACGAGATAGAACGAGGTATTGGGATACCGATGATCGAGTCTCGGGCAAGTAACGTACCGATTGATAGAGGGAATTGTATACGGATTGATTGAATCCTCGACATCGTGGTTCATCCGATGAGATCATCGTGGAGCATGTGGGAGCCAACATGGGTATCCAGATCCTGCTGTTGGTTATTGACCGGAGAGGAATCTCGGTCATGTCTGCATGTCTCCCGAACCCGTAGGGTAGACACACTTAAGGTTCGGTGACGCTAGGGTTGTAGAGATATTAGTATGCAGTAACCCGAAAGTTGTTCGGAGTCCCGGATGAGATCCCGGATGTCACGAGGAGTTCCAGAATGGTCCGGAGGTAAAGATTTATATATAGGAAGTGCAGTTTCGGCCATCGGGAAGGTTTCGGGGGTCGCCGATATTGTACCGGGACCACTGGAAGGGTCCCGGGGGTCCACCGGGTGGGGCCACCTATCCCGTAGGGCCCCATGGGCTGAAGTGGGAGGGGAACCAGCCCCTGGTGGGCTGGTGCACCCCCCCTTGGGCCTCCCCTGCGCCTAGGGTTGGGAAACCCTAGGGGTGGGGGCGCCCCCCACTTGGCTTGGGGGGAAGCCACCCCTTGGCCGCCGCCCCCTTGGAGATTGCTTCTCCAGGGCCGGTGCCCCCCAAGGACCCTATATAAAGAGGGGGGGGGGAGGGAGGGTAGCCGCACACCCTTGCTCTTGGCGCCTCCCTCTCCCTCCGTAACACCTCTCCTTTCCCCTTGCGCTTGGCGAAGCCCTGCCGGGATCCTGCTGCATCCACCACCACGCCGTCATGCTGCTGGATCTTCATCAACCTCTCCTTCCCCCTTGCTAGATCAAGTTGGAGGAGACGTCTTCCCAACCATACGTTTGTTGAACGCGAAGGTGCCATCCGTTCGGCACTAGGTCATCAGTGATTTGGATCACGTCGAGTACGACTCCATCAACCCCGTTCTCTTGAACGCTTCCGTGCGCGATCTACAAGGGTATGTAGATGCACTCATCTCTCCCTCGTTGCTAGATGACTCCATAGATTGATCTTGGTGATGCGTAGAAAATTTTAAAATTCTGCTACGTTCCCCGACAGTGGCATCATGAGCTAGGTCTATGCGTAGTGTCTATGCACGAGTAGAACATAAAGCAGTTGTGGGCGTCGATATTGTCAATTATCTTGCCGTTACTAGTCTTATATTGATTCGGCAGCATTGTGGGATGAAGCGGCCCGGACCGACCTTACACGTACGCTTACGTGAGACTGGTTCCACCGATTAACATGCACTAGTTGCATAAGGTGGCTGGCGGGTGTCTGTCTCTCCCACTTTAGTCGGATCGGATTCAACGAACATGGTCCTTATGAAGGGTAAATAGAAATTGGCAATTCACGTTGTGGTTTTGGTGTAGGTAAGAAATGTTCTTGCTAGAAACCTATAGGAGCCACGTAAAACTTGCAACAACAATTAGAGGACGTCTAACTTGTTTTTGCAGCAAGTGTTTTGTGATGTGATATGGCCAAAGGATGTGATGAATAATATATGTGATGTATGAGATGATCATGTTCTTGTAATAGGAATCACGACTTGCATGTCGATGAGTATGACAACCGGCATGAGCCATAGGAGTTGTCTTTATTTATTTATGACCCGCGTGTCAACATAAACGTCATGTAATTACTTTACTTTATTGCTAAAGCGTTAGCCATAGTAGTAGAAGTAATAGATGACGAGACAACTTCAAGAAGACACGATGATGGAGATCATGATGATGGAGATCATGGTGTCATGCCGGTGACAACAATGATCATGGAGCCCCAAAGATGGAGATCAAAAGGAGCAAATGATATTGGCCATATCATGTCACTATTTGATTGCATGTGATGTTTATCATGTTTTACATCTTATTTGCTTAGAACGATGGCAGCTTAAATAAGATGATCCCTCGTAATAATTTCTAGAAAGTGTTCCCCCTAACTGTGCACCGTTGCGAAGGTTCATTGTTTCGAAGCACCACGTGATGATCGGGTGTGATAGATTCTAACGTTCGAATACAACGGGTGTAAGCCAGATTTACACACGCAATCCACTTAGGTTGACTTGACGATCCTAGCATGTACAGACATGGCCTCGGAACACGAAAGACCGAAAGGTCGAGCATGAGTCGTATAGAAGATACGATCAACATGAAGATGTTCACCGATGTTGACTAGTCCGTCTCACGTGATGATCGGACATGGCCTAGTTAACTCGGATGTCTATCTGAGTGGGAGTTCATTGAGTAATTTGATTAGATGAACTTAATTATCATGAACTTAGTCTAAAATCTTTACAATATGTCTTGTAGATCAAATGGCCCACGTTGTCCTCAACTTCAACGCATTCCTAGAGAAAACCAAGCTGAAAGATGATGGCAGCAACTATACAGACTGGGTCCGGAACCTGAGGATCATCCTCATAGCTGCCAAGAAAGATTATGTCTTAGAAGCACCGCTAGGTGACGCACCTATCCCAGAAAACCAAGACTTTATGAATGCTTGGCAGTCACGTGCTGATGATTACTCCCTCGTTCAGTGCGGCATGCTTTACAGCCTAGAACCGGGGCTCCAAAAGCGTTTTGAGAGACACGGAGCATATGAGATGTTCGAAGAGCTGAAAATGGTTTTCCAAACTCATGCCCGGGTCAAGAGATATGAAGTCTCCGACAAGTTCTTCAGTTGTAAGATGGAGGAAAATAGTTCTGTCAGTGAGCACATACTCAAAATGTCTGGGTTGCATAACCGCTTGACTCAGCTGGGAGTTAATCTCCCGGATGACGCGGTCATTGACAGAATTCTTCAGTCGCTTCCACCGAGCTACAAGAGCTTTGTGATGAACTTCAATATGCAGGGGATGGAAAAGACCATTCCTGAGGTGTATTCAATGCTGAAATCAGCAGAGGTGGAAATCAAAAAGGAACATCAAGTGTTGATGGTGAATAAAACCACTAAGTTCAAGAAAGGCAAGGGTAAAAAGAACTTCAAGAAGGACGGCAAGGGAGTTGCCGCGCCCGGTAAGCAAGCTGCCGGGAAGAAGCCAAATAATGGACCCAAGCCCGAGACTGAGTGTTTTTATTGCAAGGGAAGTGGTCACTGGAAGCGGAACTGCCCCAAATACTTAGCGGACAAGAAGGCCGGCAACACTAAAGGTATATGTGATATACATGTAATTGATGTGTACCTTACCAGTACTTGTAGTAGCTCCTGGGTATTTGATACCGGTGCGGTTGCTCACATTTGTAACTCAAAGCAGGAGCTACAGAATAAGCGGAGACTGGCGAAGGACGAGGTGATGATGCGCGTCGGGAATGGTTCCAAGGTTGATGTGATCGCCGTCGGCACGCTACCTCTACATTTACCTACCGGATTAGTTTTAAACCTCAATAATTGTTATTTAGTGCCAGCTTTGAGCATGAACATTGTATTCGAGATGGCTACCCATTTAAATCCGAGAATAATGGTTGTTCTATTTATATGATAGATATGTTTTATGGTCATGCTCCAATGGTGAATGGTTTATTCTTAATGAATCTCGAGCGTAATGTTACACATATTCATAGTGTGAATACCAAAAGATGTAAGGTTGATAATGATAGTCCCACATACTTGTGGCACTGCCGCCTTGGTCACATAGGTGTCAAACGCATGAAGAAGCTCCATGCAGATGGGCTTTTGGAGTCTCTTAATTACGAATCATTTGACACGTGCGAACCATGCCTCATGGGCAAAATGACCAAGACTCTGTTTTCAGGAACAATGGAGCGAGAAACCAACTTATTGGAAATCATACATACTGATGTGTGTGGTCCAATGAGTGTTGAGGCTCGCGGTGGCTATCGTTATGTTCTCACCCTCACTGATGACTTAAGTAGATATGGGTATGTCTCCTTAATGAAACACAAGTCTGAGACCTTTGAAAAGTTCAAGGAATTTCAGAGTGAGGTTGAGAATCAACGTGACAGGAAAATCAAGTTCTTACGATCAGATCATGGGGGAGAATACTTGAGTCACGAATTTGGCACACACTTAAGAAAATGTGGAATAGTTTCACAACTCACGCCGCCTGGAACACCTCAGCGTAATGGTTTGTCTGAACGTCGTAATCGCACTCTATTGGATATGGTGCGATCTATGATGTCTCTTACCGATTTACCGCTGTCATTTTGGGGCTATGCTTTAGAGACTGCCGCATTCACTTTAAATAGGGCTCCGTCGAAATCCGTTGAGACGACACCGTATGAGTTATGGTTTGGGAAGAAACCTAAGCCGTCATTTCTAAAAGTTTGGGGATGCGATGCTTATGTCAAGAAACTTCAACCTGAAAAGCTCGAACCCAAATCGGAAAAATGCGTCTTCATAGGATACCCCAAAGAAACTATTGGGTATACCTTCTACCTCAGATCCGAAGGCAAGATCTTTGTTGCCAAGAATGGATCCTTTCTAGAGAAAGAGTTTCTCTCAAAAGAAATAAGTGGGAGGAAAGTAGAACTTGATGAAGTATTACCTCTTGAACCGGTAAGTGGCGCAGCTCAAGAAAATGTTCCTGAGGTGCCTGCACCGACTAGAGAGGAAGTTAATGATGATGATCATGAAACTTCAGATCAAGTTGCTACTGAACTTTGTAGGTCCACAAGGACACATTCCGCACCAGAGTGGTACGATAACCCTGTCTTGGAAATCATGTTGTTAGACAACGGTGAACCTTCGAACTATGAAGAAGCGATGGCGGGCCCGGATTCCGACAAATGGCTGGAAGCCATGAAATCCGAGATAGGATGCATGTATGAAAACGAAGTATGGACTTTGACTGACTTGCCCGATGATCGGCGAGCCATAGAAAATAAATGGATCTATAAGAAGAAGACAAACGCGGATGGTAATGTAACCATCTATAAAGCTCGGCTTGTCGCTAAGGGTTATCGACAAGTTCAAGGGGTTGACTATGATGAGACTTTCTCACCCGTAGCGAAGCTGAAGTCCGTCCGAATCATGTTAGCAATTGCCACATTCTATGATTATGAGATATGGCAAATGGACATCAAAACGGCATTCCTTAATGGTTTCCTTAAGGAAGAATTGTATATAATGCAGCCGGAAGGTTTTGTCGATCCTGAGAATGCTGACAAGGTGCGCAAGCTCCAACGCTCGATTTATGGGCTGGTGCAAGCATCTCGGAGTTGGAACATTTGTTTTGATGAGATGATCAAAGCATTTGGGTTTACGCAGACTTATGGAGAAGCCTGCATTTACAAGAAAGTGAGTGGGAGCTCTGTAGCATTTCTCATATTGTATGTGGATGACATACTGTTGATGGGAAATGATATAGAATTCTTGGAGAGCATAAAGGCCTACTTGAACAAATGTTTTTCAATGAAGGACCTTGGAGAAGCTGCTTATATATCAAGATCTATAGAGATAGATTGAGATGCCTCATTGGTCTTTCACAGAGTACGTACCTTGACAAGATATTGAAGAAGTTTAAAATGGATCAGTCAAAGAAGGGGTTCTTGCCTGTATCGCAAGGTACGAGATTGAGCACGGCTCAATGCCCGACCACGGCAGAAGATAGAGAAAAGATGAGTGTCGTCCCCTATGCCTCGGCCATAGGGTCTATCATGTATGCTATGCTGTGTACCAGACCTGATGTAAACCTTGCCGTAAGTTTGGTAGGAAGGTACCAAAGTAATCCCGGCATGGAACACTGGATAGCGGTCAAGAATATCCTGAAGTACCTGAAAAGGACTAAGGATATGTTTCTCGTTTATGGAGGCGACGAAGAGCTCGTCGTAAAGGGTTACATAGATGCTAGCTTCGACATAGATCTAGATGACTCTAAGTCACAAACCGGATACGTGTATATTTTGAATGGTGGGCAGTAAGCTGGTGCAGCTGCAAGCAGAGCGTTGTGGCGGGATCTACATGTGAAGCGGAGTACATGGCAGCCTCGGAGGCAGCACAAGAAGCAGTCTGGGTGAAGGAGTTCATTACTGACCTAGGAGTCATACCCAATGCGTCGGGCCCGATGACTCTCTTCTGTGACAACACTGGAGCTATTCCCCTTGCCAAGGAACCCAGGTTTCACAGGAAGACCAGGCATATCAAGCGTCGCTTCAACTCCATTCATGAAAGTGTTCAAAGTGGAGACATAGAGATTTGTAAAGTACATACGGACCTGAATGTGGCAGATCCGTTGACTAAACCTCTCCCTAGAGCAAAACATGATCAGCACCAGAACTGCATGGGTGTTCGATTCATCACAATGTAACTAGACTATTGACTCTAGTGCAAGTGGGAGATTGTTGGAAATATGCCCTAGAGGCAATAATAAAATGGTTATTATTATATTTCTTTGTTCATGATAATTGTCTATTATTCATGCTATAATTGTGTTATCCGGAAATTATAATACATGTGTGAATACATAGACCACAACACGTCCCTAGTGAGCCTCTAGTTGACTAGCTCGTTGATCAAAAGATAGTCATGGTTTCCTGACTATGGACATTGGATGTCATTGATAATGGGATCACATCATTAGGAGAATGATGTGATGGACAAGACCCAATCCTAAGAATAGCTCAAAGATCGTGTAGTTCGTTTGCTGTAGCTTCTCCGAATGTCAAGTATCATTTCCTTAGACCATGAGATTGTGCAACTCCCGGATACCGTAGGAGTGATTTGGGTGTGCCAAACGTCACAACGTAATTGGGTGACTATAAAGGTACACTACAGGTATCTCCGAAAAGTGTCTGTTGGGTTGGCACGAATCGAGACTGGGATTTGTCACTCCGTATGACGGAGAGGTATCTCTGGGCCCACTCGGTAATGCATCATCATAATGAGCTCAATGTGACCAAGTGGTTGATCATGGGATCATGCATTACAGTACGAGTAAAGTGACTTGCCGGTAACGAGATTGAACGAGGTATTGGGATACCGACGATCGAGTCTCGGGCAAGTAACATACCGATTGACAAAGGGAATTGTATACGGATTGATTGAATCCTCGATATCGTGGTTCATCCGATGAGATCATCGTGGAGCATGTGGGAGCCAACATGGGTATCCAGATCCCGCTGTTGGTTATTGACCGGAGAGGAATCTCGGTCATGTCTGCATGTCTCCCGAACCCGTAGGGTCTACACACTTAAGGTTCGGTGACGCTAGGGTTGTAGAGATATTAGTATGCAGTAACCCGAGAGTTGTTCGGAGTCCCGGATGAGATTGCGGACGTCACGAGGAGTTCCGGAATGGTTCGGAGGTAAAGATTTATATATACGAAGTGCAGTTTCGGCCATCGGGAAGGTTTCGGGGGTTGCCGTTATTGTACCGGGACCACCAGAAGGGTCCCGGGGGTCCACCGGGTGGGGCCACCTATCCCGGAGGGCCCCATGGGCTGAAGTGGGAGGGGAACCAGCCCCTGGTGGGCTGGTGCGCCCCCCTTGGGCCTCCCCTGCGCCTAGGGTTGGGAAACCCTAGGGGTGGGGGCGCCCCCCACTTGGCTTGGGAGGGAAGCCACCCCTTGGCCGCCGCCCCTTGGAGATTGCATCTCCAGGGCCGGCGCCCCCCAAGGCCCCTATATAAAGAGGGGGAAGGGAGGGAAGCCGCACACCCTTGCTCTTGGCGCCTCCCTCTCCCTCCGTAACACCTCTCCTTTCCCCTTGCGCTTGGCGAAGCCCTGCCGGGATCCTGCTGCATCCACCACCACACCGTGGTGCTGCTGGATCTTCATCAACCTCTCCTTCCCCCTTGCTGGATCAAGTTGGAGGAGACGTCTTCCCAACCGTACGTGTGTTGAACGCGCAGGTGCCGTCCGTTCAGCACTAGGTCATCAGTGATTTGGATCACGTCGAGTACGACTCCATCAACCCCGTTCTCTTGAACGCTTTCGCGCGCGATCTACAAGGGTATGTAGATGCACTGCTCTCTCCCTCGTTGCTAGATGACTCCATAGATTGATCTTGGTGATGTGTAGAAAATTTTAAAATTCTGCTACGTTCCCCGACAAAGGCCAGGGGTGAGGGCTGGAGAGCCAATAAGAGCTCCTGAGTCGCGATGCTCAGGAGCCCCCCTTTTAACGCGCAAGCGAAGTGTACGAGAGAAAAGGAGACTCGCGGTGCCGCCTGCTATCCTCCCCGTGGGGTGCCTGTGAATAGGCACAAGACGAACATGGTTTGCCGTTACGGCCACCAGCCTGCCGCTGGTTGGTCCGGACGAAGTGAAAGCATTGAGGGCCTGGTGAGGTGACGTGTGCGGGGCGTGCCGCGAGTCAGAGCTTGACCGCTCAGATTTTTCGACATGGCAGGGACGGACCCGTGGACCAGCGCCATGCCTGTGAGGAGGCCCTGTGGGAGGCGATGATCGAGCGGGTGATAACCGTAGGCAGGTTAAGCAGGGAAGGAAAATCATGTTGGGTAAATACATGAAGATACATGCCACTGGGTCCACCCCGAGCGGCCTGGGGATGATGCAGCCCGAGGGACGCCCCCAACAAGGTAAGCTAAAGACGTGAGCAAAAAGGATACATGCCGCAGGGACGGACCCACGCGGCCTGGGAATAATGCAGCCCAAGGGGCGCTCCCAGCTTAAACGAGCTTGGAAGATGTCACCTGGTTCTGTAGAGGAAGCAGTGTTGGTGCAGCTGAAGGCATGCGTCGAAGAAATGACTCCTCATGAGCCACCGGAGCCCCAAGCCTTAGGAGGCTCTGGGGGCTCAGGAGGCTCCCTAAAGACCGTCTTTGTTTCCTCCAGGACGGCGCGGTACCTGGCCTCTCGAGGCGCCAGGTCATGCCACATGTTGCGCTAATAGGCCGACACCATGCTCGGCAAGCCGAGGGGCATGCGAACGTAGCTGTGTGGCGGGCCCTCGCAACGACCCACACACGAAGGCCAGAAGCGCTCCTGAGACGCGGCCCTGTTGAGCCCTGGTACGTCGATGCAGACACGCAGCTCAGCACCCTCGCCCGGGTGGTGAGCTGCGCCCTGTGAGCGGCTGTCGCCGCACATGGCTCTTGCGTCTTGCAGTTCCTGTGTGGTCTTGGCGATGAACTCCTGAGTGGTGGGCACCCCTTGCCCTGTGTTCTCCTGAGAAAAATGTGCCGCGTAGCACGCCTCCAAGTGGTGCCCGAGCGCCTCCCTCGTGAGGTTGGCAAGGCCTGAGGCCCTCCAGAAGAGAGCCCCCGAGCCCTGCCTGAGGAGGGCGCTGGGCGCGCCTTCCTATGCGATGGAGGGAGGCACCCCTGGGACGGACGCTGATCCTGATGAGGCTCCTGCCGCGACGCCATTGTCCTGAGGTCTGCACGGCGCAACTTCTTCTTCTTGGGGATGGCCTCCGGAGGGCCCTCACTTCTACTATCAGGGTCGTCGATTGCTGCAGCTTGGAAGGCGCGTTCGAGGGAGCACACCGCATCCCTTTCTTCACATGGAACCGTGATGACCCCGTCGCTTCCAGGCATCTTGAGGACATTGTAGCCGTGGTGGGTGACCCCCATGAACTTGGCCAGGGCAGGATACCCGAGGATGGCGTTGTACGGCAGGCGGATGTGCGCGACATCGAAGTTGATGAGCTCGGTGCGGTAGTTGTCGTGTGTGCCGAAGGTGACAAGCAGGCGGACCCGCCCTATTGGTGTGGTGGAACCGTCGGTCACTCCTAAAAAAGGTTTGGTAGGCTGGAGCTGCTCATATGGCACTTGGAGGTTGTCGAATGTGTCGACAGACAGGACGTTGAGCCCTGCACCGCCGTCGATGAGGGTCTTTGTAACCTGCACATTGCTGATGACTGGGGAACACAACATCAGGAGGACGCCGGCGGTGGCCGCGCACTTGAGCTGATCTGCTGAGTTGAAAGTGATGGCGCATTGGGACCACTTGAGCGGGCGCGTGGCCTCAAGCTTGGGGAGAACCGCGTTCACCTCGCGAGCGAACCGTTTGAAGATGCGCTGAGAGGCTGGGGCCTGGGCGCCACCCAAGATGCAGGCGATTGCACGCGGCTCCTGGAAGCCCCCAGCCCCCTCGTCCTGATGATGATCGTCGTTCCTTCTTGGCGGTGGCAGCGAGGGAAGACCGGTGTTGCTTTGGGGGCGATCCTCATGAGGTTGATCCCTCCAGGCCCCCTCACAAGGATGGTCCTGCCAGCGGTCCTCACGAGGCCTATCACGCCATTCCTGGCGCGGGCCACGGTCGTCCCAGCGTCCGCCTCCACATCCTCCTTCACAGCCCCAGTCGCTGCGCTCGGGGCGTCGACCGTAGCGTCCTTCTCGTATGGCTCTGATCTCTTGGCAGTCGCTGGTGTTGTGGGTGTTCAGGTTGTGGAAGGCGCAGAACGGTCGGCTATTCTTGGATGACTCGGGCTGATCTCTGCCCCATTTGGTGTTGGGCTCCACTGCTACCACCGCAGCTTCCTTGCGCTTCACGTCCTTGGCCTTGGCTTTCTTCTCCTCTGTGCCCGCGGCTGGCAGCTCAAGGAGAGAGAGGCGCCCCTCCTCAGCTCTTGCGCACTTGGTCGCCAGGTTGAACAACTCCTGAGATGTGCAGAGCTCCTCGTGGATAGCGAGCTCTTCCTTCATCTTGACGTCATGGACGCCGTCGGAGAACGCGGAGATGATGGTCTCATCCGTGACCTTGGGGATCTTGAGGTGGGTGTTGTTGAAGCGTTGGATGTACTTCTGGAGGGTCTCCCCTGGCTGTTGCTTGATGCGGCGTAGGTCGCCCGCGGCCGGCGGGCGGTCGCGAGTGCCCTGGAAGTTGGCGACGCAGCGGTCACGCATCTCATCCCAAGAGGAGATCGAGCCGTGCTGTAGGTTCAGGAGCCAGGAGCGGGCCCCGTCCTTGAGAGCCATGGGAAACCAGTTTGCCATGACTTTCTCGTCGCCGTTGGCTGCTTCGATGCTCATCTCGTAGAGCTGCAGGAAGTCCGCGGGGTCGGCGGTGCCGTCATAGAGAGGAGGCAGATCCGGCTTGAACTTGCCTGGCCAGGCGATGCTGCACAGCTCGAGGGTGAAGGCACGGCAGCCGGCCATGGTTATTGGGGCCCGCTTCGGAGGTGGAGCTTGGTCTTGATGAGGCCCATGCGGCATCGCCGTGGGCGGCGCACAGTCTTGATGAGGCGGCGCGGGAAGCGCGGGTGCAGCTCCTCGCGACCGAGGGATTTCTTGGCAGCATCTCTCTTCGCGCGCGGGCGCTGGGCGTGGCGGATCACACCGTGGGGCCGCGCACCTTGGTGCCAAGGCACCGTCGGGCTGGGGTGGTGGAGGCGTGCCTCGGGCCTCGTCGCCCGCGACCGGCTGAGGGTGAGGTAGAGAGAGGGACGGCGCCGGGGAGCCCCCTGCGGCGCGGACGAGCTCGGCGACGCGGTCGAGCCACTCCTCGTAGAGGTCGTCGACTGGGTGGTACCGCTGGAGTTCGTTTGCGACGAGGAGTGCGGCCCACGCCTCCATGGGAGCGCGACGCGCATGGGACGAAGAACCGGCCGGGGTTAGCGATGGAGTGGCAGTGTGGTCGTCCTGCCGTACCGAAGGATGCAATGAAGACGCTTGCTGCTCGTTCCCCACCGGGCCGGTGGCAGCGTTGGCGGCGGGAGACAGAGAACGACGAGGTGGCCCGCTGATGGGGGTTGTCTGACCAACGCGGGCGGTGAGGGCAGCCCGACGCTCAGCTCGAGCACGACGAGCGTCCGCCATGGAGACGATGGAGCGACGGAGCGATGAACTGATGGAAGGGAAGCTATGACGCACCCCTACCTGGTGCGCCAAATGTCGGATGTGGGGTTCCGGCAAACCCTTAAGGTTTGAACACTGGGGTGCGTGCGAAGTCTTTTCCTCCCACCGATCTATGCCCTAGCTTGCTAAGATCTCGCGGACGAACTCGCAACACAGAAAGACACAAGATTTATACTGGTTCGGGCCACCGTTGTGGTGTAATACCCTACTTCAGTGTGGTGGTAGTGGATTGCCTCTTGGGTGATGATGAACAATACAAGGGGAAGAACAGCCTCCTCATGTTGAGGTGTTTTTGTGCTTGGCTAACTTGTGTGGGTGAGTGCTGGATGAACTGCCCGATGCCCCTACTATGGTGGCTAGCTCTACTTATATAGGCCCTGATCCTCTCCCCAAATATTGAGCGGGAAGGGAGCCAACAACGACGGGCAAATTTGAAGGGGGACAACCAGTACAAGCCATCTTGATAAAGGTGGTCTCCGCCTACGAAAGGCTCTGGTGGTGACATCGTCTTGGGCTCCACGATGACCTCCATCTTGCCGTCCTTCTGGTCTTGGTCTTGTCGCACCGATATGGCAACCTTTGCCTAATGCCTCGGTAATCCTCGCCTGCGTTGGCCTCCTTAGCACCAAAGAGGAAACAAGGACACTACGCGCGCTGGCACCCGCCTGGTGTCGATCGTCATGGCTCACGTCACGAGAGCCTCATGAGGTTCGCCTCGCCTTGATATCTCTGCTCCTCGTGAGCCTGCCCGACTAGGCCACTCCAGAGGAGGTCTCATGTCGTCCGCCTCGCGAGGCTTGGCCCCTCGCGAGGGTCTTGGATGCCTTGTTGATGAAGATGGGCCGTACGACCTGCTGGCTTAGCCACGCCGCAGGCCGCAGGCAGGCAAGTCTGGGGACCCCCGTTCCCAGAACGCCGACAGTACTCCGATGCAATGCATCTAATACGCCTGACGAGCTCTGTGCATCGGTGGTTCACCTTCACGGACGTTATTTCTATTGTTCTACCAGTTCCACCAGAAGGTTATGATCAACACCCTATTTTGCTCATCCAGTTCCCACAAGGAGTTAAGCATTGCATGCACGCCTGCGATCCTTTCTAGCTTGGTGCGTTCCTGTTCCAAGCCAAGTTCCCGCCATACCTCCTTAACTAATTTGCATTTTATAAATAGATGTCCACCATCCTCTTCTCCTCTGTCGCACAGGAAATAGCTTGAGGACTCCAGATTCATTCCTCTCCTCACTAGGTTTGTGCATAGAGCTAGAGATTCATGTCTCATCCGTCAAACAAATTCTGCAGTTTTGCCAGACATGGCAGTTTCCATATGCGCTTCCAAGATGGATCATTGCATCTATTGAGTTGCCCAGCACCCGATGTACTAGAGCTAGGTGCTCCGTTTTCCTCCCTCTTTCCCAACTCGATTTGTAGCTTGTAGGCACTTTTCACAGAGTGATTACCCTTGCGGTCGAAGTGCCACACAATGAAGCCACCCACCCCTTCCCTTAGCGGAATCTGTAGTGTGTGCCGCGTATCCTCTGCACAGAAAGTGCCCTTGACGAGCCGCTCATCCCAAGCACCGGTCAACGGGCAGATTAGTTCCTGGACCTATGTTAGCAAGCTGGCCCCTCTCGGGGTAATTATCCGACGTGACCAGGACCTAGGTATCCATGGGTCCAGCCAAATGTTAACCTCTGAGCCATCAGCAATTCTCCAGATATAGACTTGTTTAACAAGGTCTAGACCATGTAAGATGCTGCGCCATGAGTAAGAAATTCCATCGTGGGCTTCAGCTTTGAGGACACCACAGTTCGGAAAGTACCGTGCCTTCAGAACTCTGGCACAAAGGCTGGTGGGATTTTGCACTATTCACCAGCCTTGCCTCAACAACATCGCCAAGTTGAAGCTGTTCATGTCCCGAAAACCTAAACCTCCCATCACCTTTGGTTGAGACATTTTCCCCAGCTTATCCAGTGCATAGCATTCTGCTTATCCTGCTGGCTCCACCAAAATTTGCCAAGAGAATGTTCAGCTCCGTACATAACGACTTAATTAGATCAAAGCAGGACATAGAAAATGTTGGGGTGGCTTGTCCCACTACCTTAACAAGCACCTCTTTACTTTCCTCTGCTAAGAGCTTCTTTTAATGTCGTTGAATGCCTTCTTCCTAGATCGTCCCACATGGACAGGCAGGCCTAGGTATTTCTTGTTCCAATTTTCACTTTGTATACCCAACGTTGCCTTGGTTGAATTTCTATCATCATCACAGGTGTTGGGACTAAACATGACAGCAGAATTTTCAGTATTGATGCACCGACCGGAGAAGTCTTCTTACATTTGGAGAACTTCGTGTAACGCTGATTCTTCCTGCTGGTCAGCTTTGATCAAGCACATGGAGTCGTCAACGAAAAGGAGGTGTGACACACATGGCACTCTCGGACAAACTTTAACTCCAAGAATGGTGCCTCTTTCCTCCTCGGCATCTAACAGTAGTGCAGACAACCCTTCCGCTCGAATAAAAAACATGTAGGGAGAGATGGGGTCTCCCTGCCTCAATCCTCGCGACAGACTAAATTGACAAGTGAGCTCTCCGTTGACCTTAATCTGGTACCATAAGTCCTAACACATTTCATGATGAGGTCAATCCATTCCCTCATGAATCCCAATTTGCATAGCTTAGCCTCTAGAAAGCACCATTCGACTCTGTCATACGCTTTACTCATATCTGCATTGATCGCCGCAACACCACTTCTTCCATTCCTCTTGTTCATCAAGTAATGGGAGATCTCATATGCTATAAGTACATTATCTGTGATCAGTTTCCCATGCATAAATGCACTCTGATTCTCGGAGATGACCTTAGGCAACACCAATTTGAGTCAATTTGCAAGGACCTTGGAGACTATCTTATAAGCTAGTAGAAGTCAGACACCGTTAGTAGCCCCTGAACCGGTATTCAAGTCTGAGATGCTCCTCAGCTTTTTCGAGTTGTTCTTTGTTATTCAGTTACCGATCCTGAAAACTGGTTCAACAAGTCCTCCGGTATCCTATTTTTTGATTGCCTAATCGCAGCCAAGGTGTCTCATGCCCACCTTGGTTTCCGCCAGGCCCTTCATCATTTTCGTGTTGCTCTAGATGTCAGAAATCTCCCCGCATGACAATTCCATTAGCTATGAAGTGTTCCCGCGCTCGCTCTATCATGATGGTCCAACCTGACAACGTCAGCTCAGACGAATCCCCTCCATCAGCCCATGTGCCCATGAGGTGCTTTTGTCTCGACGGTCAACATAATGTGCATACGTTGGTAAGGGCTCCACTATCGTCACGTCTTCATAAGAAAGTGAGCGTGCGCCTCGATGCATTAATTAATCTACCTTTGGTTCTAGTGCAAAACGCATGGGAAACAACATAATTAGTGGCATGTAGCTGGGGCATGCTATCGCCACTTCACAAATCACTCTTATATGAAAGGTGTGCAACCGTGAGGGGGGTGGGGGTTTACACCCTCGCTGCATTCTCCCCCTCGTCCTCTTCCTCAAGCATCGTCATTCCAATTTCTCTTCCGTGCCCCCTTATCACCTCGACACCCACATCCACTTTCGCAAATGGCCAGTGGTCACCAGCAGAGAAGATCTAGGGTCACGAGATCCACTGCCGCATTGTCTTCACGTGTGGCCGACGCCGTGAAGGGGGAGTGGAAGCACTACATGGTGTCCTAGGTTGCCTATGCGTGTACCAATAATATCTAATATCCGAGCATGCGTGAAATAGCTGGGCAACATCGACCCATACATGAAAGCAGACGAAATGATAACAACTATCATGACCGCCCCGACAACATCCACCATCGGAGCATAAGCAAACAAGGCCGACCAGCCAAGTTCCCTCGCAACCCACACGCACACCCATACACAGGGCAAGGTTGGCCATGCAATGCTCACACACTGATCTGGGTGCATGGGTGATGAATCCCTTTAGTGATCTGGTAAAGAAGCAGAAAGAATTCTTGTCTTTTTCCCAGAGTGATCATGAGTTATCAAACTCAGGAGAGAAGTGCACCTTTAAGACAAAGGTTTCTAGTCAGCTTTGCGATAAATTCCAGTTTTTAACCGGATCAAAATCAAGTTCCATAGTTGAACACTCATAAACAAAATAGGAATGGCTATGAGGACTTATTATTACAACCATATATTTGCGAACGGGATCATGATTATATTTTTTTGTGCTCTGGAAGTCACCCGTCAAGATGTGCTAGCAACATATCAAAGTGGGGGACATGTCAAAATTACGTCTTGACCGACACACGTCCTGCATTAGGAGTCAGTTGTCCAACCAAAGGTCCTATCCATCGTGCTGGGTTGCCTCGGTAATTAAGATAAAATCATACAAAAGCAATGGGCGTTTAATGACTACACTTCTCGTATCCTAGAGATAGGATTCATGTTACCGTACTAAACCTTTCCATCACTAGTGTTTAGAATAGCGTTTCACACTCTCTGCCCTTAGGCTCTCTCTGGCTCGATCTCTGGTATCTTAGGTACCTGTAGGGACAAAGATCGCGAATGAGATAACAGATAAGTATGACACAATTTTATTTCACACATACAAGACATTAAAATACTTCCATCGACCCCTTCAATAATTACATAGGGTTGTAGGGCTATGGCTCAACCCATGACCTTACTGGATTACTCACACATAAAAATCAGATCACAAGAAGAAGCCATTGAAGAGCACATTAAGTAGATTGATTGGTTGGTATTATATCTTACAAAGTTACAATAGTTGCTGGATGCGAAATACGAATACAAGGTGTCGCTAATTAGGATGAATGTTGCGGTGATGTCGGTGGAGATGGAGATGGGAAATTGCGGCGACTAGGGTTGCTATGGATGTCGAAGATGGAGATCTCTGCGATGTTCTGTTTCCCTTCTGGCATTGGCCCCTTTACAAAAGTTGTTGGCTTGGATGAGAGGGCGTCACGGGCATGCCATACGACCGCACATACAAGCGCTTGCGGTCGTATGGTTGGCCGTCTTGCGTTATATTTCTTCTCGTACACCTCCCACTTAATTCTCCTTATCTTCTCCGTATTCCTTTCCATATATATGCTCGATTTTATCCATGTATAGCCCCATTTTCCGTGGAAACAAAATAAAGATAGGATTTTGGAATCCTTTGCATTCATTAGTCATCAGTAGCAATATCGGAGCGGATATCTCAATTTTTATGAAACAAACCGGTTTAAACTCAGGTGTGATGAACTTAAAAATAACACTCATCTTTTTGTTTGAGAACATAGTACAGACGCAAACACACATATATACACGCATACAATCATCCCTATGAACACACACGCACATACCCTACCCCTATGAGAACCTCCGAGAGACTGAGCCGGCATATCATCTTGAGATTGACGAAGTCACCACAGCCGCCTCGTAGTTGACGTGAACGTCTCTGCACGGTGAACGTGTATTGTCGAAAATCCTGAAATAAATCCAGGAATAATGCGAGCATCAGGACTTAAACCCTGGTGGGCTGGGGATACCACTGCCCTCTTAACCATCCAACTACAGGTTGATTCACAAAAAACACTCATCAATGGGTGTACCTATTTCGCACGAACCAGATAGCCCCACGGGAAACCAAAGATACACGCCAACCCGGCCGCACCCGGCATGAAGACCAACACATGAGACGGCATACACAGTAGCAACAGAAAGCATCACAGAAAGGTGGCCCTAATCATGCCCACGGACCACGCGTCATGGATCCCTCGAGGAAATCAACGCGGTGCGTTGCAGCCTGGGAGATCGGACAACAGGGAGTGCACCAGATAGCCAGTGGCGTGCTGCGTACATGGAAGGAACGACGTGGAGGGCACTCGCAAAGCAAGAACTTAGGGTCATTAAATCCCCCTCTGATGATATTTTCCTACGAGCAACTTATTCTCTTGATAACTAGGTTTTATTTTTTAACTTCTTTTGTTCGTGAGGTAGACTGAATTGAACATGCTTCGCATATGCGTTTCGTCTGGTTTCATTCAAATAATGGGGAGGGGAGGGGTCCCTGATATTCTAATATTTTTTTACTATCTACTTAGAGCATCTACAGTCAAACTCCTCAAACCCTCTTTATTAGTCCCGATAGACGACCGAGTCAGTAACCGGTCACAAAATGTTGACCCAGCCACACCCCTTATACATGTCCCATATGTTCAGGCTGACCACCCCCTCATATCCAACCCAAATCTAGGGCGGATATGAGGAGGCCCGGACATGCCTGCCACATGAGATACGACTGATACGTCCATTTTGCATTATGCTTTTATATTGATATTTATTTCATTATGGGCTGTTATTACATATTATATCACAATACTTATGCCTATTCTCTCTTATTTTACAAGGTTTACATGAAGAGGGAGAATGCCGGCAGCTGGAATTCTGAACCGGAAAAGGAGCAAATATTAGAGACCTATTTGGCACAACTCCTAAAGTCCTGAAACTTCATGGAGCTTTGGAATATATAAAAAATATTGGGCAAAGAAAGAACTAGAGAGGGGCCACCTGCCAGCCATAAGGGTGGAGGGCGCACCCTACCCCCTGGGCGCGCCCCCCGACCTTGTAGGCCCCCTGGCAGGCCTCTGATGCCCATCTTTGGCTATATGGTGTCTTTTACCTTGAAAAAAAAATCAAGAAGAAGTTTTCAGGACGAAGCGCCACCGTCTCGAGGCAGAACCTTCGAAGAACCAATCTAGGGCTCCGACGGAGCTGTTCTGCCGGGGAAACATCCCTCCGGGAGGGGGAAATCATCGCCATTGTCATCACCATCGATGCTCTCATCGAGAGGGGGTCAATCTCCATCAACATCTTCACCAGCACCATCTCCTCTCAAACGCTAGTTCATCTCTTGTATTCGATCTTGGTCCCAAAACCTCAGATTGGTACCTATGGGTTGCTAGTAGTGTTGATTACTCCTTGTAGTTGATGCTAGTGGGTTTCTCAGGTGGAAGATTATATTTTCAGATCCTTAATGATAATTAATACCCCTATGATTATGATTATGAATATGCTTTGTGAGTAGTTACGTTTGTTCTTGAGGACATGGGAGAAGTCTTGTTATAAGTAATCATGTGAATTTGGTATTCGTTCGATATTTTAATGAGATGTATGTTGTCTCTCCTCTAGTGGTATTATGTGAATGTCGACTACATGACACTTCACCATTATTTGGCCTAGGGGAAGGCATTGGGAAGTAATAAGTAGATGATGAGTTGCTAGAGTGATAGAATCTTAAACACTAATTTATGCATTGCTTCTTAAGGGGCTGATTTGGATCCATATGTTTCATGCTATGGTTAGGTTTACCTTAATTCTTCTTTCATAGTTGCGGATGCTTGCGAGAGGGGTTAATCATAAGTGGGAGGCTTGTCCAAGGAAGGGAAGCACCCGAGCACCGGTCCACCCACATATCAAATTATCAAAGTAACGAACGCAAATCATATGAGCATGATGAAAACTAACTTGACAATAATTCCCATGTGTCCTCGGGAGCGCTTTGCTTTATATAAGAGTTTTTTCAGGCTTGTACTTTGCTACAAAAAGGATTGGGCCACCTTGCTGCACCTTGTTTACTTTTATTACTTGTTACCCGTTACGATTTATCTTCTCACAAAACTATCTGTTATCGATAATTTCAGTGCTTGCAGAGAATACCTTGCTGAAAACCACTTGTCATTTTCTTCTGCTCCTCGTTGGGTTCGACACTCTTACTTATCAAAAGGACTACTATAGACCCCCTATAGTTGTGGGTCATCAAGACTCTTTTCTGGCGCCGTTTCCGGTGAGTGAAGAGCCTTTGGTAAGGAAACATTTATGTAGTATGCTGAAATTTACTGTCACTTGTCACTATGAAAAATAATCCTTTGAGGGGTTTGTTCGGGGTATCTTCAGCCCGAACGAACCAAAATTAGTTACTCCTCAACCTACTGCACCTACTGAAAATATTTATTATGAAATTTCTTCGGGTATGATAGAGAAACTGCTAGCTAATTCTTATGAAAGAGATGGAACTTTACATCCTGATATGCACCTAATCTATGTGGACGAAGTTTGTGGATTATTTAAGCTTGCAGGTATGACCGAGGATGTGATCAAGAATAAGGTCTTCCCTTTATCTTTGAAGGGAAATGCATTGACATGGTAAAGGCTATTGGATGATATTGGATCATGGAACTACAACCGGTTGAAATTGGAATTTCATCAGAAATTTTATCCTATGCATCCGGTTCATCGTGATCGGAATTACATATATATATTTTGGCCTCGTGAAGGAGAAAGTATTGCTCAAGCTTGGGGGAGGCTTAAGTTAATGTTATATTCATGTCCCAATCATGAGCTCTCAAGAGAAATTATTATTCAAAATTTTTATGCTCGGCTTTATCATAATGATCGATCCATGCTCGATACTTCTTGTACTGGTTCCTATATGAAGAAGGATATTGAATTCAAATGGGATTTATTGGAAAGAATTAAACGCAACTCTGAAGATTGGGAACTCGACAAAGGTAAAGAGTTAGGTATAAACCTTAAGTTTGATTGTGTTAAATCTTTTATGGATACCGATGTTTTTCGTGATTTTAGCACTAAATATGGACTTGACTCTAAGATAGTAGCTTCTTTCTGTGAATCTTTTGCTACCCATGTGGATTTCCCTATGGAGAAGTGGTTTAAATATCATCCTCCCGTTGAAGTTAAAGTAGTTGAACCTACTAAAGTTGAAGAACAAACTATCATTTATAATGTTGATCCTATTGTTCCTACTGCTTATATTGAGAAACCACCATTCCCTGTTAGAATAAAGGATCATGCTAAAGCTTCAATTGTGTTCGTAAAAGTAATACTAAATCACATACACCCTCTGAACAAATTAAAGTTGAACCTAGTATTGCTATGGTTAAATATCTCTTGGTTGATAATATTGTTGGGCATGTTATTTATTTCTATGATGAAGCTGCTAGGATTGCTAAACCCGATATGAAAGGTAATCATAGACCTGTCGTTGGCATGCCAGTTGTTTCTGTTAAAATAGTAGATCATTGTTATCATGGCTTATGTGATGTGGGTGCTAGTGTGAGTGCAATTCCTTATACCTTATATAAAGAAATTATGAATGATATTGCACCTGCTGAGATAGAAGATATTGATGTTACTATGAAGCTTGCTAATAGAGATACTATATCACCGATTGGGATTGTTAGAGATGTTGAAGTCTTGTGTGGAAAAATTAAATATCCTACTGATTTTCTTATTTTTGTCCCACTATATTTGGTAGACCTTTCTTGAATACCGTTAATGCTAAGATATACCGCGAGAAAGATATTGTCACTGTTGGTTTAGGGGATATGTCTCATGATTTTAATTTCACTAAATTTCGTAGACAACCCCATGAAAAAGAATTTCCTAGTAAGTATGAAATTGTTGGTCTTGCTTCTATTGCCGTACCTCCTAATGATCCTTTAGACAATATTTGCTAGACCATGAAAATGATATGTTTATGAATGAAACAAGGGAAATAGGTGAAGTATTCTTTAATCAAGGGCCTATTTTGAAACACAATTTACGTGTTGAAATCCTTGGAGATCCTCCTCCACCTAAGGGCGATCCCGTGTTTGAGCTTAAACTGTTACCTAATACCCTGAAATATGCTTATCTTGATGAGAAGAAGACATATCCTGTTATTATTAGTGCTAACCTTTCAGAGCATGAAGAAAAGTGATTATTGAAAACTCTGAAGAAGCACCGTGCCGCTATTGGATATACTCTCGATGATCTTAAGGGCATTAATCCCACTCTATGTCAACACAAAATTAAATTGGAGAAACATGCTAAACCGGTTGTTGATCATCAATGACGGTTAAATCCTAAGATGAAAGAAGTGGTAAGAAATGAAATACTAAAGCTTCTGGAGGTAGGTATAATTTACCCTATTGCTGATAGTCAACGGGTGAGCCCTGTTCATTGTTTCCCTAAGAAGGGAGGTATTACTGTTGTCCCTAATGATAAGAATGAATTGATTCCTCAAAGAATTGTTACATGTTATAGAATGGTAATTGATTTTCACAAATTAAATAAAGCTACTAGAAAAGATCATTACCCTCTACCTTTTATTGATCAAATTCTAGAAAGATTATCCAAGCATTCACATTTTTGCTTTCTAGATGGTTATTCTGGTTTCTCTCAAATACTTGTGTCAAAAGAAGATCAGCAGAAAACCACTTTTACTTGCCCTTTTGGTACCTTTGCTTATAGACGTATGCCTTATGGTTTATGTAATGCACCCGCTACCTTTCAAAGATGTATGACTGCTATATTCTCTGACTTTGTGAAAAGATTCTTGAGGTTTTAATGGATGATTTCTTCGTTTACGGAACTTCTTTTGATGATTTCTTAAGCAACCCTGATCGAGTTTTGCAGAGATGTGAAGAAACTAATCTTGTCTTGAATTTGGAGAAGTGCCACTTTATGGTTAATGAAGGTATTGTCTTGGGGCATAAAGTTTCTGAAAGAGGTATTGAAGTTGATAAAGCTAAAGTAGATGCCATTGAAAAGATGTCGTGTCCTAAAGATATCAAAGGTATAAGAAGTTTCCTTGGTCATGATGGTTTCTATAGGAGGTTTATTAAAGACTTCTCTAAAATTTCTAGGCCTCTCACTAATCTCTTACAAAAATATGTTCCCTTTGTTTTTGATGATGATTGTGTAGAAGCATTTGAAATACTTAAGAAAGCCTTGATTTTAGCACCTATTGTTCAGTCACCTGATTGGGACTTACCCTTTGAATTATGTGTGATGCTAGTGATTATGCTGTTGGTGTTGTTCTAGGACAAATTGTTGATATGAAATTAAATGTTATTCAGTATGCTAGTAAAACTCTAGACAGTGCCCAGATAAATTATGGTACCACTGAAAAAAAATTCTAGTAGTTGTATTTGCATGTGATAAGTTCAGACCTTATATTGTTGATTCCAAAGTAACTATTCACACTGATCATGCTGCTATTAAATACCTTATGGAAAAGAAAGATGCTAAACCTAGACTTATTAGATGGGGTCTCTTGCTACAAGAATTCTTGATGACCCACTACCTATTGATAATAGCTTTCCTGATGAGCAATTAAATGTCATAAATGCCTCTCATAATATTGCATGGTATGCTAATTATGCTAATTATATTGTTGCTAAATTTATACCACCTAGTTTCACATACCAGCAAAAGAAAAAGTTTTTCTATGATTTAAGACATTACTTTTGGCATGATCCACACCTTTATAAATAAGGAGTAGATGGTGTTATTAGACGTTGTGTACCTGAGCATGAACATGAAAAGATCTTACGCAAGTGCCACTCTGAGTCTTACGGAGGACACCACGCTGGAGATAGAACTGCACATAAGGTATTGCAATCCGGGTTCTATTCGCCCACTCTCTTTAAGGATGCCCGTAAGTTTGTCTTGTCTTGTGATCAATGTCAAATGATTGGTAATATTAGTAGACGTCAGGAAATGCTATGAACTATTTGAAGGAAATATGCCCTAGAGGCAATAATAAAGTTGTTATTTATATTTCCTTATATCATGACAAATGTTTATTATGCATTCTAGAATTGTATTCACCCAAAACTTAGTACATGTGTGAATACATAGATAAATAGAGTGTCACTAGTTTGCCTCTACTTGACTAGCTCGTTGAATCAATGATGGTTATGTTTCCTAACCATAGACATGAGTTGTCATTTGATTAACGGGATCACATCATTAGAGAATGATGTGATTCACTTGACCCATCCGTTAGCTTAGCACGATGATCGTTTAGTTTGTTGCTATTGCTCTCTCCATAACTATACATGTTCCAATAACTATGAGATCATGCAACTCCCGAATATCGGAGGAACACTTTGTGTGCTACCAAACGTCACAACGTAACTGGGTGATGATAAAGGTGCTCTACAGGTGTCTCCGATGGTGTTTGTTGAGTTGGCATGGATCAAGATTAGGATTTGTCACTCCGATTGTCGGAGAGGTAGCTCCGGGCCCTCTCGGTAATGTACATCACAATAAGCCTTGCAAGCAATGTAGCTAATGAGTTAGTTACGGGATTTAGCATTACGGAACGAGTAAAGAGACTTGCCGGTAACGAGATTGAACTAGGTATTGAGATACCGACGATCAAATCTCGGGCAAGTAACATACTGATGACAAAGGGAACAACGTATACCGTTATGCGGTTTGACCGATAAAGATCTGCGTAGAATATGTAGGAGCCAATATGAGCATCCAGGTTCCGCTATTGGTTATTGACCAAAGACATGTCTCGGTCATGTCTACATAGTTCTCGAACCCGTAGGGTCTGCACGCTTAACATTCAGTGACGATTGATATTATGAGTTTATGTGTTTTGATGTACCGAAGGTAGTTCGCAGTCCCGAATTTGATCACGGACATGACGAGGAGTCTCGGTATGGTCGAGACGTAAAGATCGATATATTGGAAGCCTATATTTGGACATCGGAATGGTTCCGAGTGGTTCAGGCATTTTTCCGGAGTACCAGGAGGTTACCGGACCCCCCGGGGAGTATATGGGCCTTACTGGGCCTTAGTGGAATAGAAGAGAGGGAAGGGAAAAGAGGGAGGCCCCCCCAAGCCCAATCCGAATTGGGAGGGGGGCCGGCCCCCCTTTCCTTCCTCCCTCTCTCCTCCTTCCTTCCTCTCCTACTCCTACTTGGAAGGGTGGGAATCCTACTCCCGGAGGGAGTAGGACTCCCCTAGGGCGCGCCATCGAGAGGGCCGGCTCTACCCGTCCTCCACTCCTTTATATACGGGGGAAGGGGGCACCCCATAGACACACAAGTTGATCATTGATCTTTTAGCCGTGTGCGGTGCCCCCCTCCACCATAATCTGCCTCGTTATATCGTAGCGGTGCTTAGGCGAAACCCTGTTCCGGTAGAAACATCATCACCGTCATCACGCCGTCGTGCCGACAAAATTCTCCCTCAAAGCTCTACTCGATCGTGAGTTCGCAGGATGCCACCAAGCCGAACGTGTGCAGATCACGGAGGTGCCGTACCTTCGGTACTAGATCGGTCGATCGTGAAGGCGTACGACTACATCAACCGTGTTGTCATAACGCTTCCGCTTACGGTCTATGAGGTTACGTAGACGATACTCCCCCCTCTCATTGCTATGCATCACCATGATCTTGCATGTGCGTAGGATTTTTTTTGAAATTACTATGTTCCCCAACAGTGGCATCCGATCCAGGTTTATGCGTAGATGTTATATGCACGAGTAGAACACAAAGGAGTTGTGGGCGTAGGTATATACATATTGCTTGCCGTCACTAGTTGATTCTTGATTCAGCGACATTGTTGGATGAAGCGGCCCAGACCGACATTACGCGTACGCTTACGTGAGACTGGTTCTACCGACATGCTTCGCACACAGGTGGCTAGTGGGTGTCTGTTTCTCCAGCTTTAGTTGAATCAGATTCAATGAACAGGGTTCTTTCTGAAGATCAAAAAGCAATCACTATACCGCGTTGTGGTTTTTGATGCGTAGGTAAGAACAGTTCTTGCTCAGCCCGTAGCAGCCACGTAAAACTTGCAACAACAAAGTAGAGGACGTCTAACTTGTTTTTGCAGTGAATGTTGTGATGTGATATGCTCAAGACATGATGCTAAATTTTATTGTATGAGATGATCATGTTTTGTAACACAGTTATCGGCAACTGGCAGGAGCCATATGGTTGTCGCTTTATTGTATGAAATACAATCACCATGTAATTGCTTTACTTTATCACTAAGCGGTAGTGATAGTCGTAGAGGCAATAGTTGGCGAGACGACAATGAGGCTTCGATGGAGATCAAGGTGTCAAGCCGGTGGCGATGGTGATCATGATGATGCTTTGGAGATGGAGATTAAAGGCACAAGATGATGATGTCCATATCATATCACTTATATTGATTGCATGTGATGTTTATCCTTTATGCATCTTGTTTTGCTTTGTTCGGCGGTAGCATTATAAGATGATCTCTCACTAAACTTAAAGGTATAAGTGTTCTCCCTGAGTATGCACCGTTGCTACAGTTCGTCGTGTCGAGACACCACGTGATGATCGGGTGTGATAAGCTCTACATTCACATAAAACGGGTGCAAGCCAGTTTTGCACACGCAGAATACTCGGGTTAAACTTGACGAGCCTAGCATATGCAGATATGGCCTCGGAACACTAGAGATCGAAAGGTCAAGCGTGAATCATATAGTAGATATGATCAACATAGTGATGTTCACCATTGAAAACTACTCCATCTGACGTGATGATCAGACATGGTTTAGTTGATATGGATCACGCGATCACTTAGATGATTAGAGAGATGTCTATCTAAGTGGGAGTTCTTAAGTAATTTGATTAATTGAACTTTAATTTATCATGAACTTAGTACCTGATAGTATTTTGCATGTCTATGTTGTTGTAGATAGATGGTCCGTGCTGTTGTTCCGTTGAATTTTAATGCGTTCCTAGAGAAAGCTAAGTTGAAAGATGATGGTAGCAACAACATGGACTGGGTCCGTAACTTGAGGATTATCCTCATTGCTGCACAGAAGAATTATGTCCTGGAAGCACCGCTAGGTGACAAACCCGCTGTAGGAGCAACGCCAGATGTTATGAACACCTAGCAGAGCAAAGCTGATGACTACTCGATAGTTCAGTGTGCCATGCTTTACGGCTTAGAACCGGGACTTCAACGACGTTTTGAACGTCATGGAGCATATGAGATGTTCTAGGATTTGAAGTTAATATTTCAAGCAAATGCCCGGATTGAGAGATATGAAGTCTCCAATAAGTTCTACAGCTGCAAGATGGAGGAGAATAGTTTTGTTAGTGAACATATACTCAGAATGTCTGGGTACCACAACCACTTGACTCAACTAGGAGTTAAATCTTCCCGATGATAGTGTCATCGACAGAGTTCTTCAATCACTGCCACCAAGCTACAAGAGCTTCGTGATGAACTATAATATGCAAGGGATGGATAAGATTATTCTCGAGCTCTTCGCAATGCTAAAGGCTGTGGAGGTAGAAATCAAGGAGCATCAAGCGTTGATGGTCAACAAGACCACCAGTTTCAAGAAAAAGGGTAAAGGGAAGAAGGGGAACTTCAATAAGAACAGCAAGCAAGTTGCTGCTCAAGTAAAGAAACCCAAGTCTGGACCTAAGCCTGAGACTGAGTGTTTCTACTTCAAAGGAACTGGTCATTGGAAGCGGAACTGCCCCAAATATTTGGCGGAGAAGAAGGATGGCAAAGTGAAAGGTATATTTGATATACATGTTATTGATGTGTACCTTACTAATGCTCACAGTAGTAACTGGGTATTTGATACTGGTTCAGTTGCTAACATTTGCAACTCGAAACAGGGGCTACAGATTAAGCAAAGATTGGCTAAGGACGAGGTGACGATGCGCGTGGGAAATGGTTCCAAAGTCGATGTGATCGCCGTCGACACGCTACCTCTACATCTACCTTGGGGATTAGTATTAAACCTAAATAATTGTTATTTGGTGCCAGCGTTAAGCATGAACATTATATCTGGATCTTATTTGATGCGAGACGGTTATTCATTTAAATCAGAGAATAGGTTGTTCTATTTATATGAGTAATACCTTTTATGGTCATGCACCCCTGATGAGTGGTCTATTTTTACTAAATCTTGATAGTAGTGATACACATGTTCATAGTATTGAAGCCAAAAGATGCAGAGTTGATAACGATAGTGCAACTCATTTGTGGCACTACCGTTTATGTCATATTGGTGTAAAGCGGATGAAGAAACTCCATTCTGATGGACTTCTGGAATCACTTGATTATGAATCACTTGGTACTTGCGAACCATGCCTCATGGGCAAGATGACTAAAACTCCATTCTCCAGAACAATGGAGCAAGCAACAGAGTTATTGGAAATCATACATACTGATGTGTGTGGTCCAATGAACATTGAAGCTCGTGGCGGATATCGTTATTTTCTCACCTTCACAGATGATTTGAGCAGATATGGGTATATCTACTTAATGAAACATAAGTCCGAAACATTTGAAAAGTTCAAGGAATTTCAAAGTGAAGTGGAAAATCATCATTGCAAGAAAATCAAGTTTTTATGATCTGATCGTGGAGGCGAATATTTGAGTTATGAGTTTGGACTTCATTTGAAACAATGCGGAATAGTTTCGCAACTCACGCCACCTGGAACAACACAACATAATCGTGTGTCCGAATGTCGTAATCGTACTTTACTAGATATGGTGCGATCTATTATGTCTCTCACTGATTTACCACTATCATTTGGGGTTACGCTTTAGAGACAGCTGCATTCACGTTAAATAGGGCACCATCTAAATCCGTTGAGACGACACCTTATGAACTATGGTTTGGCAGGAAACCCAAGTTGTCATTTTTTAAAGTTTGGGGCTGCGATGCTTATGTGAAAAAGCTTCAACCTGATAAGCTCAAACCCAAATCAGAGAAATGTGTCTTCATATAGGATACTCAAAGGAGACTGTTTGGTACACCTTCTATCACAGATCCGAAGGCAAGATATTCGTTGCTAAGAATGGATCCTTTCTAGAGAAGGAGTTTCTCTGAAAAGAAGTGAGTGGGAGGAAACTAGAACTTAACGAGGTAAATGTACCTTCTCCCTTATTGGAAAGTAGTTCATCACTGAAATCAGTTCCTGTGATTCCTACACCAGTAAGTGAGGAAGCTAATGATGATGATCATGAAACTTCTGATCAAGTTAGTATCGAACCTCATAGGTCAACCAGAGTAAGATCCGCACCAGAGTGGTACGGTAATCCTGTTCTGGAAGTCATGTTACTTGACCATGGCGTACCTACAAACTATGAGGAAGCGATGATGAGACAAGATTCCGCAAAATGGCTTGAAGCCATGAAATCTGAGATGGGATCCATGCATGAGAACAAAGTATGGACTTTGGTTGACTTGCCCGTTGATCGGCAGGACATAGAGAATAAATGGATCTTCAAGAAGAAGACTGACGCTGACAGTAATGTTACTGTCTACAAAGCTCGACTTGTTGTGAAAGGTTTTCGACAAGTTCAAGGAGTTGACTACGATGAGACCTTCTCACCCATAGCGATGCTTAAGTCCGTACGAATCATGTTAGCAATTGCTGCATTTTATGATTATGAAATTTGGCAAATGGATGTCAAAACTGCATTCCTTAATGGATATCTTAAAGAAGAGTTGTATATGATGTAACTAGAAGGTTTTGTCGATCCAAAAGGTGCTAACAAAGTGTGTAAGCTCCAGCGATCCATTTATGGACTGGTGCAAGCCTCTCGGAGTTGGAATATACGCTTTGATAGTGTGATCAAAGCATATGGTTTTATACAGACTTTTGGAGAAGCCTGTATTTACAAGAAAGTGAGTGGGAGCTCCGTAGCATTTTTGATATTATATGTAGATGAGATATTGTTAATCAGAAATGATACTGAATTTCTGAATAGCATAAAGGGATACTTGAATAAGAATTTTTCAATGAAAGACCTTGGTGAAGCTGCTTATATATTGGGCATCAAGATCTATAGAGATAGATCAAGATGCTTAATTGGATTTTCACAAAGCACATACCTTGATAAAGTTTTGAAGAAGTTCAAAATGGATCAGGCAAATAAAGGGTTCTTTCCTGTATTACAAGGTGTGAAGTTTAGTCAGACTCAATGCCCGACCCCTGCAGAAGATAGAGAGAAAATGAAAGGTGTTCCCTATGCTTCGGCCACAGGCTCTATCATGTATGCAATGCTGTGTATCAGACCTGATGTGTGCCTTGCTATAAGTTTAGTAGGGAGGTATGTCGTGGAATCGTCACGATAGATGTCCTAGTGTGAGGACTTAGTCGTGGAGCGATCGCATTGAGGTTAGCTTAAAGGGGTTAATTAGGACAAAGGACACGTGGAGTTTATACTGGTTCGACCCCTTATGATGAAGGTAAAAGCCTAGTCTAGTTTGTAGTTGGTATTGCTAGGGTTTCGATGAGCAGGGAGCGAATATGCTTGACCCGGCTCTTGATCTATTGTTTCTTGTCCTAAGCTGCCGCTAGGTCGTCCCCTTATATACACGGGTTGACGCCCTGCGGCCCTCAGAGTCCCGACCGGCTTATACAACATATCCGGCTCGGTGACCTTTCACATATGCCTTACAATACAAGTTTACATACATGGCGGTTTATACTCATGGGCCTTAAGCCGCCTTCGGGTTTGGGCCCTCTACTAAGCCTATCTATGAATCGCCATGTGACCTTGGGCTTCATTGTGATGAATCTTCATAGGGATGACCCGGCCCCTCCTGGGCGGGTCATATCTAATAGTTATATCCCCAACATTAGGCCCGAGGTTGATTTGGACTTGTTCATGTCAACCTTCAAGACTTAGAAAAATCCTTCCATATCCGCTACAAAAAAACTTGTAACCTGCCATGACGTCATCTCCAGAATTTCGGAAACCCGCCACGATGTCATCTTTAACGGATCTTTATCTTAATGTCTTTCCGCAAATCGAGGCATCCAATTAGCTGGATAACCATCATTTGGCCTCCTCGTCTTTCGTGCCTGCCTATTTCCTGTCTCCTTATAAATAGGAGCCGAAAGCCATCTTCCATTCTTCTCCTTCTTCTTTCTTCCTCCTCACACTGCGATGTCCCGCACGAACCTTGCCGCTGTCGACCTCCGTCTCGACCTCAGCTCCGGCCGCTGCATCGCCCTGAGCAGACTAGAGAACTGCGGTGTTACTCCACTGTTCTACCAGCTCCAGTAAGCCTTTCTTTGTTCATCACCAATTTGTCGTTAGGGTTTCGTCAGTGTTCTTCGGTGTTCATCCTTGTTCATCATCGTCCTTCTTTTCCTTTGTCTAGATCCATGTATCAGATCCAAAAAACATGGGAAACTTGCGCGGTGGTAGTTTTAGCACTTGTTTTAATACTAGATCACATCCCCACTATGACAGATCTCCTCTAGAGCTTCTCTATTTTTCCACTGTCCCCTTTTGTAGATGAATTTATCCTTTTTTCTAAACAACGGTAGATCCAAATTTGTAACCTCCATCCGCGGAACTTGTTTGTCTCAGTACTTAGCCAATGTTGCTTCCGGCAACTCCTTGAACATCTTCAGTCATGGTGGCTTACCCTGCCGGCTTATCTTTTCTTTATATATCATTAGCCCTTGCTTAAGCCGCCATTATTCACTGTAATTGTTTAACTTGTAATCCCATCAACTGATTTGAGTCAGCCTATTATTTTCTTTTTAGACTGTCCTTTCACCATGCCGCCAAAGACGATGACAACTTGCAACTGGGTTCCCTCCACAGTCACTGAGAGTACTTTGAAGGACTTCGTCACTGTGGGATTTCTACCAGAGAAGAAGGTCATGCATTATCGTGTTCCTGACCTTGAAGAGAGACCTCACCCAAAAGATGGTGAAATCATTGATTTTACTGACCATATGACCCAGGGCTTCTCACCGCCCGGCTCAAAATTCTTCAGGGATGTTCTACACTTTTTCAAACTCCATCCGCAAGATATTGGACCCAATTCCGTATCTAATATCTGTAACTTCCAAGTTTTTTGCGAAGTTTACCTTCAAGAAGAACCTACCGTTAAACTCTTCAGGGAATACTTGTACCTGAACCGCCAAAACGAGTACACCAACGGTCCCAGTTTGGAACTTGGCGGGATTTCAATTCAACACAGACGAGATGTCGTCTTCCCTCTAGTAGTCCTACCAAGCCATCCCAAGGACTGGAATCAAACGTGGTTCTAATGCAAAGATACCTCGCCGTCTGATGAGAATACGATGCCGGGTTATCTAGCTGATCGTCTTGACGCAAAACACCCACTTCCTGATAAACACACCTTTGCCGAACGCAAGAAACTTGTCCCCAAAATTAGAAAAGTCCAAGCTTGTTAGGAAATGGCTTGACCGGAGTTGACTTGATCCGCTGCTGGGTCGCATGGTGGATCATACCTTTAAGCCACCGATCCGGCTTGATGTGTTCATACACTGGAGAAACTGACGACCCTTTACGTCATACTTCTGTGCATTTGACTGAAGAGGCCATTGTTGAAATGGCAACCACTCTTGTCAATAGCAAGTATGAAGACTGCAGCATAGTAGGGTTGAATCCTTTTTGCAAGCTTAACCCGGCGCCAGAGGTAAATCTTCTTAACTTATTTTTCCTCAACAGTTAAGTATTTGCGTGAATTTCAACAAGTTATTTTTCCACAAGCCAAATCTGACTTTTGGAAAGCAAAATATGACCATGAGGCTGCCAAAAAATCTAGAGTCGCTGCGGTAGCCGCCAAGAAGACCGTCAGAAAGTCTAAGAAGAAGTCAACCGCCTCTGAGTTACTCAAGCTGGATGACACCTCTAAGTCGAAGGTAGCCTTTGACTCTCTTGGCTTATTTTTTAACCACCTTATTGACACTGACTATTGCTAGGATGACACGGGGGCCAGCCAGGCAGTTGAAGAAGAGGTAAATATTATTTCCTCCGACTCAGAACCTTTACCAAGGAAGAAACTTCGGCGGGTAACCCAGGAAGTAAGGTTTTCACACCCCTTGGCTTATTTAGATCCTCATTTTCTTTTGAAACGACAGCAACATGAGAGCCGCCGACAGACCTAGACCAGTGGAGATGACGATTTACCCTCCGGGTTACCAAAAACTCCTCGGAAACGCCAGAATGAGGTTCTTTTTTACCTTCAACCCTTGTATTTGTTCAATGAATTACCTTCATCACTTATTTTTTGATTCCATCTTTACAGGAGATTTCCCATTCCTCCTCTGGCGATTCATCACAAACTCAATTGCCGGCCTTCAAGACCGCCCCCGGGTAAAAATAACTACACTTCTTATATACTTTTATATATGTATCATTGTACTGACTTGTCTAAATCCTTTTTTAGCGGTCAAGCAAAGCCCAAGAAAGCAAAGGTGATAAAGCCGGTTGAAAATCCGAAAACCGCTGAACCGGAGCAGCCAACCCTCGTACAGGAACATCCTGAAGAACCGGAGCAGTCAATTGTTGTGCCAGAACACGCTGAACGGCCAGAGGACCCAGCCTTCAACGTTCAACCAGATTTACCTGAATCGTCTGCAGATGAAACTACTATTGATCCATCAAGTATTGAGCCGTCAAGCTCAGCTAACCTGCTGGAGAGGCACAGTGATGACGTTTTATTCACTGCCACCAGATTCGTTGAATCGGGGAACCCAACTGTCTTGGCAAGACACTCTGCCAAACAAGAAGTTATGGAAAGGCAGAAGGTGAGGTTTGACGTCTCCCACTATGCTCACTTGAGTATTAATGAAGTGCTATCTGGTTATCTCAGTCAAGTGCACTCTAGCCATGACTCAGAAATTGAAATGGTCAAACAGATGCATAAAAAATATGAGGTACGTTCTCCAGCTTATATAAGTTATATATCCTGCCAGCCTCCAAGTCTTCTGATTATGATAAGATGGAATGATCTATAGACTTAAAATACTTAGAAGCCTCTGTCTTAGACTCCCTCCAAGTCCGGTTTGCAACTAAACCAGATGCTGATAGTATTTGAATTTGCATGTGTAGCCCCCAAGGGCCGGTTTAATCAGTATGAATGAGCTGGTCCTCCTAGTCATTGCATAGAACTGAACCGTATAGCCCTCCTGAGCTGGCTGAGACTGTTGACAGCTTATCCATCTCATTTGTAGAAAAAAGTCAAGCAATATGCATTAGCCCCCAAGTGCTAAGTGGTATTGCCTACAAAACACGTGGGACTTTTTAGAAAGAACTGTGTCCTTTGAAAAAATTTGCACTAACGAACATTAGCCCCCAAGTGTCAAGTGTTATTGCTTGCAAAGCACTTGGGACTTGTTTTTTATAATCTGCCATGAAATTGAAACAATCTTATGCTATATGTAGGCTACGACCGCAGAACTGGAAACCCAATTGTGTGACGCCAAGTCCCGGCTGGAGGCTCAAGGGAGTGAGACAAAGAAAGATGAATCCAAATTCCAGTTGAGTGTGTCTGAGGCCGAAAAGCTGAAGACCAGCTTCATGGCGGAGAAAGAGGCTTGGGCCAATGAGAAGACTGCTTTGACACAGCGTGCGGAGAAAGCTGAGGCGGCTCTGGGAGAAGTCACCGCTGAACTCACCCGTTTAAAGAACTGTGTGTCTCAGATGATTTCTGCAATCTTCGGTAAGTCACCTTGTTACGTACTTAAAGTAAGTATTTTCCATTATAAGCCACCACTTAACCCATTATGAAAACTGTACAGGTCCCAGGAGCAGCAATCTGAGCTGAGATACTATGGTAAAGCTTAAGGTGGCTTACATGCTGGTTGAACAATTGTACACCGGAGCTCAATGGACTCTTGCCACCATCTCCCCCATGAATCAAGGGCCGACTTTATTAAGTGACATCTTGAAGAAGCTGTCCATCTTGCCCGCTCGGTTCCAAGAAATCAAGCAGTCGTGTGCTGGAGCCGGAGCTGTAATAGCTTTAAGCCGTGCCAAAGCCTGGGTACCAGAATTAGACCCGGCGGACGTGGCTAGCGGATATCCCATCCTCAAAGAAGATGGAACGCCTTTCGACCAAGAGGATTTTGCTGCTTGTGTCAAGGAAATTCGCCCTTACGCTACCATCATTGGTGAAGAAACCAACCTCACTAAGTATCAGCCGGGTTTTGATGCAGCCAATAAGAAGATGGTGACTCCTTCATATAAAGTGATGGACTTAATCCCGCCGATTCATAAGCACACTTTCGCCCCTGAGATTGACCCGTCTGGTCTGATTGATGATGAGGTTTGATACGTCTCCAACGTATCTATAATTTTTTGATTGCTCCATGCTATATTATCTACTGTTTTGGACATTATTGGGCTGTATTATCCACTTTTATATTATTTTTGGGACTAACCTATTAACCGGAGGCCCAGCCCAGAATTGCTGTTTTTTGACTGTTTAAGGGTTTCGAAGAAAAGGAATTCAAACGGAGTCCAAACGGAATGAAACCTTCGGGAACATGATTTTCTCACCGAATACAACTCAGGAGATTTGGACCCTACGTCAAGGCACGTAACAGGAGGCCACGAGGTAGGGGGGCGCGCCCTACCCCCCAAGCGCGCCCTACCCCCCCAGGCAGGCCCCCACCCTTGTGGGCCCCCTGTTGCTCCACCGACGTACTTCTTCCTCCTATATATATATCCACGTACCCCCAAATGATCAGATAGGGAGCCAAAAACCTAATTCCACCATCGAAACTTTCTGTATCCATGAGATCCCATCTTGGGGCCTGTTCTGGAGCTCCGCCGAAGGGGGCATCGGTCACGGAGGGCTTCTACATCATCATCCAAGCCTCTCCGATGAAGCGTGAGTAGTTTACTTTAGACCTACGGGTCCTGAGTTAGTAGCTAGATGGCTTCTTCTCTCTTTTTGGATCTCAATACAATGTTCTCCCCCTCTCTCTTGGAGATCTATTCAATGTAATCTTCTTTTTGCGGTGTGTTTGTTGAGACCGACGAATTGTGGGTTTATGATCAAGTATATCTATGAATAATATTTGAATCTTCTCTGAATTCTTTTATGTATGCTTGGTTATCTTTGCAAGTCTCTTCTAATCGTCAGTTTGGTTTGGCCTACTAGATTGGTTGTTCTTGCCATGGGAGAAGTGCTTAGCTTTGGGTTCGATCTTGCGGTGTCCTTTCCCAGTGACAGAAGGGGCAGCAAGGCATGTATTGTATCATTGCCATCGAGGATAACAAGATGGTTTTTTTATCATATTGCATGAAACTATCCCTCTACATCATGTCATCTTGCTTAAGGCGTTACTATGTTTTTAACTTAATACCCTAGATGCATGCTGGATAACGGTCGATGAGTGAAGTAATAGTAGTAGATGCATGCAGGAGTCGGTCTACTTGTCTCGGACGTGATGCCTATATACATGATCATACCTAGATATTCTCATAAGTATGCTCAATTCTGTCAATTGCTCAACAGTAATTTGTTCACCCACTGTAGAATACTTATGCTCTTGAGAGAAGCCACTAGTGAAACCTATGGCCCCCGGGTCTCTTTCTCATCATATTAATCTCCATCACTTTATTATTGCTTTGGTTTTACTTTGCTTTTACTTTTTACTTTGCATCTCTATACCAAAAATACCAAAAATATTATTTATCATCTCTATCAGATCTCACTTTCATAAGTGACCATGAAGGGATTGACAACCCCTAAGCGCATTGGTTGGGTTGAGCTATTGTTTTTGTGTAGGTACACGGGACTTGTGCGTGGCCTCCTACTGGATTGATACCTTGGTTCTCAAAAACTGAGGGAAATACTTACGCTACTTTGCTGCATCATCCTCTCCTCTTCGGGGAAATCCAACGCAGTGCTCAAGAGGTAGCAAGAAGAATTTCTGGCGCCATTGCCGGGGAGTCTGCGCAAAAGTCAACATACCAAGTACCCATCACAATCCCTATCTCCTGCATTACATGGTTTGCCATTTGCCTCTCGTTTTCCTCTCCCCCACTTCACCCTTGCCGTTTTATTCGCCCTCTCTCTCTATCCTCCCTCTCTTTCTCTATTTGCCTCTTTTGCCCGTTTGCTTTTTGTTTGCTTGTGTGTTAGTTTGCTTGTTTGTCGTGATGGCTCTACCTAGATTTGATGATCTTCACCTTAAAAGGTTAGAGGAGATCGAAAACAACGTCACGAAGTTTATGGTTTTGCAATTTTAGCATAATAATTTCTTTAGAAATGAGCTTAAGGAACAAAAAAGTTTCATGAATTATATGAATAAAGAGCTCGATGATATGTCTAAAGAATTTGATGGTATAAGATCCCAAATTGCTCGTCTTGAAAAATTAACTGCTGAAATATCGGATATGCAAGCTACCTTAGTCAATAAGATGGCCGCTAAACCGGATTCCTATGAAAATAATGATGAAGATCTAAAAGTTATTGATGTGTCCCCTATTAAATCTTTGTTTTGCAATATGAATCTTGATAATGATGGGACTGAATATGATCCACCTTTACCTAGAAGGCGTTCCAATAATTATGAATCTTTTGATCTTGATGCTAAATTTGATAAAAGTGGGATTGAAGAAATTAAAACCCCAGATGTTGCTAAACCCACTATTATGGATTTCAAGGAATTTAACTATGAAAATTGCTCTTTGATTGATTGTATTTCCTTGTTGCAATCCGTGCTAAAATCTCCTCATGCTTATAGTCAAAATAAAGCGTTTACTATACACATCGTTGATGCCTTGATGCAATCTTATGAAGAAAAACTTGACTTGGAAGTTTCTATCCCTAGAAAACTTTATGATGAATGGGAACCAACTATTAAAATTAAAATTAAAGATCATGAGTTTTATGCTTTGTGTGATTTGGGTGCTAGTGTCTCTACTATTCCCAAAACATTGTGTGATTTGCTAGATTTCCGTAATTTTGATGATTGCTCTCTAAACTTGCATCTTGAAGATTCCACTATTAAGAAACCTATTGGAAGAATTAATGATGTTCTTATTGTTGCAAATAGGAATTATGTGCCCGTAGATTTTATCGTTCTTGATATAGATTGCAATCCTTCTTGCCCTATTATTCTCGGTAGACCTTTCCTTAGAACGGTTGGTGCAATTATTGATATGAAGGAAGGGAATATTAAATTCCAGTTTCCATTAAAAAAGGGCATGGAGCACTTCCCTGGAAAGAAAATAAAATTACCATATGAATCTATCATGAGAGCCACTTATGGATTGCCTACCAAAGATGGCAATACCTAGATCTATTCTTGCTTGTTATGCCTAGCTAGGGGCGTTAAACGATAGGGCTTGTTGGGAGGCAACCCAATTTTATTTTTATTCCTTGCTTTTTGCTCCTGTTTAGTAATAAATAAATTATTTAGCCTCTGTTTTGGTTGTGTTTTTTTGTGTTTAATTAGTGTTTGTTCCAAGTAGAACCGTTGGGAAGACTTGGGGAAAGTCTTGTTGAACTTGCTGTAAAAAACAGAAACTTTAGCGCTCACGAGAACTGCTGTCATTTTTATTTGAAACGTGCTATTTATTTAATTCTTTTTTCAGATGATTAATAGATAAATTTATCACTTCCAGAAATTTATTTTAGAATTTTTGGGGTTCCAGATATTGCGCTAGCCACAGATTACTACAGACTGTTCTGTTTTTGACAGATTCTGTTTTTCGTGTGTTGTTTGCTTATTTTGATGAACCTATGGCTAGTAAAATAGTTTATGAACCATATAGAAGTTGGAATACAGTACGTATAACACCCATATAAATAAAGAATGAGTTAATTACAGTACCTTGAAGTGGTCTTTTGTTTTCTTTCGCTAACGGAGCTCACGAGTTTTCTACTTTAAGTTTTGTGTTGTGAAGTTTTCAAGTTTTGGGTAAAGATTTGATGGATTATGGAACAAGGAGTGGCAAGAGCCTAAGCTTGGGGATGCCCATGGAACCCCCAATATAATCTAAGGATACCTAAAATCCAAAGCTTGGGGATGCCCCGGGAGGCATCCCCTCTTTCGTCTACTTCTATCGGTAACTTTACTTGGAGCTATATTTTTATTCACCACATGATATGTGTTTTGCTTGGAGCGTCTTTTATAATTTTAGTCTTTGCTTGTTTGTCTACCACAATCATAATTTCTGTACACACCTTTTTAGAGAGCCATACATAATTTGGAATTTGATAGAATACTCTATGTGCTTCACTTATATCTTTTAAGCTCTATAGTTTTACTCTAGTGCTTTACTTATATCTTTTGAGTTATATAATTTTGCTCTAGTGCTTCACTTATATCTTTTAGAGCACGGTGGTGGATTTTTTTATAGAAACTATTGATCTCTCATGCTTCACTTAGATTATTTTGAGAGTCTTAATAGCATGGTAATTTGCTTAATAATAATATGCTTGGTATTCAAGATTTGTAAAACTTTCTTTTGAGTGCGTTGAATACTAAGAAAAAATTGATGCTTGATAATTGTTTTGAGATATGAGCATGGTGATATTAGAGTCATGCTAGCTGAGTAGTTGTGAATTTGAGAAATGCTTGTGTTAAAGTTTGTGATTCCCGTAGCATGCACGTATGGTGAACCGTTATGTGATGAAGTCGGAGCATGATTTATTTATTGATTGTCTTCCTTATGAGTGGCGGTCGGGGACGAGCGATGGTATTTTCCTACCAATCTATCCCCCTAGGAGCATGCGCGTAATACTTTGCTTTGATATATTCTAGATTTTTGCAATAACTATATGAGTTCTTTATGACTAATGTTGAGTCCATGGATTATACACACTTTCCTTCCTTCCACCATTGCTAGCCTATCTAATACCACACACTTTTCACCGGTATCATACACCCACCAAATACCTTCCTCAAAACAGCCACCATACCTACCTATCGTGGCATTTCCATAGCCATTCCGAGATATATTGCCATGCAACCTTCCACCGTTCCGTTCATTATGGCACACTCCATCATTGTCATATTGCTAGCATGATCATGAAGTTGACATCGTATTTGTGGCAAAGCCACCATTCATAATTCTTTCATACATGTCACTCTTGATTCATTGCATATCCCGGCACACCGCCGGAGGCATTCATATAGAGTCATATTTTGTTCTAAGTATTGAGTTGTAATTGTTGAGTTGTAAGAAAAAAAGAAGTGTGATGATCATCATTTTAGAGCATTGTCCCAAGTGAGGAAAGGATGATGGATACTATGGTTCCCCCACAAGTCGGGATGAGACTCCGGACGAAAAAAAGAGGCCATAAAAAAGAGAAGGCCCAAATAAAAAAATGAGATAAAAAGAGAGAAGGGACAATGTTACTATCCTTTTACCACACTTGTGCTTCAAAGTAGCACCATGATCTACATTGTAGAGAGTCTCTCATTCTGTCACTTTCATATACTAATGGGAATTTTTCATTATAGAACTTGGCTTGTATATTCCAATGATGGGCTTCCTCAAAATGCCCTAGGTCTTCGTGAGCAAGCAAGTTGGATGCACACCCACTTAGTTTCTTTTGTTGAGCTTTCATATACTTATAGCTCTAGTGCATCCGTTGCATGGCAATACCTAATCACTCACATTAATATCTATTGATGGGCATCTCCATATCCCGTTGATACGCCTAGTTGATGTGAGACTATCTTCCCCTCCTTTTGTCTTCTCCACAACCACCATTCTATTCCACATATAGTGCTATATCCATGGCTCATGCTCATGTATTGCGTGAAGATCAAAAAAGTCTTGAAAATGTCAAAAGTATGAAACAATTGCTTGGCTTGTCACCGGGGTTGTGCATGATTTAAATACTTTGTGTGGTGAAGATAGAGCATAGCCAGGCTATATGATTTTGTAGGGATAGCTTTCTTTGGCCATGTTATTTTGAGAAGACATAATTGCTTTGTTAGTATGCTTGAAGTATTATTATTTTTATGTCAACATGAACTTTTGTCTTGAATCTGAATATTCATACCACAATTAAGAAGATTTACATTGAAATTATGCCAAAAAGCACTCCGCATCAAAATTTTTGTTTTTATCATTTACCTACTCGAGGACGAGCAGGAATTAAGCTTGGGGATGCTTGATACGTCTCCAACGTATCTATAATTTTTGATTGCTCCATGCTATATTATCTACTATTTTGGACATTATTGGGCTTTATTATCTGCTTTTATATTATTTTTGGGACTAACCTATTAACCAGAGGCCCAACCCAGAATTGCTGTTTTTTTGCCTGTTTTAGGGTTTCGAAGAAAAGGAATATCAAACGGAGTCCAAACGGAATGAAACCTTCGGGAACGTGATTTTCTCACCGAATACAACTCAGGAGACTTGGACCCTACGTCAAGGCACATAACAGGAGGCCACGAGGTAGGGGGCGCGCCCTACCCCCCAGGCGCGCCCCTCACCCTCGTGGGCCCCCTGTTGCTCCACCGACGTACTTCTTCCTCCTATACATATATCCACGTACCCCCAAACGATCAGATAGGGAGCCAAAAACCTAATTCCACCGCCGCAACTTTCTGTATCCATGAGATCCCATCTTGGGGCCTGTTCTGGAGCTCCGCCGAAGGGGGCATCGGTCACGGAGGGCTTCTACATCATCATCCAAGCCTCTCCGATGAAGTGTGAGTAGTCTACTTCAGACCTACGGGTCCATAGTTAGTAGCTAGATGGCTTCTTCTCTCTTTTTGGATCTCAATACGATGTTCTCCCCCTCTCTCGTGGAGATCTATTCGATGTAATCTTCTTTTTGCGGTGTGTTTGTTGATACCAATGAATTATGGATTTATGATCAAGTCTATCTATGAATAATATTTGAATCTTCTCTGAATTCTTTTATGTATGATTGGTTATCTTTGCAAGTCTCTTCGAATTATCAGTTTGGTTTGGCCTACTAGATTGGTTGTTCTTGCCATGGGAGAAGTGCTTACCTTTGGGTTCGATCTTGCGGTGTCCTTTCCCAGTGACAGAAGGGGCAGCAAGGCACGTATTGTATCGTTGCCATCGAGGATAACAAGATGTTTTTTTATCATATTGCATGAAACTATCCCTCTACATCATGTCATCTTGCTTAAGGCGTTACTCTGTTTTTAACTTAATACTCTAGATGCATGCTGGATAGCGGTCGATGAGTGGAGTAATAGTAGTAGATGCAGGCAGGAGTCGGTCTACTTGTCTCGGACATGAAGCCTATATACATGATCATACCTAGATATTCTCATAACTATGCTCAATTCTGTCAATTTCTCAACAGTAATTTGATCGCCCACCGTAGAATACTTATGCTCTTGAGAGAAGCCACTAGTGAAACCTATGGCCCCTGGGTCTCTTTCTCATCATATTAATCTCCATCACTTTATTATTGCTTTGCTTTTACTTTGCTTTTACTTTTTACTTTGCATCTCTATACCAAAAATACCAAAAATATTATTTATCATCTCTATCAGATCTCACTTTCGTAAGTGACCGTGAAGGGATTGACAACCCCTAAGCGCGTTGGTTGCGTTGAGCTATTGTTTTTGTGTAGGTACAAGGGACTTGTGCGTGGCCTCCTACTGGATTGATACCTTGGTTCTAAAAAATTGAGGGAAATCCTTACGCTACTTTGCTGCATCATCCTCTCCTCTTTGGGGAAATGCAACACAGTGCTCAAGAGGTAGCAAGGCTGAATTCGTCACCCTTCATGGCTTTGATTGGTCCAAACCCAACTTCCAGATAGTGGAGGAGGACGAACCGGCAAGGGATGAGGCGCAACCGTCATGTCAGCCTGGCCAAGACTCATAAGTCGGCTCCGGCTTAACATCTGCTATATGGGAGACTGAAAAACTATATTTTGGGCTCTAAGCGCCTTGTAATAGGCTAGCTTTAAACTTCTTGCTCTACTATGCCATCGTGCATATTGTGCTGCTTATAACACTTATTTATCCGTTATGTGAAGATATGCTATATATCCCTTATGATATTAACAATTTTGAATCTGTTCCTGCATACAACATTTAAAAGTGTCCTGGCGGGTTACCGCTGGACGGGTTATAATGCCCCAACATGAACTTATCATGAGTCATAACCAATGCTGGTCAAAATAATAATCATATATGAAAATATATCATACCTGTGATATTTGATCACACTTGTTGATTTTACCAAGCCAGTATAGTAAGGGTGATAACCCAAGACTTTGGATGCTAGTAGTTATCAGAGATTGCCGGCTTATAAATAAAAACCGGACCGGGTTAATAAACACTGGATATTTACCTTTATTTTATACTGGCGACTTATAGTCGAAGACCAGGCCGGGTTATTAAACATCGGTTAATGTCATATATGACTCAGAAGGCATTATAAGCCTTATTGTTTTTCAACCTCGTATTACTGTGTCACAGAAGAAAAAATCTCAAAAAGACATTCAAATCAAAACAACAGAAAAAATCCGAGGCTTTCATAGGCCGCCAAGCCAAAATATCTTCTTCAATGAAACTAGCATTAGCCACTGGAAGGTACGCGCTTTCCGTGAGCCGGCCCTCATGGACCCAATCAACATTTTAACCCGGATAAGTTCAGTTCTTATTTAAAGATAGACTTATTAGGAGTACGCGGGGTTAGAGCAACATCGTGCATCACATGCCGATATATCCAAGTTTCAAGGAAGGCGGCTTTACAGCCTGAGCTTCTCCTTGCTATCCGTAAAACCATGCCCTCTCATGACAAACCGGCGTTTTAACCTTAACGAGTTCAGGGTCTTGTTTAAAAGATTGTTAAGAGTTCGACGGGTCAATCAGGATTACCTGATGGAGAAGCATCTGGCATACAGGCAGGATAACCCGGGGTTTTAGCTGAATACACCTGGCTTCCAAGCCTGGCTTTTATAGCCTATCACAAGGTTATGAACTCTTCGTTCTTTAGAACAAAAGAGCCCCCAAGTGACATTTTGAGCTGTGCTCAGGGTGTACCTATGTTTGAGTCGTGCTTTTGCCACAAACTCTCTTTGGTCCCATTTTTTTGTATATGGCCTATAAGCCGGATCAAAGGGTAATCATAACTTTGCTGTATAAAGCAGAAGCCCCCGAACGGTGAATGGCCAAGTAATTGGAATCATCCTTAATTCTTGAGCTGACACATGGGCTCGACGTGCAAATTTCTGACATCCATCACACCTGCTAACGAGGTCCTCTACATCAGCATGAGCTGTTAGCCAATAAAACCCATGACAGAAAGTTTTAGCTACAAGAGACTTTGAACCGGCATGATGACCACAATCTCCCTCATGAATTTCTTGTAAAATATCACATCCCTCTTCTGGAGAAACACAACTCTGAAACACCCCTGTGACACTGCGATGATGTAACTCTCCATTGACAATCGTCATTGACTTAGACCGCCGGGTTATCTGCCTGGCTAAGGTTTCATCCTCAGGTAACTCGCCCCGGGTCATATAGGCCAAGTAAGGAATTGTCCAATCTGGGATTACGTGAAGAGCCGCCACCAACTGAGCCTCCGGGTCAGGAATAGCCAAATCCTCCTCTGTAGGGATCTTAACCGACGGGTTATGTAAGACATCAAGAAAGACATTAGGCGGCACCGGCTTACGTTGAGAGCCCAACCGGCTTAAAGCGTCCGCCGCTTCATTTTTCCTTCGATCAACATGCTCAACTTGATAACCTTTGAAGTGACCAGCAATAATGTCCACCTCTCGCCAATAAGCCGCCATGAGTGGATCCTTAGAATCCCAAGTACCCGAGACTTGCTGAGCCAACAAGTCTGAGTTGCTGAAGCATCTAACCCAGCTTAAGTTCATTTCCTTAGCCATCCGAAGACCGTGGAGTAAGGCCTCATACTCAGCTGCATTGTTAGTACAAGGAAACATCAAACGAAGAACGTAGCAAAATTTATCACCTCGAGGGGAAGCAAGAATAACTCCAGCCGCCGAGCCCTCCAATTGCCTGGACCCATCAAAGTGAATAGTCCAATATGTGTTATCCGACTTTTCCTCAGGCATCTGCAGATCTGTCCAATCGTTGATGAAGTCCACCGGTGCTTGAGACTTGATAGCCGTGCGAGGCACATATTTTAACCCGTGAGGCCCAAGCTCAATGGCCCACTTAGCGACCCCGCTAGTTGCTTCTCTGTTTTGGATGATATCTCCCAAAGGAGCAGAGCTGACCACGATGATGTGATGGCCCAGAAAATAATGTTTAAGCTTCCGGCTGGCCAAGAACACCCCATATACAAGCTTCTGCCAGTGTGGATACCTCTGCTTGGACTCAATAAGCACTTCACTGATATAATAAACTGGCCTTTGAACCGGATACTCATTTCCTGCTTCCTTTCTTTCTACCACAATAGCAATACTGACGGCTCGGTTATTAGCAGCCACATATAACAACAAAGGCTCCTTATCAGTAGGGGTTGCGAGTACTGGCGGCTCAATCAACTGCTTCTTCAAATCCTCAAACGCTGCATCAGCAACATCACTCCAGACAAAGTTATATGTCGCTTGCATCATCTGATACAGAGGGATAGCCTTCTCCCCCAACCGGCTTATGAAGCGGCTTAACACCACAATATGGCCCGCCAGATGTTGCACATCATTGATACACGCCGGCTTAGCCAAAGAGGTGATAGCTTTGATCTTCTCCGGATTAGCTTCAATTCCTCTGTTAGACACCAAAAATCCCAGGAGCTTGCCTGCCGGCACACCAAAAACACACTTGGCCGGGTTAAGCATCATCTTATAAACCCGGAGATTATCAAAGGTTTCCTTCAAGTCATCTATCAGTGTCTCCTTCTCTCTGGACTTCACCACAATATCATCCACATAGGCATGAACATTACGCCCAATTTGGTTATGAAGGCAATTTTGCACACACGTCTGATATGTCGCCTGGGCACTCTTGAGCCCAAAAGGCATAGACACATAGCAGAAGGCTCCAAAGGGAGTTATGAAAGCCATCTTCTCCTGGTCCTTAACTGCCATCTTGATCTGATGATAACTAGAACAAGCATCCAAAAAACTCAAATGCTCACGATCCGCCGTAGCATCAATAATCTGATCAGTACGAGGGAGAGCAAAAGGATCAGTCGGACAAGCCTTGTTTAAATCCGTGTAGTCCACACACATACGCCAAGTGCCATTTTTCTTAAGTACCAGCACCGGGTTAGCCAACCACTCGAGATGGAAAACTTCAATGATAAACCCAGCTGCCAAGAGCCGGGCTACTTCCTCTCCAATGGCCTTCCGTCTCTCCTCATTAAAACGGCGAAGAAACTATTTGACCTGCTTAAACTTTGGATCAATATTAAGAGTGTGCTCAGCGAGTTCTCTTGGTACACTCGGCATGTCTGAAGGCTTCCATGCAAAGATGTCCCGGTTCTCACGGATGAACTCGATGAGCGCGTTTTCCTATTTCAGATCCAGATTAGCACTGATGCTGAACTACTTGGATGAGTCGCCTGGAACAAAATCAACCATCTTGGTATCATCTGTCGATTTAAACTTTAAAACCGGATCATGCTCTGTGGTTGGCTTTTTCAAAGACGTCATATCTGTCGGGTCAACATTGTCCTTGTAAAATTTCAACTCCTCTGCTGCACAAACTGACTCAGCATAAGCCGCATCCCCCTCTTCACACTCCAGAGCTATCTTACGTCTCCCATGCACTGTAATGGTTCCTTTGTGACATGGCATCTTGAGCTGCAGATACATGTAACACTGCCGTGCCATGAACTTGGCATAACCGGTCGTCCAAACAGAGCGTGATATGGGATGTGGATCTTGACTACTTCAAAGGTCAACGTCTCTGACCTAGAGTCGTGATCATCTCCAAAAACAACTTCCAGAGCTATCTTACCAACTGGATATACCGACTTACCAGGCACTACGCCATGGAAAACAGTGCTTGATGGCTTAAGATTTTTGTCAGTCAACCCCATGCGACGGAAAGTTTCATAATAAAGGATATTGATGCTGCTCCCTCCGCCCATAAGTACTTTGGTAAACTTATACCCTCCGACCTGCAGTGCAACCACCAAAGCCAAATGACCCGGATTATCAACCCGGGGTGGGTGATCTTCCCGACTCCACACTATGGGCTGCTCAGACCAACGCAGATAACGAGGAACTGCCAGCTCAACGGCATTGACTAATCTCTTATGAAGCTTCTGGTCACGCTTACACAAGCTAGTGGTAAACACATGATACTGCCCACTTTTCAACTGTTTCGGGTTGCTCTGGTAACCAGACTGTTGCTATTGCTGCCCCCCTTGATTGCTCTGCTGGTTGTAACCACCCTGGTTGTTGTGATTACCTTGATTTCCTTGGAAACCAGAGTTAGAACGGCCACCGCCATAATCCGGACCGTGAGAGCCGGGCCCAGAACCTCCACCTGGCCCACGACTGTCATGGAAAAGATTTGAATTTTTGTACTCCTTCATGATGTGACAATCCTTCCATAGATGCCCGGATGGTCTTTCCTTCGTACCATGTCGTGGGCAGGACTGATTCAACATGCGCTCCAGATTGATACTAGATCCGTTGGCTTGTGAAGGCAGTTTACCCTTACGACGCTGGCCATTATTCTGTGCATTGGTGTTAGCCACAAAGTCAAAACTGTTATCAGCTTTGCGCTTACCGTTGCCTCCCGGGTTATACTGCTGCCCCTTAGCGTTGGTGCTCCTTTTCCCCTTCCTCATTTTATCGTCATCAGATTCGGGGTCTTTGGTACTATCAGGGTCAACATATTTAACCAGAGCCTCCACGAGTGTTCCCATGTCATTATAGTGGCATTTGAGTCGCCCTAATTTCTGCTTCAAGGGCGTGAAACGGCGGTTGTTCTCCAACATCAACACCGCTGAGTCGGCATTGATGCGATCCGACGAGTGTAAGATTGTTGAGACCCGGCGGACCAAGTGGGTTGTTAATTCACCTTCTTCCTGAACACAAGCGGCCAGATCCACAATCGACATGGGCTGTTTACACGTATCTTTGAAGTTCTGGATAAACCGGGTTTTCAACTCGGCCCATGACTGGATGGAATTGGCAGGAAGCCCCATCAACTAGGTGCGGGCCGTTCCTTCTAACATCAGGGGAAAATACTTAGCACACGCAGCCTCAGTGACGTCTAGCAACTCCATGGCCATCTCATAACTCTCGATCCATGCCTCAGGACTTAAATCAGTAGTATAGTTTGGCACTTTGCGAGGTCCTTTGAAATCTTTGGGCAAACTCTCATTACATAGATCCGGCACTAAGCATGGCATGCCCAAGTTTCTAAAGGTTAAACTTGACTCCATAGAGGTGGTCCGACGAACCGGAGTTGGTTGACGAGCCGCATACTGAGCCGCCAGCTCGACCTCTCGACGAGCTCTACCTTGATCCACCACGTCCTGAGCGTTTGCACCACCACCCATTGGGTCATGCCCACGGGGCGGGTTACAGTTCCGCCCACTGCTTGATACAGTCGGCTCATCGAGATGCCTGTTGTAACTCCAGCTCGGACGAGGGGTAGAATGAACTCGATCACGGCTGTAAGAATAAGCCTCCTGTTGAACCAACACTGTCTGAAGAAGATCCCTAGCCATCCGTGTCTCGACTGCCGCTGGCGATTCACCTTCAACCGGGATAGCTGCCAATCGAGATGCCACAACGATCATGTTATCCAAAGGGTTGGAGTAATGACCCGGTGGCGTCGGCACATGCTGTGGCGGGTTATTATTCTGACGAGGTGGATCCATCACGTGCGGTTGAACCGGCGTACCCGTCCCAGGTGCTTCGACTCGGTTTACCCCAGTCGGGTTGCTGGTTCCTGCTCCTGGCATGTTAAAAAGATTTCTTGCTTTGTGGACCAATGGCAAATGGGTCTGATGCCTCCTCCTCATGACATCGTTTGAAGCATTTTGATCAAACATGAGCCGGTAAGACTCCTCCTGAATCCGTTGTGACTGGGCGTCCAAAGCAGCCCTTTCTTCAGCCATCTTAGTGCTTTCTGCATTTAACTCCTCCTTAGCCTGTGCTATCTCATCGCGCAATCTTGTGATCACCGCATTATGTTGATCTTGATCTGCCGGGTTAACCACCGCTGTCAACAGCATCGTCAATTTATCCAGCAAGTCAGTTAAAACCTGAGCCGGCGGGCGCTCAGGGCCTCCTGCTCCGGCAGCCGCTGCCGCCCCTGACGCGGAAACCAGCTCCGCCACTATTGATGAGTGCTGCGCGGCCTGTGTACCGGCCATGAGAATTGCAACTCAGTTCGGCGGCTCATAGGGGTCCGGAATACTGTTGCCATCAGAACAGTCCCAAGCTGACCCTCTTGCTGTTCATACAGTGACTCGGTCTCACTAGTGGATGACTCGTCATCAGAGTAAACGACGGTCTCATCACCAGATGCTGGTTTGTCCTCAGATTCCACTCCATGGGTAAATTCCACGAAGGCACGATTCATGGCAGGCCGAACCCAGGCGGGTCTCGCACGCTGATCTGTCTCGACGATGTCGGTGCAGATGTCCGGCTCAGGGCCCAGTTCGCTGATCTTGCCGATGAAGACATGGATTCCACCGAAGGGGACCCGATACCCGTACTCAATTGAGCCGGCCTCGGGGCCCCAGCCTGCGTCGTCGATGTAGAGCTTGTCGCGACGACTCTTGGTCATCCGGCCCATGGTGTATCCCTTGATCCCTGATAACCCACAAGTATATATAGGGGATCAATTGTAGCCTCTTTCGATAAGTAAGAGTGTCAAACCCAATGAGGAGCTAAAGGTAGAACAAATATTCCCTCAAGTTCTATCGACCACCGATACAACTGTACGCACGCTTAACATTCGCTTTACCTAGAACAAGTATGAAACTAGAAGTACTTTGTAGGTGTTGTTGGATAGGTTTGCAAGATAATAAAGAGCACGTAAATAAAAGCTAGGGGCTGTTTTGATAAAGACACAACTAAGTTAGTTTCAGTAGAGAGATTTTTGTCATGAGAAATTTATTTGTCCCTAGGCAATCGATAACTAGACTGGTAATCACTATTGGCATTTTATATGAGGGAGAGGCATAAGCTAACATACTTTCTCTTCTTGGATCATATGCACTTATGATTGGAACTCTAGCAAGCATCCGCAACTACTAAAGATCATAAAGGTAAAACCCAACCATAGCATTATAAGGCATCAAGTCCTCTTTACTCCCATACGCAAACAACCTACTTACTCGGGTTTGTGCTTCTGTCACTCACGCCACCCACCATAAGCAAATCATGAACATATTGCAAACCCTACAGCGGGGATCCCTCACGCTTGCGCGACACAAAGAGCACCATAGGACAACACAAATAATAAAACATGCAACTCAAACCAATCACGATCATCAATTAACCCATAGGACAAAACAGATCTACTCAAACATCATAGGATAGCCATACATCATTGGGAAATAATATATAGCGTTGAGCACCATGTTTAAGTAGAGATTATACCAGGTAAAAGATGGGTTACACCGCTGCATAGAGGGGGAGAGTTGGTGATGATGGCGGTGAAGTTGTTGGTGTAGATTGCGGTGATGATGATGGCCTCGGCGGTGTTCCGGTGCCACCGGAAGAGTGGGGGAGAGAGCCCCCTTATTCTTCTTCCTTGACCTTCCCCCTAGATGGGAGAAGGGTTTCCCCTCTGGTCCATGGCCTCCATGGCGTGGGAGGGGCAAGAGCCCCTCCGAGATTGGACCTGTCTCTCTGTCTCTCTCTGTTTCCGCGTTCCAGATTCTGCCCTTTCACCGTTTCTGAAATTCCCGGAGATCCGTAACTCCAATTGGGCTGAACTTTGGACACGATTTTTATCCAGATATTAGCTTTCTCGCGGCGAAAGAAGGGCACTAACCGCCTTACATGGTGGCCACGAGGGCCTAGGGCGCGCCTGATCCCCTGGGGCGCGCCCCTGCCTCGTGGCCCCCTCGGGCATCATCTCGCATTGATTCTTCTTCCCAATAATCACATATATTCCAAAAAAATCTTCGTCAGTTTTTATCCCATTTGGATTCTGTTTGATATGGATTTTCTGCAAAACCAAAAGCGTGCAAGAAATACGAACTGGCACTGGGCACTGGATCAATATGTTAGTCCCAAAAATAGTATAAAAAGTTGCCAAAAATATATGAAAGTTGTAGAATATTGGCATGGAACAATCAAAAATTATAGATATGACGGAGATGTATCAGCATCCCCAAGCTTAATTCCTGCTCGTCCTCGAGTAGGTAAATGATAAAAAAGATCATTTTTTATGTGGAATGCTACCTAGCATAATCTTGATCATGTAATCTAATCATGGCATGAATATTAAGACACGAGTGATTCAAGGCAATAGTCTATCATTTGGCATTAAGACAATAATACTTCAAGCATACTAATAAATCAATCATCTCTTTTCAAAATAACATGGCCAAAGAAAGTTATCCCTACAAAATCATATGGTGTGGCTATGCTCCATCTTCACCACACAAAATATTCAAATCATACACAACCCCAATGACAAGCCAAGCAGTTGTTTCATACTTTTGATGTTCTCAAACCTTTGCAACTTTCACGCAATACATGAGCGTGAGCCATGGATATAGAACTATAGGTGGTATAGAACATGATGATGGAGGTTGTGTGGAGAAGACAAAAAAGGGAGAAAGTCTCACATCGACGTGGCTAATCAACGGGCCATGGAGATGCCCATCAATTGATGTCAATGCGAGGAGTAGGGATTGCCATGCAACGGATGCACTAGAGCTATAAGTGTATGAAAGCTCAAACTGGAACTAAGTGGGTGTGCATCCAACTTGCTTTCTCATGAAGACCTAGGGCATTTGAGGAAGCCCATCGTTGGAATATACATGCCAAGTTCTATAATGAAAATTCCCACTAGTATATGAAAGTGCTAACTCAAGAGACTCCCTATATGAAGAACATGGTGCTACTCTGAAGCACAAGCATGGTAAAAGGATAGTAACATTGTCCCTTCTCTTTTTTTCTTCTTTTTTTCTTTTTTTGTAGGCTTCTTTGGCCTCTATCTTTTGTGGGGGCTTCTTTGGCCACTTTTATTTTGATCATGGGACAATGTTCTAATAATGATGACCATCACACTTTTATTTACTTACAACTCAATATTACAACTCGATACTAGAACAAAGATATGACTTTATATGAATGCCTCCGGCGGTGTACCGGAATGTGCAATGATCTAGCGTAGCAATGACATCAAAAACGTACAAGCCATGGAAACATGATGCTAGCTATCTTACGATCATGCGAAGCAATATAAAAATGAATTCTCAAGCCATGTATATGATGATGATGGAAGTTGCATGGCAATATATCTCGGAATGGCTATGGAAATGCCATAATAGGTAGGTATGGTGGCTGTTTTGAGGAAGATATAAGGAGGCTTATGTGTGATAGAGCGTATCGTATCACGGGTGAGGGAGTCTTGGATTAGGGGGTGTCCGGATAGCCGGACTATACCTTCGGCCGGACTCCTGGACTATGAAGATACAAGATTGAAGACTTCGTCCCGTGTCCGGAAGGGACTTTCCTTGGCGTGGAAGGCAAGCTTGGCGATATGGATATGTAGATCTCCTACCATTGTAACCGACTTTGTGTAACCCTAGCCCTCTCCGGTGTTTATATAAACCGGAGGGTTTTAGTCAATAGGACGAAGAACAATCATACCATAGGCTAGCTTCTAGGGTTTAGCCTCCTTGATCTCGTGGTAGATCTACTCTTGTAATACCCATATCATCAATATCAATCAAGCAGGACGTAGGGTTTTACCTCCATCAAGAGGGCCCGAACCTGGGTAAAAACATCGTGTCCCTTGTCTCCTATTACCATCCGCCTAGACACACAGTTCGGGACCCCCTACCCGAGATCCGCCGGTTTTGACACCGACATTGGTGCTTTCATTGAGAGTTCCTCTGTGTCGTCACTTTTAGGCCCGATGGCTCCTCCGATCATCAACGACGATGCGATCCAGGGTGAGACTTTTCTCCCCAGACAGATCTTCGTATTTGGCGGCTTTGCACCGCGGGCCAATTCGCTTGGCCATCTGGAACAGATCGAAAGCTACGCCCCTGGCCATCAGATCAGATTTGGAAGTTTAAACTACATGGCGGACCTCCGTGGAGACTCAATCTTCGACGGATTCGAGCCGCAGCCGAGCGTGCCGCGCTGTCACGATGGACATGATCTAGCTCTGCCGCCGAACAGTGCCCTGAGGGGCGCACCCGCATCAGCTCCGACCCTTAATTCGGAGCCAACTGCGCTAATCGAGGATGGGTGGTTGGACACCACCTCGGGGGCTGCAATCTCTACAGCGATCGAGCCGAACAACAGCCCTATTCTGTGCGAAGCCTGTGACTCCAAGGAGCTGGACTCGTCTCCAGACTCCGAGCCCTCCGCGCCCCTACCGATCGAACCCGATTGGGCGCCGATCATGGAGTTCACCGCCGCGGACATCTTTCAGCACTCGCCCTTAGGCGATATTCTGAATTCACTAAAGTCTCTCTCTTTATCAGGAGAGCCCTGGCCGGACTATGGTCAGCAAGGTTGGGATGCGGATGATGAAGAAATTCAAGGCCCACCCACCACCCACTTCATAGCCACTGTCGATAATTTAAACAACATGCTCGACTTCGACTCCGAAGACATCGACGGTATGGACGACGATGTAGGAGATGAACATGAACCAACGCCTATAAGGCACTGGACAGCCACCTCATCTCATGATGTATACATGGTGGACACACCCAAAGGAAGCGACGACGAGGAACACAAGGATGCAACGAGGGATCGTTCACTCGAAAAGCAATCAAAGCGGCGACGTAAACGCCGCTCCAAGCCCCTCCTCGACAGAGACAGCAGCCATACAGACCCAGCCATAGAGCAGGACGAGCCGGCGGACGACGAACATGCCTTCGAGCAACCGTCCAAACAGGGCAACTTGGATAAACAAACCAAACACCCCGTCCCCGGCGAAAACAACAGTCCGGACGACCTTACACCGGATAGGCTCATGGAGCATAAGAACCTCCACAAAAGGCTCGTCGCCACTACGCGTAGCCTGAAAAAGCAGAAGCGGAACCTCAAAACTATGGAAGATGCACTCGGAATCAGATGGAGCAAAATACTCAACACCGCAAACAAATATGGCGGCAGTTGCCGCACAAAAAGCTATCCAGAGCGAAAGCTACTGCCTGAATTTGACAAGGAGGCTTTAGAGCCCCCGCAGTCAAAAAATAGGAAAGCCACCCGGTCGAATAGATGACCGCATGGCCAACATGGAGCGGCAAGCGGCGCCGCACACAAGCCGGCACGCGATCCACCAAAGGATCCGCATCAAAAAGATGGCCCAGCCAGATCTATCTATGGGCCAAGAAAGCAAGATCTAGTAAGCAATGCAACACAACAAATATCCAAACATCACGGCACACCCAAATACAGGGGTGCCGCACACCCCCTATGTTTCACCGATGAGGTGCTGGACCATGAATTTCCAGCGGGATTCAAGCCCGTAAACATAGAGGCGTATGACGGAACAACAGACCCTGGGGTCTGGATCGAGGATTATATCCTCCACATACACATGGCCAGAGGAGATGCCCTCCACGCTATAAAACACTTACCCCTCAAGCTTAAAGGGCCAACCCGGCATTGGCTCAAAGGCCTTCCCGAAAACACCATTGGAAGTTGGGAAGAGCTTGAGGATGCTTTCCGGGCAAATTTTCAAGGGACCTATGTCCGCCCTCCGGATGCAGACAATCTCAGTCTCATAACTCAACAGCCCGGAGAGTCAGCCCGGAAATTCTGGAACAGATTTCTTACTAAAAAGAATCAGATAGTCGACTGTCTGGACGCCGAAGCCTTAGCAGCTTTTAAGCATAACGTTCGAGACGAATGGCCCGCCAGACACCTCGGCCAAGAAAAGCCAAGAACAATGGCCGCATTAACAAGCCTCATGACCCGCTTTTGCGCAGGAGAGGACAGTTGGTTGGCAAGATGTAGCACCAGCGACCCAAGTACATACGAAGTTAGGGATGGAAACGGAAAACCCCGACGCAGCAAGGACCAACGCCGGAATAAGGGAAACAGCCCAAAGAGCACGACGGTCAACGCCGGATTCAAAAGCTCGCAACAGAATCAGAGAAAGCCGCCCCTCAAGGATAACAGGGACGAGCTATCCAACTTAAACAAAATCTTGGACAAGATATGTCAAATACACAGTACTCCCGGGAAGCCTGCGAACCATACCCACAGAGATTGTTGGGTTTTCAAGCAATCCGGCAAACTCAACACCAAACACAAGGGGCTCGACACACCAAGTGAGGACGATGACGAACCCCACAAGCAGAGCACCAGGAAACAAAAGGATTTCCCACAAGAAGTCAAAACAGTAAACTTACTTCACGTGACGAACAGAATGGCGCCAACAGAGATACGCACCATACGGCCTATCCCAAAGGAGTCTCGCCAATGGTTGTTAAAACCGATCACCTTCGACCATCAGGATTACACTAGAAGTATTCGAAACGCAAGCTGGACTACCTTGGTATTAGATCCAATAATCGGCGGACTCCACTTTACAAATGTCCTGATGGACGGCGGCAGTGGTCTAAACCTGTTATACCAGGACACAATCCGCAACATGGGGATAGACCCAACAAAAATTCGCCATAGCAAAACCTCCTTTCAAGGGGTAACGCCAGGCCCGGATGCCCGTTGTATGGGTTCTCTCCGGCTAGAAGTTATGTTCGGCTCCCCTGATAACTTCCGTCGCGAACAACTAACTTTCCACATCGTCCCATTCTCAAGTAGCTATCAAGCACTGCCGGGGCACAAAGCTTTCACCCGCTTTAATGCAATACCGCATTATGCATCTCTCATGCTTAAGATGCCCGGTCCATGAGGCATCATCTCATTAAAGGGAAAACATTGAGTGTTCCTCCCGCGTGGAAGGCAGTGCGGCTGCCTTGACAGCCCCACAATAAAGCGGCTTCACCAGCCAAAGCACCTAAACAGGTCGTCAAGACCACAGACACGGCTAGACGAGTCCGACACAAACATACAATTGATAAAGGCTTAATAGCCGTATACCCCTGTACTAGGGGCTCCGCGCATATAAAACAAGAGACAATAAAGCTCAGTTTTACCCATTTCGATTTATACTTTGTTTATTTAGTATAACTCATGTTCGGCATGATGTTTCTTTAACTAAGTTCCTCTCTTTTACAGACGAATACCGTGCTACGTCCGTCCAGGATACGGCACAACGGAGACACAGGCGCAGACGTGCAGCAGGGACCCGTTCCAAGGATTCTTTTCAGATTAAGACCCTGCTTAAACCTTTTTTACTGCCTTTTGTTGGTACACATCCCCTGGTTTCTTGGTATAACCAAGGAGGAGGCTGGCTTTTTGGCATGTGGCCACGTTAGAGTTTTGCGCGTACCTAGACACTAGGGGCTTATTACTAAGGGTGTTATCTCGCCCGCCCTCATAAAGACCGAATACCTTAGGGAGTGTTCGGCGTCGCGAGTTTGGCCTTATATGCATCAGCTCCGAATCATGTCTTTGGTCAAATGTTGGGTTTGCCCGGCTCCTATGTTTTGCTACCTTATGTTCCGCTCTATCGGCTAAGGCGGCACCAGGAGAACTACTGCGATTGTGCCCCGATTCAGCCAGACGAGCACCTCAGTAGAGAAAGCCGAAAACTGACTGTCATGATATAGCGTGAGACTGGTCAACCACTCGATGACTTACCGGAATCTTTAGGATTCCTCCGCATTAACGAAGGGCCGCTTCTCGGCTAGGCACATACGCGCCCCGAGTTCGGGTGAGCGCAGGCGCCACCAAGGGCTATATAAGTAGCCTCACTGTCAAACTCCTATGGCTAAGTGAAAGTGATAAAGCATCATAGTCCGATTGCGTAGTTCGCTGCGCTATCACCTCCTTTGTAGGACCAAGACGTTGGATCAACTATGAAAATGCGCCTTCTGCGAACACCCCCGCATTATGTGCGTGGGGGCTGAAGCCGACGACTGCCATCTTTCAGATTATGTATACATATATGTTAAACGGCCGCACAGGAGGTATTATAATACTTGCAGGCACAAGTATAAAAAGCTTCTACAATTTATCAAAATATTGTTTTACAATAATATATGCTATTCGAATATAGTATCCTTCGAGCACTGTGTCTCTATTAAACGAGTGCCTTGTAGAACTTCCTAAAAATAGTGCTCGGCAGGTACTCGGCTTCCATACGAGTCTGGGGATGCAACAGCGGTGGCCTCCATTTCCGCCCAGTATGTCTTGACACGGGCAAGAGCCATCCACGCACCCTCTATGCACGCTGACCTCTTCATCGCATTGATATGTGGCGCCGCACCAAGGAATTGCTGCACCAAGTTGAAATAACTTTTCGGCTCTGGCCTCTCTGGCCACAGATGACTCATGACATACTTCATGACGAGTCCGTACAACATATATAGCTTGGCCCATTCGGCCAAACGGTCGGCTAATGACAGCGGACGCTCCGGATCGTGGAACTGCGACCAAAAGAGCTTTTCCACTTCGCGATCTTCTTGATCTTGGAAGTGTTCGGCCGCATCTGCGGCACTCGCTGCCAAATCCAGATAGGTGTTCGCCGTACTACACATCCGGTCTAACGGAGCATGTTTAGGATCACAGAACTTCCTCCGCAGCATAAAGGGCTTTACAACCGCGATCTCTCCGTCCTGACGCAGCTCCTTCTTCATAGCTCTCATCGCAGAGCGAGCATCCTTGGCATTGGCAACGACCTTCTCCAGGTCCGTCTGTTCCGCCCGATCTTCTTTTTCAAGAAGCTTGCAACGGTCAGCAGCGTTCTTCAGCTTCATGGCCATCTCGACCATTTCCTTCTTTCTTCGGCAGTGAGCAGCCTGTTCGGCTTTCAGCTCTTCAATTGCCTTTAAGGCAGCCACATCACTTTTCCTGGCTTGCTCCTTGGCTCGGGCAAGTTCCGCCCAAAGATTCTCCATGGCAGCAGCACCATCTGCATCAAGCGCACACATTGTAAGATACTGGCATAAAGCTCCTCTTACCAGGTGCCGCCGGAGGAATTACATACCTTGTGCCTCATCAAGCCGCTTGTTGACAAGCGCGATGTCGGCATCTGCCACGTCAAGTTGCTGCTTTAGCTCAGCAAATTCATTAGTCTGGCTTGCCACCGGACTTCGCCACCTACGTATGAAGGCGGCATATTGGGCCTGGGAATATGATCCTCTGTGCACCGTCACTTTTGACAATGCATAGAGTCTCAGGGGCTACTATCTACACAGGGCACATCTTATTTATGCGCAACTGTCCAAAAAGGGTACATTATTTCGCGTACCTCAAAACCTGTCAGTAAACTCCTGACGGCCTCGTGCAATCCGCTCTCCGTGGATGAAATCCTCTCAATCACCGTACCCATCAATGCACGGTGCTCCTCTGAGATAGATGCTCGCCCTAGCAGATCCTTCAGCTCCTCCGACCGCGCACCAGACGGTGCCAGACTCGTCCGATGGCCCTTTTCGAAGGCCGGACGCGGAGGGCTTTGGGGGGCCATATGACTACCTTCCGGCCCTGCCTGATTCGGAGAAACCCTTCGTGACGATACCTCATTATCGCCCGCCTCGCAAGGCGGTACGGTAGGGGGAGGCGTTCCACTCTCCATCATCTCCGGAAGAAGATCCCCGAAGACGAGCTCTGCTGAGAAGGGCTAAGGTCCGAGCTACAAGGTAAATTTTCGATTACTCTTCTCACATATAACGCAAGGATTTCTCTCATTTCTTAAAAAGAAAAACTCCTCTCTACTTACGGCTCGGTGGAGGGCTGATCCCCTTGAGGGCATAATTCGGCCGAAGTATCCCCTGGAGCAGGACCCTCTGACGAAGATTTCTTCCCCCGCTTTGAGGCCATGGTCTCCGGGTCGTCAGAGGCGGTCCTCTTCTTCCCCTGAGGAGAGGCATTTTCGATTCCCCCCTTCCGGACAACCTTCTTCGAGGAGGCTGTAGCTTCCTTGTCCCCTCCCTCTCTTTGCTCCGAAGGCACAACCTCCAACATCCTGACTAGCACGGGACCCGGCGTGGTCTCGGGGAGGGGGGCCGGACACCTGATTAGCTTTGATTTTGCTATCCACTCCTGTTTAAAGGACAGCTCTTTTAAGGGCAAATTTATGATAAATATGCGGATTGCGAGTCCGGGCACAGGGCTACTTACTTGAGTATCCGGGCGGTTGCAGCTCAGACCTGCGTCCTCGGTCGAATCTGGACACACTACTTGTGGTCCGAAGAACAATTTGTACATCTCCACGAGCGTCGTGCCAAGAAAATGTTGGAGAACTCGTGGTCCCTCCGGGTTGAACTCCCACAGGGGGAGGGGGCGACATTTGCAAGGCAGAACTCAGCGAATTAACATAACCTGCGTCACCACGACCAGACTGATGTCTCTTTCTAGGAGATCTCGGATGCGGCCCTGCAACAGGGGCACGTCCTTTGCCGACCCCCAGTCCAGCCCCTTATTGACCCATGACGCCAGTCGTGGCGGGGGACCCGAGCGGAAAGCAGGCAGCGCCACCCACTTGGTGCTCCTGGGAGCTGTGATATAAAACCACTCTCGTTGCCATAAGCTGGACTCCCCTTGAAAAGAGCCCTCGGGCCATGGAGCACCAGCATTCTTGCTTATAAAAGCACCTCCGCACTCCGCATGCCGTCCCTCGATCATCTTCGGCTCTACTTTGAAGGTCTTGAGCCATAGTCCGAAGTGAGGAGTAATATGGAGGAAGGCTTCACACATGACAATGAATGAGGAAATATGGAGGATGGACTCCGGAGCTAAGTCGTGAAATTCCAGCCCATAATAAAACATGAGCCCCCTCACGAAGGGATCCGTTGGGAAGCCTAGCCCCCGAAGGAAGTGAGACATGAACACCACACTCTCACCAGGCTTGGGAGTGGGAATGACCTACCCTCGAGCAGGCAGCCTATGCGAGATTTCGCCGGTCAAGAACCTGGCCTCTCTCAACTTCAGCACGTCCTCCTCCGTGACGGAGGAGGGCATCCATCGGCCTCGAAGGTGAGAACCGGACATTGTCGAAGGTCCGAAGCGCCTGAAATCTGGAGCCTTGAGTGTTGGAACTCGAGGCGAAGGGTGAACTCGTTTGAGATTGAAAGAAAGGAGTAAGGCCTTGGTCTCTTTATAAGAGGTTGAATACCAAGGGCCCTCCCCGTGACCGTTTGGGACTCGCCTTTGATCGAGAAAACATACCAACAGACATGGTTGGGTTACCCACGCCCGTATTGATGAGAATCCCGGAATAAGGGGACCCGATCTCTGCTTTGATAAGACGTGCCAAGGAAACCGCCTCGCTAAACGCGCTGAGGTGGGACAGTAAAACGATTCGAATAAAGACTTGGCCGTGGTGTGATGTCACGCTATGGAATACGTTAGCAGATTAGATTTGTGTAAATATTATTCTCTCTATGGCAATATGTGGAAACTTATTTTGCAGAGTCGGACACTACCTTTGTGTTCAAAATCTTCTATGAAGTACTTCGAGGAGGAACCCGCCTTGCAATGCCGAAGACAATCTACGCGCCGGACTCGTCATCATTGAAGCCTGGTTCAGGGGCTACTGAGGGAGTCCTGGATTAGGGGGTGTCCGGATAGCCGGACTATACCTTCGGCCGGACTCCTGGACTATGAAGATACAAGATTGAAGACTTCGTCCCGTGTCCGGAAGGGACTTTCCTTGACGTGGAAGGCAAGCTTGGCGATATGGATATGTAGATCTCCTACCATTGTAACCGACTCTGTGTAACCCTAGCCCTCTGGTGTCTATATAAACCAGAGGGTTTTAGTCCATAGGACGAAGAACAATCATACCATAGGCTAGCTTCTAGGGTTTAGCCTCCTTGATCTCGTGGTAGATCTACTCTTGTAATACCCATATCATCAATATCAATCAAGCAGGATGTAGGGTTTTACCTCCATCAAGAGGGCCCGAACCTGGGTAAAAACATCGTGTCCCTTGTCTCCTGTTACCATCTGCCTAGACACACAGTTCGGGACCCCCTACCGGAGATCCGCCAGTTTTGACACCGACAACGGGGTTTGGATGCACCGGCGAAGTTTGCACCGACTCTCAAGGTGAGAAATGGCAATGCACGGTACCGAAGAGGCTAGCAATGATGGAAGGGTGAGAGTGCGTATAATCCATGGACTCAACTTTAGTCATAAAGAACTCACATACTTATTGCAAAAATTTATCAGTCGTCAAAACAAAGTACTACACGCATGTTGCTAGGGGGATAGATTGGTAGGAAAAGACCATCGCTCATCCCCGACCGCCACTCATATGGAAGACAATCAATAAATACCTCATGCTCCAACTTCGTTACATAGCGGTTCACCATACATGCATGCCACGGGAATCACAAACTTCAACACACGTATTTCTACAATCCACAACTACCCACTAGCATGACTAATATCACCATCTTTATATCGCAAAACTATTGCAAGGAATCAAACATATCATATTCAGTGATCTACAAGTTTTATGTAGGATTTTATGACTAACCATGTGAATGACCAGTTCCTGTCATCTCTCTAAATAGATATAAGTGAAGCAAGAGAGTTTAATTCTTTGTACAAAATATATGCCCATGCTCTAACAAATATAAGTGAAGCAAAAGAGCATTCTACAAATGGCGGTTTTCTATGTGAAGAGAAACAGGCAATCCAAACTTCAAATGATATAAGTGAAGCACATGAAGCGTTCTATAAAGCCATACTCAAAAGATGTAAGTGAAGTGCAATGAGCATTCTATAAATCAACCATGGACTATCTCATACCAGCATGGTGCATCAATGAAAAGTGAAACTAAACGCAAAAGATGCTCCAAGATTTACGCATATCATGTGACGAATAAAAATATAGCTCCAAGTGAAATTACCGATGATTGTTAGAAGAAAGAGGGGATGCTCCCCAAGCTTGGTTGCTTGGGAGTCCTTGAATATTTCCTTGGGGTGCCTCGGGCATCCCCAAGCTTAGGATCTTGCCACTCCTTATTCCTTCATCCATCGTGATCTCTCCCAAAACTTGGAAACTTCAATCACACAAAACTTAACAGAAAACTCGATAAGACCCGTTAGTATAATAAAGCAAATCACTAATCTAAGTAATATTGCAAACCAATTCATATTTTGTTTTTGCATTGTAGCTACTATAATATAACTTTTCCATGGCTTAATCCACTGATAGAAATCAATAGTTTCATCAAAACAAGCAAACTATGCATCAAAAACAGAATCTGTCTTAAACAGGACATTCTGTAGTAATCTGAACATTAACCATACTTCTGGTACTCCAAAATTCTTCCAAAATTAGGAAAAGTAAAAAATTTGTATATAAATACAGTGCAAAAAGTTTCAGAACCGTTTGACGTTCCAGTAAAAAATGTAAAATCGCGCACTACAGCCAAAGTTTCTGTTCTGCACCGCACAAACCAACAAGCAATGTAAACATCCTAAATGCAAATCTTGGCAAATTATTTTTATAGTACAATGGAATTTTACAAGGGGATAATTATTTTTGTTGAAAAGTTTCTTTAATCAAGATTCACAAAGTTTCCGTGAGCATGAACAAAGTTCAAGGAGCTCCCCCACTTCAACAATGCTTGTCTCTCTCACTTTCACTTTCCTTTTTGAAAAGTTTTGGGTTCCCCTCTTTATTTTTTTGTTTTTAAACTATATAAAAGCACTCAACAGAAATAAATTACTCTCTAAAACTTCCGGGTTGTCTCCTTGGCAGTGCTTTCTTTAAAGCCATTAAGCTAGGCATAAGGTGCTCAAGTAATGAATCCACCCGGATCCCAAGGTATATCAAAGCCAATTTTAATTAACAATGATTTGTGATTTAGTAGTGAGCACAAAGTAACATATATCATGTGATGATGAAGTCTAACTCTCTTCCTATGCATTGGCATGTCATAAAAGAACAATTCATGCAAACATAGTAAAGGCCAATGCATAGTATAAACAGTTTCTTGCAATTTTATCATATTGGAAACATGGAGAGGCGGAGATGTAGTTCCTCTCTCATAATAATTGCAAGTAGGAGCAGCAAGCACATGCATATTATATCTATGAAAATCATCATGTGTAGTAGTGAAACGCAACCCATCAATATAATCCTTAATAAGGGCAAACTTCTCCGATATAGTGTAGTCGGGAGAATTCAAATAGATAATAGGACTATCATGCATGGGTGCAATAGCAATAATTCCATGTTTAACATAAGGAAGTATAGCAAGTTCATCTCCATAAGCATAATTGATATTGGCATCTTGGCCACAAGCATAGCAAGCATCATCAAAAAGGGATATTTCAAAAGAATCAATAGGATCATAACAATCATCATAGTAATCATCCTTCGGTAAGCACGAAGGGAAATTAAACAATGTATGAGTAGAAGAGTTACTCTCATTAGAAGGTGGGCACGGGTAGCTAATCCGCTCCTCCTCCTTTTGTTCTTCGCTCTCCTCATCATCTTTTTCATCCAATGAGCTCATAGTTTCATCAATTTCTTCTTCCATAGACTCCTGCAAAATATTAGTCTCTTCTTGGACAGCGGAGACACTCTCAATAAAATCATCAATATCGGAATTGAATTCATAATTTTCATAGCAATATTTAAGGATAGCTATATTTTCAGGTCTATAAACTGAATCATCAAAATCTTCAAACTCTTTAAACAAAGATTCAATTTCATAAGCACCCATAAAAGCAACGAATTCTTCTATTTGTTCCACATCATAATAATCATATATACCATTAGCATAAGAAGCCAAGGTTTCATCATCATTAAATTCACATGAAAAGGGAAGGTGTGGAGCCTTCATCCTAGAGCAACAAGTATAATCATATCTCAAGCATAGTTGCCGAGCATACCAATGCAACATATAAATTTGATCCCATAATAATTTCCCTTTTTGAGTCAAGCGATAATCCCTAAAGTATTGACGTTGATCCAATGTTACTCCCATTATAAAGTTGAATGGGGTTTTCTCAGGATTCTCAAAGTAGTACATAATATCTTTCACATAATGAGCATCGAGGGTTTTAGGGGGTTCCCCATCTCCATGAGTAGCAAGTAAACCTATTTTTTTGGTATTTCGTGTTCCATATCCATAACTAAACATAGAGAACAACTTATAACAGCAAATAAAAATTACTTAGTGATAAAGCAAACAAGCACACACGAGAATATTCACCCCATGCTATAACTCCCCGGCAACGGCGCCAGAAAAAGGTCTTGATAACCCACAAGTATAGGGAATCAATTGTAGCCTCTTTTGATAAGTAAGAGTGTCGAACCTAACGAGGATCTAAAGGTAGAACAAATATTCCCTCAAGTTCTATCGACCACCGATACAACTCTATGCACGCTTAACGTTCGCTTTACCTAGAACAAGTATGAAACTAGAAGTACTTTGTAGGTGTTGTTGGATAGGTTTACAAGATAATAAAGAGCACGTAAATAAAAGCTAGGGGCTGTTTAGATAAAGACACAACTAAGTTAGTTTCAGTAGAGAGTTTTTTGTCATGAGAAATTTATTTGTCCCTAGGCAATCGATAATTAGATCGGTAATCGCTATTGCATTTTATATGAGGGAGAGGCATAAGCTAACATACTTTCTCTTCTTGGATCATATGCACTTATGATTGGAACTCTAGCAAGCATCCGCAACTACTAAAGATCATAAAGGTAAAACCCAACCATAGCATTATAAGGCATCAAGTCCTCTTTACTCCCATACGCAAACAACCTACTTACTTGGGTATGTGCTTCTGTCACTCACGCCACCCACCATAAGCAAATCATGAACATATTGCAAACCCTACAGAGGGGATCCCTCACGCTTGCGCGACACGGAGAGCACCATAGGACATCACCAATAATAAAACATGCAACTCAAACCAATCACGATCATCAATTAACCCATAGGACAAAACAGATCTACTCAAACATCATAGGATAGCCATACATCATTGGGAGATAATATATAGAGTTTATCACCATGTTTAAGTAGAGATTACAGTGGGTAAAAGAGGGGTTACATCGCTGCATAGAGGGGGGAGAGTTGGTGGTGATGGCGGTGAAGTTGTTGGTGTAGTTTGCGGTGATGATGATCGCCCCGGCGGCGTTCCGGCCCCATCGGAAGATAGGGGGAGAGAGCCCCCTTATTCTTCTTCTTCCTTGACCTTCCCCTAGATGTGAGAAGGGTTTCCCCTCTGGTCCATGGCCTCCATGGCGTGGGAGAGGCAAGAGCCCCTCCGAGATTGGATCTGTCTCTCTGTCTCTCTCTGTTTCTGCGTTCCAGATTCTGCCCTTTCACCGTTTCTTAAATTCCTAGAGATCCGTAACTCGATTGGGCTGAATTTTGGACACGATTTTTATCTGAATATTAGCTTTCTTGCGGCGAAAGAAGGGCACCAACCGCCTTACGGGGTGGCCATGAGGGCCCAGGGCGCGTCTGACACCCTAGGGCGCGCCCCCTGCCTTGTGGCTCCGTCGGGCATCATCTCGCATTGATTCTTCCCAAAAATCACATATATTCCAAAAAAATCTCCGTCAGTTTTTATCCCGTTTGGAGTCCGTTTGATATGGATTTTCTGCGATACAAAAAATATGCAACAAACATGAACTGGCACTGGACACTGGATCAATATGTTAGTCCCAAAAATAGTATACAAAGTTGCCAAAAGTATATGAACATTGTAGAATATTGGCATGGAACAATAAAAAATTATAGATACGACAGAGACGTATCAATCCCTTCGAAGCTTCCCTTTAAGAACTCGAAACCATCGTGCGATAGCCCCACGGTGGGCGCCAACTATCGTGGAATTGTCACGGCAGATGTCCTAGTGTGAGGACTTAGTCGTGGAGCCATCGCATTGAGGTTAGCTTAAAGGGGTTAATCAGGACAAAGGACACGGGGAGTTTATACTGGTTCGGCCCGTTATGATGAAGGTAAAGGCCTAGTCCAGTTTGTAGTTAGTATTGCTAGGGTTTCGATGAGCAGGGAGCGAATAGACTTGACCCGGCTCTCGATCTGTTGTTTCTTGTCCTAAGCCGCCGCTAGGTCGTCCCCTTATATACACGGGTTGACGCCCTCCGGCCCTCAGAGTCCCGGCCGGCTTATAAAACGTATCTGGCTCGGTGACCTTTCACATATGCCTTACAATACAGTTTACATACATGGCGGTTTATACTCATGGGCCTTAAGTCGCCTTCGGGTCTGGGCCCTCTACTAAGCCTATCTATGAATCACCATGTAACCTTGGGCGTCATTGTGATGAATCTTCATAGGGATGACCCGGCCCCTCCTGGGCGGGTCATATCTAATAGTTATATCCCCAACAAGGTACCAAAGTAATCCAGGAGTGGATCACTCGACAGCGGTCAAGAACATCCTGAAATACCTAAAAAGAACTAAGGATATGTTTCTCGTATATGGAGGTGACAAAGAGCTCGTCGTAAACGGTTACGTCGATGCAAGCTTTGACACTGATCCGGATGACTCTAAGTCACAGACCGGATACATGTTTTTATTAAATGGAGGAGCTGTCAGTTGGTGGAGTTCCAAGCAGAGCATCGTGGCGGGATCTACGTGTGAAGCAGAATACCTAGCTGCTTCGGAAGCAGCAAATGAAGGAGTCTGGATGAAGGAGTTCATATCCGTTCTAGGTGTCATACCTAGTGCATCGGGTCCAATGAAAATCTTTTGTGACAATACTGGAGCAATTTCCTTGGCAAAGGAATCCGGATTTCACAAGAGAACCAAGCACATCAAGAGACGCTTCAATTCTGTCCGCGATCAAGTCAAGCAGGGAGACATAGAGATTTGCAAGATACGTATGGATCTGAATGTTCCAGACCCGTTGACTAAGCCTCTCTCACGAGCAAAACATGATCATCACCAAGACTCCATGGGTGTTAGAATCATTACAATGTAATCTAGATTATTGACTCTAGTGCAAGTGGGAGACTGAAGGAAATATGCCCTAGATGCAATAATAAACTTGTTATTTATATTTCCTTATATCATGATAAATGTTTATTATTCATGCAAGAATTGTATTAACCGGAAACTTAGTACATGTGTGAATACATAGACAAACAGAGTGTTACTAGTTTGCCTCTACTTGACTAGCTCATTGAATCAATGATGGTTATGTTTCCTAACCATATACATGAGTTGTCATTTCATTAACGGGATCACATCATTAGAGAATTATGTGATTGACTTGACCCATCCGTTAGCTTAGCACGATGATCGTTTAGTTTGTTGCTATTGCTTTCTCCATAACTATACATGTTCCTATAACTATGAGATCATGCAACTCCCGAATACCGGAGGAACACTTTGTGTGCTACCAAACGTCACAACGTAACTGGGTGATTATAAAGGTGCTCTACAGGTGTCTCCGATGGTGTTTGTTGAGTTGGCATGGATCAAGATTAGGATTTGTCACTCCGATTGTCGGAGAGGTATCTCTGGGCCCTCTTGGTAATGTACATCACAATAAGCCTTGCAAGAAATGTAGCTAATGAGTTAGTTATGGGATGTAGCATTACGGAACGAGTAAAGAGACTTGCCGGTAACGAGACTAAACTAGGTATTGAGATACAGACGATCGAATCTCGGGCAAGTAACATACTGATGACAAAGGGAACAATGTATACCGTTATGCGGTTTGACTGATAAAGATCTTCATAGAATATGTAAGAGCCAATATGAGCATCCAGGTTCCGCTATTGGTTATTGACCGGAGACATGTCTCGATCATGTCTACATAGTTCTCGAACCCGTAGGGTCCACACGCTTAACGTTCGGTGACGATCGGTATTATGAGTTTATGTGTTTTGATGTACCTAAGGTAGTTCGAAGTCCCAGATTTGATCAAGGACATGACGAGGAGTCTCGGAATGGTTGAGACGTAAAGATCGATATATTGGAAGCCTATATTTGGACATCGGAATGGTTCCAAGTGGTTCAGGCATTTTTCTGGAGTACACGGAGGTTACTGGAACCCCCCGAGAGTATATTGTCCTTATTGGGCCTTAGTGGAATAGATGAGAGGGAAGGGAAAAGAGGGAGGCGCGCACCCCAAGCCCAATCTGAATCGGGATGGGGTTCGGCCCCCCTTTCCTTCCTCCCTCTCCCCTACTTCTTTCCTCTCCTACTCCTACTTGGAAGGGGGGGAATCCTACTCCCAGAGGGAGTAGGACTCCCCTAGGGCGCGCCATAGAGAGGGCCGACCCTCCCCCTCCTCCACTCCTTTATATACGGGGGAAGGGGGCACCCCATAGACACACAAGTTGATCATTGACCTTTTAGCCGTGTGCGGAGCCCCCCTCCACCATAATCCACCTCAGTTATATCGTAGCGGTGCTTAGGCGAAGCCCTGTTCCGGTAGCAACATCATCACCGTCATCACACTGTCGTGCTGACGAAACTCTCCCTCGAAGCTCTACTGGATCATGAGTTCGTGGGACGTCACCGAGCCGAATCTTGCAGATCGCGGAGGTGCCGTACCTTCGGTACTAGATCGTTCGATCGTGAAGATGTACGACTACATCAACCACGTTGTCATTACACTTCCGCTTACGATCTACGAGGGTACGTAGACGATACTCTCCCCTCTTGTTGCTATGCATCACCATGATCTTGCGTGTGCGTAGGATTTTTTTTGAAATTACTATGTTCCCCAACACTGTTCACTTGTTATTGAGCCATTTGATGTTTGGGGCTTTGATTATATGGGACCTTTTCCTTCCTCTAATGGGTATACTCATATTTTAGTTGATGTTGATTAAGTTACTAAGTGTGTATAAGCTATTCCAACTAGTAGTGCTGATCATAACACTTGTATTAAGATGCTTAAAGAAGTTATTTTTCCGAGGTTTGGAGTCCCTAGATATTTAATGACTGATGGTGGTTCACATTTTATTCATGGTGCTTTCCGTAAAATGCTTGCTAAGTATGATGTTAACCATAGAATTGCATCTCCATATCATCCTCAGTGAAGTGGTCAAGTAGAATTGAGTAATAGAGATACTAAATTAATTTTGCAAAAGACTGTTAATAGATCTAGGAAGAATTGGTCTAAGAAACTTGATGATGCTTTGTGGGCTTATAGAACTGCTTATAAGTATCCTATGGGTATGTCTCCGTATAAAATGGTTTATGGAAAAGCATGTCACTTACCTCTCAAACTAGAACATAAGGCATATTGGGCTATTAAAGAGCTCAATTATGATTTCAAACTTGCCGGTGAGAAGAGGTTATTTGACATTAGCTCACTTGATTAATGGAGAACCCAAGCCTACGAGAATGTAGGTGATCATGTTTTGCTATACAACTCTCGTTTAAGATTTTTTGCAGGAAATCTTCTCTCTGAATGGGAAGGTCCTTACATCATCGAGGAGGTCTATCATTCTGGTGCCATAACAATCAACAATGCCGAAGGTGGTAAACGGTCAAAGAATCAAACATTATATCTCAGGTACTCCCATAAATGTTGAGACCAATATAATTAATAACTTAACACCGGAGGAGTACATAAGGGACACTTTCCAGAATGTTTCAGACTCCAAAAAGGAATAGGTATGTGGTACGGTAAGTAAACGACACCAAAATGTTTCCAATGATATTTTTTCTCCGTTATAGAATATTTAAAAAATTAGGAAAATTAAAAGTAGTCCAAAAGAGACACGAGGCCACCACAAGGGTGGAGGACACACCCTACCCCCCTGGGCGCGCCCCCGACCTTGTGGCCACCTCGTGTGCCTTCCGGACTCCGTTTTCTTACACGATACTGCTTATGGTTGGTAAAAATTCATTATATAATCTCCCGAAGGTTTTGACCACCGTACCATGACAAAATCATCGTTTTTCGTTTTGAGTTGTTCATGCAGCAGATTTGGAGCAAGATGTCGTCCCAAGATTCGAAGGGAGAGAGCTACATGGCTGATTATATCACAAACCCAAAAGTATATGGGGATGTGGAACATTATGGTTGGACCACGGAGGAAGAAGAAGACTATGAGCCAAAGGGGAAGGAGTAGACAAGTTCCCATGAAGAGGACGATCCACCACCCCAACCTGGCGATATGCATGTGGAGTTCAAGAAGTCAAGCCTCCCTAAGGTCCAATCTATCCCACCACATTTTTCGCAGAACAGCAAGGCGGCATTATGCAAAAAGATAATGAAACTCAAGCTCGAGAATGAGGACCCGAGGGAGGAAAACTTTAGCCTCAGACGCAAGCTAGAGAAGAAGAATGCAACAACTCCTACATCACCACCTCCGAAGAAAGAGATCTAAATACATGGGTATGGGCACTCCCCTTGGCAACTTCCAAGCTTGGGGGAGTGCCCCGGTATCGTATCACCATCACATCTTTATCTTTATCGTTTTTCTTAGTTCGATCCTTTCTGTTATATCTTGATCTAGCTGAATAAAGTTTTGGTATGATCTAGCTTTGAGGTTTGCTTTATGTTCCCTCTATGTAATCGAGTCCTTGAGAGATATAATAAAGAGTAGTTTTGAGTTGAGGGCTTCGCTTTCTTGCTATGATCTTGAGGGAATTAAATAAAATAAAGAATAAAAGAAATAAAAGGATCATATATTGATCTTATGGAGAGTAATGACTTCACATATAAAGAGTATGTTGAATAAAAGTTGTTGAGAGTTGACAAACGTAGTTTTGGTCATTGTTGCCATTAACACGAAGTAATAAAGAAAGAGGGGCTTCACATATAAATATACTATCTTGGACATCTTTTGTAATTGTGAGCACTCATTAAAATATGACATGCTAATAAGTTGATGTTGGACAAGGAAGACAACATAATGAGTTATGTTTTCTTATACCCGAATAGAAGTTATATTGTCATGGATCATCCAACATGCTGAGCTTGCCTTTCCCTCTTATGCTAGCCAAATTCTTTGCACCAAGTAGAGATACTACTTGTGCTTCCAAATATCCCTAAACCCAGTTTTAGCCATGAGAGTCCACCATACATACCTATGGATTGAGTAAGATCCTTCAAGTAAGTTGTCATCGGTGCAAGCAATGAAAATTGCTCTTCTAAATATGCATGATCTATTAATGTGAAGAAGATAAGCTTTATACGAACTTGTGATATGGAAGGAATAAAAGCGATGGACTGCATAACAAAGGTCTTTATGACAAGCGGTAATATAAGGTGACGTTCTTTTGCATTAAGATTTTGTGCATCCAACCATAAAAGCGCATGAAAACCTCTGCTTCCCTCTGTGAAGGGCCTATCTTTTACTTTTATCTTCTACCCTTATGCAAGAGTCATGGTGATCATCACCTTTCCTTTTTATACTTTTTCCTTTGGCAAGCTCTATGTGTTGGAGAGATCCGGATATGTATATCCACTCGGATGTAGGTTTTCATAAAGTATTATTGTTGACATTACCCTTGAGGTAAAAGGTTGGGAGGCGAAGCTATAAGCCCCTATCTTTCTCTGTGTCCGATGGAAACTTTGAACCCATAAGTATCGCGTGAGTGTTAGCAATTGTGAAAGATTATATGATAGTTGAGCATGTGGACTTGCTGAAAATCTCTTTAATTGACTTTTTCCGATGTTATGATAAATTGCAATTACTCCAGTGACTGAGATCATAGTTTGTTAGTTTTCAATGAAGATTCCGATTCATACTTTACCTTGTGAATGAATTGTTAGTTGAGCATAAGAATTATATGGCATTATATGTTGCTGTTCAAAAGATAATCATGATGCCCTCATGTCCGTATTTTATTTTTATTGACACCTCTATCTCTAAACAGGTGGACATATTTATCGATATCGGCTTTCGCTTGAGGAGAAGCGAGGTCTAAGCTTGGGGGAGTTGATACGTCCATTTTGCATCATGCTTTTATATTGATATTTATTGCATTATGGGCTATTATTGCATATTATAACACAATACTTATGCCTATTCTCTCTTATTTTACAAGGTTTACATGAAGAGGGAGAATGTCGGCAGCTAGAATTCTGGACTGGAAAGGAGCAAATATTAGAGACCTATTCTGCACAACTCCAAAAGTCCTAAAACTTCATGGAGCTTATTTTTGGAATATATAAAAATATTGGGCAAAGAAAGAACCAGAGAGGGGCCACCTACCAGCCACAAGGGTGGAGGGCGCGCCCTACCCCCTTGGGCGCGCCCCCCGACCTTGTGGGCCCCCTGGCAGGCCTCCGGTGCCCATCTTTGGCTATATGGTGTCTTTTACCCTGGAAAAAAAAATCAAGAAGAAGCTTTCGGGACGAAGCGCCGCCGTCCCGAGGCGGAACCTGAGCAGAAGCAATCTAGGGCTCCGGCGGAGCTGTTCTGCCAGGGAAACACCCCTCCGGGAGGGGGAAATCGTCTTCATCGTCATCACCATCGATCCTCTCATCGAGAGGGGGTCAATCTCCATCAATAGCTTTACCAGCACCATCTCCTCTCAAACACTAGTTCATCTCTTGTATTTGATCTTGGTCCCAAAACCTCAGATTGGTATATGTGGGTTGCTAGTAGTGTTGATTACTCCTTGTAGTTGATACTAGTTGGTTCATCCAGTGGAAGATTATATTTTCAGATCCTTAATGATAATTAATACTCCTATGATTATGATTATGAATATGCTTTGTGAGTAGTTACGTTTGTTCCCGAGGACATGGGAGAAGTCTTGTTATAAGTAATCATGTGAATTTGGTATTCTTTCGATATTTTGATGAGATGTATGTTGTCTCTCCTCTAGTGGTGTTATGTGAACGTTGACTACATGACACTTCACCATTATTTGGGCCTTGGGGAAGGCATTGGGAAGTAATAAGTAGATGATGGGTTGCTAGAGTGACATAAGCTTAAACCCTAGTTTACGCGTTGCTTCGTAAGGGGCTGATTTGGATTCATATGTTTCATGCTATGGTTAGGTTTACCTTAATTCTTATTTCGTAGTTGTGGATGCTTGTGAGAGGGGTTAATCATAAGTGGGAGGCTTGTCCAAGGAAGGGCAGCACCCAAGCACCGGTCCACCCACATATCAAATTATCAAAGTAACGAACGCAAATCATATGAGCATGATGAAAACTAACTTGACAATAATTCCCATGTGTCCTCGGGAGCGCTTTTCTTTATATAAGAGTTTGTCCAGGCTTGTCCTTTGCTACAAAAAGGATTGGGCCACCTTGTTGCACCTTGTTTTTACTTTTATTACTTGTCACCCATTACGATTTATCTTATCACAAAACTATCTGTTACCGATAATTTCAGTGCTTGCAGAGAATACCTTGCCGAAACCACTTGTTATTTCCTTCTGCTCCTCGTTGGGTTCGACACTCTTACTTATCAAAAGGACTATGATAGATCCCCTATACTTGTGGGTCATCAATGACCTATGTTTGTGCACTCCGATCACACATATATTCATCCACATCCGCATCTCGGACCAAACCCCAACCACTCCACTTCACTCCTCCCCAAGCCCCATTTCGGTTATCTCCAACCTTCTTTGAAATGATGGGCAGCAGATCTGACTCCGAGATGTGTAGATATATCAACAAGGACCCAATTCATTCCATGCTGGCAGGAGGAGTAGATGGTCGTCCACATTCCTCTTCACCACACCCGGGAGGAGTCCACTCAATCATGGCCGGACTCGATCCGGTGGGAATCCATTGCAACCACGCAACTAGCGCCTGGATTTGCCTCTCATGGTGGGAGGCGCGTGAATGCTGCCTCGTTGAAAGAACAAGTGCTCCCTGGGTTATTTTGGTAATTAATGTCAACATATCTCTTGTTGGACTAATACTTTCATCTATTATATTTCAGATGAGTTCAACAGTGGAGTGGCGTGGACAAGAGGATGTGGAACCCCTGCAAGATGCTAAGAACAAAGGATTGACAAAATCTCGAAAGCTCAAGACTCTACTTTTTTCATTTTAGTGATCCGAGATCACATTGAGTCCATAGGAAAGCCAATACTATTAAAAGGGGATGAGGTGCTGCTTAATGGCTTGCTTGCTCAAAGTGCTTAGTGATATGCTCCAAAGCCCTCAACCACTTTCTCATATCCACATATGTCCCAAACCAAAAGTCAAATTTGGCCCTACTTATTTGATCTATCCTCGATGCGGCTATAGCTCCCACGTGTTGAGGCACTACTTAGAGGCATAACCGCATTGAAAGCAATGTCGCAAGTTAGGCAATCATCACAACATCCCATGTAATATAGATAATAAAAGGGGAAGGTACAATAGTTGGCTTACACTCGCCACGTCAATCAAAGTACATAAATAGCATTACATCAATCAAACACTCATGGCCCGACTACGACGCCAAAATAAAGGATAACCCAACATGCGACACGGCCCCGATCACCCCCAACTGGGCACCACTATTGATCATCAAGGAAATACACGTAATATCAGCGTGAGTCCTCGTCGAACTCCCACTTGAGCTCAAGCGCATCATCTGGAACGGAATCATCAGGCCCTGCATCTGGTTTGGAAGTAATTTGTGAGCCACAGGGACTCAGCAATCTCGCACCCTCGCGATCAAGACTATTTAAGCTTGTAGGTAAGGCAAGGTAAATATGTGGAGCTGCAGCAAGCGACTAGCATATATGGTGGATAACCTGTTCGCAAAAGAGAGCGAGAAGAGGAGGCAGAGCGCGAACGAATAACTAGAGGACATCCTGCGGCAAACATTACTCCAACACCGTGTTCACTTCCCGGACCCCACCGAGAAGAGACCATCACGGTAACTCACACTATTGATTCATTTTATTTAAGTTAAGGTTCAAGTTATCTACAACCAAACATTAACAAATTCCCATCTGCCCATAACCGTGGGCACGACTTTCGAAAGTTCAAATCCCTGCAGGGGAGTCCCAACATAGCCCATGACAAGCTCACACGGTCAACGAAGGAATAGACCTCCTCCCGAGACATTTCGATCAGACTCGGTATCCCGGTTCTTCAAGACACTTCGACAAGTTAAAACCAATCCAGCAACACTGCCCGAATGTGCCGACAAATCCTGATAGGAGCTGCACATATCTCGTTCTCAGGGCACACTCAGATGAGCCAGACGTCGGGTAGGCCAGCCCAGAGTTTCCCCTGGTAGCCCCAGACATCGCTCGGTTGGACCAACACTCAGAGGAGCACTGGCTCGGGGGGTTTAAATAAGATGACCCTTGGGCTCCGGAAACCCAAGGGAAAAAGAGGCTAGGTGGCAAATGGTAAAACCAAGGTTGGGCATTGCTGGAAAAGCTTTAATCAAGGCGAACTATCAAGGGGTTCCCATTGTCACCCAACCACGTAAGGAACGCAAAATCCGGGAACATAACACCGATATGACGGAAAACTAGGGCGGCAAGAGTGGAACAAAACACTAGGCGAGAGGCCGAGCCTTCCCCCCTTTACCAAGTATATAGATGCATTAAGATAACAAGATAATATAATGATATCCCAACAAGGAACGTCTCCAATCTTCACCTGCAACTAGCAACGCTATAAGAGGGGCTGAGCAAAGCGGTAACATAGCCAATCAACGGTTTGCTAGGACATGGTGGGTTAGAGGTTTGATATGGCAATTTGGGAGGCATGATAAGCAAATGGTAGGCATCGTAGCATAGGCATAGCAAAAGAGCGAGCATCTAGCAAAGCAAAGATAGTACTGATTTCGAGGGTATGATCATCTTGCCTGCAAAGTTGTCAGAGTTGATTGGATCGTCGAAAGGAAACTCAACGGGCTCCTCGTTAGTGAACTCGTCTCCCGGCTCTACCCAAACAAGACAAACAAGCAACAAGGACACAATCAACCACGTGCAAAGCTCAGACAAAATGATGCAAAGATGGTATGCTATGCGGGATGCAATATGCGATGCATATGCAAGATTTGACAAGGAATGCATGAACCTGGCCTCAGCATGGAAATCCAAGTGTTCCACTGGAAAGGTGAGATGAAATCGCTTGAAAACGATATAAAGAACGCCGGAATCGGAGTTACGGTTTGGAAATGGCAAGCGATTCCAATATGACCACGTTCTGCGATTTACAACAAGTAGCCATCTAAATGCAACAAGATGAACATGCTACAGCACCCAAACATGGCATCAAAATACAGGGCAGGGATCCACTCATGATGCTTAACAAAAGACTAACACTGAGCTACGGCCAATTCATCCATTAACAGGTTCAAACAAGCATGGCAAAAATGCATTTGGTAAACAGATTTCAGACTTGGTGAAATTAACACTTGTCTGGAAGTTCAGATCAGGTAGCACACTTTGGAGCATGAAAACAATATGCTACAGGACCTGAACATGGCAAAGTAAAGCATGGCATGGAGCTACTCAAAGAGCTTAACAAAATTCCCTTAGTGACCTTGAGCCAAAAGGGATCAGAAAATACATTTGCAAGCATGTGAACATGGCAAAAACATAATCAGTTCTCAGACTTAGTGGAAACTAGAGCATGCTGAAATAGATATCAAATAGGCATGTATATGAGCTCGATGCACTCACTACAGAGCATGTCATGACAATCTAAGTATACATCCATCAAGAATACACAAAATACAAGCTAGAAATGGCAAGAACAATAGCATAGCATGCACGGATCAAGTACAACATCCTCGGCAAAATCGCTAACAAGTAGACAATCTGCCCAGATTCACGAAATGATAAAAGTTGAGCTCGATTGACTCAAGCTAGGGTGCTCCATAATTGCAAACAAAGACATGGATAGATAGAGCACTACAAGATTAACAAATCATCCTTACTGATCATCCTCAAAAGAGGCACAGATCACAAGGAATCAACATGAACATATGGCATAATGAGATAAATAGCTCAAGGACTTAGTGGAAGTGCTAAGTCCCTGAAATTAGCATTAACGAATGCTCCACTTTGCAAGCTTGTGCTAGTCACCACACATATCACAAAAATACATGGATTGCACCTCTGGATAGATGGCAAAACATATAACAAAACTCATGCAGAGCTCAGGGGCATATCATGCACATAATAATCATGGCAAAATGACAAATATCTAACTGGAGCAGCACATCTAACAATTAACTCAAATAGCATTCTTCTAACAGCATTTCGGGCATCAAGATGAACTCAAATGAAAATGATGCAATGAGATAAAATGATGTGCTCTCTGAGGCGAACATTTTGATATGCTATATGCCCAAAACAGAGCTACAGATGCAAAGTTACGATGCGATGAACATAGCCAAAATATTAGGGTTTCGGGGCAAAAGTCAACCGTCCAAACTCAGATCCAGATCCGGCCGGGTGGTACTGTAGTGGCGCACTTCCCGAGGCTCGCCGGAAACTCGAGGTCGCCGGAGAGGAGCTGTTCCGGCGAGGGGAAGGCGAGTCGGTGGCCGGAGGAGGCGGATCCGGCCGGCGGAGGGAGTGGTCGACGGGGGGGCGGCGCGCAGGACGCCGGGCGGCGACGGCGCCGGCTGGTCGGCGGCGAAGGCACTGCGGTGGCGCGGCCTAGACGGGTTGAGGCGGCGGCGTGCTCCGG